>NC_081408.1:578672171-578989671 GCF_030272615.1 Cryptomeria japonica | reverse complement strand
GTTGAGGAAGGAAAAGTGGGTGGCTTATAAAAAAGCCTTAGACTTTGTACACCAATTTGATACCAGCTATGACCCAATATGTAGCTTCCACCCTTTTGAAGAGAAGATAAAGTTCCTAATTCTTTGTTTTGAGGATGTGATGCAGACTTTGAAAGAAAAGAGGGAGGTTGTAATTAAAAACAACCCTGAGAAAGCAAGATTGGTTCTAAGTAGGTATGCATCCACTAGAGCAATCCCTCCTGGTGACTACATGTTGCATAAGAAGTCCAATTACAGTGTGTTGATGCCTACAATAGGGGAGCCCTCAACTTTAAAGGGGAAGAGGAAGATATAGGATGTCATTGACATTCAAGATAGCCCAAAGAAACAAAGAGTGGGAAAAGAAATACAATCTGATGAACCTTTGTACTCTCTATCTCAATCCCCTATTCATATAGGAGATAAACAAGCAGCAGCTGAGAAACTGTTACAGTTAGGCAGCCTTGGAGAGATAGCATATACATATGATGAAGTGGAGGAGGGAATGCTAGAAGAGCCCCTTATTGCTGAAATGAACATCACTGCTAATGAGTTCAAAGGCCAGGAGTGGAAGCAGGCCAATGAAGATTTGTTGGATGACAATAGCTTTGTCACATCAGGATCATTCATGCAATTTGTGTGGAAGCAAAACATTGACAAATATAATGCAAGGTGTGAAAAGAGAAAAGGTGAGCAGCCCCACAAAGATCTAGCTGTGGTTGAGGAGGAAATAAATCAACAAATGATTGATGAGTTCAAGAACATCACTCCTGAGCAAGGAAGAGACATGGTAGCATAGGTTGGGGTACTCATTCTCCCTAAGTGGGACATAGTCGATGCCTTGGTATTAGAGGTAGTAAGAAAAGAGACCAAACCTATGGAGGGAGTCACTTTTAGCAAAGACAATGCTACACTGGTCATGTGGTCTCTTAAAAGAGATGAAAATAAGAGAAATAAGAACTCCCCAAGGTCAAAAGAAGTAAAAAGAGTTCAGAGCACTGTGTTAGAGGAAGCTACTAGCACTGTGCTAGAGACTTCAAAGTTTAGTGTTGCAGTAGCAGAAAGGGAGGCTAAGGAAAAGGCAGATCTCCAGGTTAAGCTAGAGACAATTTTAAAAGCCTATAATAGTGCTAAGGAAGAGGTAAGGGGTAAAGACAACATCATTGCTGAGCTACAAAGCTAGTTGGTAGGACAGTATCATCAAGGTGAGTCTTCAACACTAATGATCTCCTCTTCTCCTACAAGACCTCCACCTACCAGCCCCATTATTGAGTTCCCACAATCTCCAACACCTTCTAGCTTTCAATTGGTTGAGATCACTCCTCATGAGTTGGAGGATTTAAAACAAGGTCAAGCCTCGTATGTAAAGAAATATGAAGAAAGAGTAAGGACTACAATTTCAGGTTTTGCCGACACCATGGGGGCCTCATTATTATATAACAACATGAGCAAGATTCTAGATATGTGGAATGAACTTAATGGAGATAAGGCCATTTTAATGCCTATTTTTGACAAGTGGAAGCCTAGAGAGCATGATTTGGAGCTTATTTGTGTATCCTATGATGAAGCAGGGGCTGATCCTATTATCAAATCCACTTGTGATACCACAAAGGACCTAGTAAAATTAGTAGAAGGAATAGATAATGCAGATAGGAAGATCAATTTGTACAAGAAAGAGTACACTGATCAAGTATTTGAATTACTTCCAGGGGGTTTTGCTAGCCCAGTTCAATTGAAGGACAAACAAGTATGGCTTAAGGAATTAGAAGACAAATTGTTAGCTAGAATAAAAGGAATTATTAACTCAGAAGATGCTTCCTTTTTTGTCATAACAATTGAGGAGATAGAGAGAATCAAGTCTCATTATGGTTTTCTCAATTCAGAGGTTAACAAAATGAGGAATTATTGGAAAAGGTAAGCCAAGGCAAAAGCAAAAGTGATTAACTTTGCATGGCTAGTTGATGATGTATACAATGAGTGGACAAGAAAATATGTCATACAAGATGTAGAGTAGTTAGAAGAGGTTTCAACTGGACAACAAGTAGAAGAAGCCATGGAGGTTGAAAAGGACTTGTAACTGCATTTTGTAAAAGATTTTGTAACTTCTTGAAAAGTAATGATTGTAACAAACTCTCCTAAGAAAGTCCAAAGCTTTGTATGCATCCATATTGTTATAAATGGATACCAGGACTAGTAGAAAGGGATCACAAAAGAATTGTAAGAAAATGCTACAGAAATTTATTTGAGCTTTTCCAAGTTTTAATGGAGAATATTCGAAAGTTTCTTGTAATACTTTTTTGAAGAGAATATCAATATACAGACCATTGGTTTTGAGTTAAAACTTTGTGTTGTCTTCAAATGTGTTTGCAAGTGTTTACTGTTTCATCCTAAATAATCTAGAGTGATTTTGTTTGAATAGGGGTTGTAAGGTAACTTTCAGTAGATATGTTTCTTAGCTTTTTTCTTCAGGAGGGGAATTAAATATGCATGAATCACTTCTACCAGTAAATTCCTTGTGAGATATTTTGAATCCTGATGAGCATAGTTTAATTTGGCATGAATAAATTCTTATGTGTGTTAGGCATATATAGGGATCTACAGAAGCCAAACTAATGGGATATGTAGAGATATTTGATTGTGGGAGTATTGTATGAACTTAGATGACTCTGTGACTTTGGATAAGGCACTGGTATAGATCAAGGTTGTCTATTACATATTTTGTAGGTCAATACTGAACATGAGTACAATTTTCATTCCTTCATTTTAGTTAGTTTTAAGGTGATTAGATCCACTATTTTTTTGGACTAGTTTGGTGTGGATTTATCTTTTAAAATTGTGAATTTAGTTCACAAAGGTATACCCGCCTGGACTTTGAATAAGTCTGAAGTGTAGAAGGCTAATCAAACCTTGTCATATGTTACCCTATAATTTTCCTTCTCTTTAATATCACTTCTGCATACAGAGTTATCATGTCACTATAAGGATGTTAAAGTGAATTAGATTTTGAAGACAACACTCCCTAGGGCACCTTTGCATATAATAGAATGCCTTTTGAATTGATTAATGTAGGGGAAATGTTTCAAAGAGTGATGGACCTTTCCTTTGGGTATTTGAGGGATAAGATCATTGTGGTGTATTTAGATGATTTGATGGTTTTCTCCAAGGAGAGGAAACATCATGTGCAGGATTTGAGGAAGGTACTGGTGAGATGCAGAGAACATGGAGTATCGTTAAATCCTAAAAAAGTCAGTTTTTGGTGTCATGGAAGGATAAATTATAGGAAATATTGTTTCATAGGAGGGAGTGAAGGTAGATCCACAGAGGGTAAAATAAATACATTAGCTCAGTCTTCCTTCCAACAGAAATGGAGTGAGGTCCGTCTTTGGATAGGTGAACTTTCTAAGATGTTTTATTCCTGATTTTGCTGAGACTACTAAATATATTGTAAATATGATGAGTGAGAAGGTGGCCTTTAAGTGGAATGAGGAAGGTAAAAGGGCTTTTGAGGAAATAAAGAGAGAAATTGCGCATGCACCTTTTCTGGTTAACCCGGATTTTAGTAAAGATTTTATTATTTATTACTATGCATCAGAGCATACTATATCTGGAATTTTGGTGTAGAAGGGTGAAGATAATGAGGAATTTCCAATCTCCTTCGTGAGTGTACCTCTGAAGAAGCGCGAGTTAAAATACTCACAGATAGAAAAGCAGGCTTATGTAGTAGTGAAAGTCATGAAACAATTCAGGTACTATATACTTCATTTACATTCAACTGTATTTGTTCTTAACTCTGTAGTGAAAAGTGTTTTAACTCAGCAAGATATTGGTATCAATAATAGAGCATCTTGGGTCTCTAAGATTTAGGAGTTCAATTTGGATATCAAGCCCACTAAGTTGGTCAGAGGACAAGGCCTTTGTAAACTAGTGGCGGAGAATAAGTTTGAAGAGGAGGAAACTTTTCCCTTAACTCTATTTGTGAGTCATCATGATTCTTGGTTCATCGATGATGCCTATTATCTCACTTATGGATACTGTCCAAGTCATCTCTGTCCTAGGGAGAAACGAAATTTGAAGTTGAAAGCTACAAAGTATGTTATTTTTTATGACATACTATACAAGAAAGGCTTGGATGGTACTTTTCTTATGTGTGTAGATAAACCACATCAAGAGGCTTTACTGAGAACTTTTCATGATGAGGCGTGTTGTGGTCATTTCTCTTCTACAATTACTGCATATAAAATCTTGAGAAACTGTTAATATTGGCTAGGAATGTTAAGAGATATGTATGCATGGGTGGCAAAGTGTGAGAAGTACAAATTGTTCATAGGTAAACCCCAGCTAGCTGCCTTGCCCTTAAGACCCGTAGTAATTGAAGAGCCCTGTAAACAATGGGGGTTAGATTTTATTGGTCCTTTGAACCCAATTTCTAGTGCTGGGCACACTCACATATTAACAACAATAGATTATTTCACTAAGTGGGTGGAAGCTATCCTTGTGAAAAAGACCACTACAGAGATTGTGTGTACATTCATTAAGGACAATATTCTTGTCAGGTTTGGGGTTCGTCAGAAAATAGTCATAAATAATGCATCAAATTTGTCTTCATCTGAGTTAATTTTATTTTGCTATGACTATGGAATTTCTTTGGCACACGCTTCTGATTATTACCCACAGGGTAATGGCCAAGCAGAATCAAGTAACACAAACTTGATTAATATCATGAGGAAGTTGGTTAATGAAAATTTTAGAGACTGGCACAAAAAGTTACATGAAGCCTTATGGGTAGATCAAACTTCACCAAAATGAGCCATAGGGATGTCGCCTTTTGAGTTAGTATATGGCATTGACGCTCAAATATCTCTTCCTTTAGAGTTAGCGGCTTCCAGATTGCAGACTGTAGTAGAAGATGCATTTTTTCAGAGCTCCTTTGAAAAGAGAGTTATGTACTTAATCAAGATTGAGGAAGAGAGGGAAAAGTTGGTTGACAGGATTACGAAACATCAAATGAGATTTAAAAAATATTTTTGATCAGAAGGCAAGACCTAGGAAGTTCATGAAAGGTGATCTGGTGTTATTATGGGATAAAAGGAGAGAGCTGAAAGGCGCTCATGACAAATTTGAGTCATTGTGGAAAGGACCTTATGTAATTCATGAAGTAAGGGGCCTCAATTCTTTTAAACTTTCTTACCAGGATGGTTTTGAGCTACCCCTGTCCTACAATGGGCAAGACTTCAAATTTTATCGATTGTAAACAAGCATCCCCTGTTAGTTTGTACATACAATTTTGTTGTGTTAGTATAGGTGCATCAGTTTTGTTGTGAGTCGAGCCTTTGTTTTAAGTCATTTTGCAAAACCAGAGATTCTGAGGTTCTTTGCTTGGTACTTTACAATTCCAGTCCCTATGCAAAGCCACTGTTGGCGGCACATATAAAAATTTCCATTCTATATGTCTCCTTGTTTGAGTTATGCCCCCATCTAGTTTGTTGGTTGGGTCATTTGCTTAGAATTCCCCATGTAATCTGGTCATTGCTATCTTGTTTAAGTTTCACTATGTTGAACTTGAACCTTGAACTTGAACCTTTTTTGGTTCAAGGTTCAAATTTCAATGGGCATCGTATTAAATTTTTTCCCTCCCACGCGGTTTTACAGTCTTCCATAACTCTTGTCAGTGTTTAGCATTGTTTGAATCTTGAACTTGAACCTTTTTGGTTCAAGGTTCAAAGTTCAAGATTTGTCATGTCTATGTTTTATGTCATGATTGTTCCTCAAGATTCAAAGTTCGATGTTTAGGCTTCTCAGAGATCATGTGACTTGGCATGAGGTGGTGGCGTGGATTTTAAGATATGATAAATGGTGGCAGAGAAGAGGAATATTCTTTCTTTAATGATTTGAAATATGTCATTTATAGCAAGTGTGGTGTGGGGATCCGTATTGTCAGATACGAAGTGACTTAGCATTTAATGCATGCTCGAATGCGATCATTTCAGAGTAAGGCCGCACAAGTGAAGAGTAATGAGGACAGTTTGTGGTAATCATGGGTAAGATTTTCTCGACTTTTAAATTGAGTAGTTGTCATGTTGAGATTATCATTTTTTTTGGATAAGTGTTAAGAAGGGTTTTTGGAGTGGGAAGAAATAGACTGTGGGAGGGGTTTGCAAATGACAAAGGAAGGTATGTTCAACAACTTTCCTAATTGTTGTAGTTTGTTTTAGAAAAGATTTGGGTATTTTGTTAGTTGTTTGTTTCCATTTTCCCTTTTCTTCTTTGTCTCGGTTGATTGGAGAAAATCATGAGCTAAGCATGAGGCCCACGCTGCCTAAATTAGTGAACTCTTCTTCCCTTGTAAGTTCCTTACCAAAGCTGGGTGATACAACTTTGGTTCAACTAGATTTAGATGATTTCCTAGAAAGATTACGGAACTCAGCCACTGATCCTATGATGAGAGATATCGCACATAGTGGTTTATTAGAAGCACTCGCATTTCCCACTGCTGC
Organism: Cryptomeria japonica; assembly: GCF_030272615.1. NCBI lineage: Eukaryota > Viridiplantae > Streptophyta > Pinopsida > Cupressales > Cupressaceae > Cryptomeria > Cryptomeria japonica. Next base: position 578,983,159 of record NC_081408.1, on the reverse strand, counting down.
TCCTTGCCCTGAATTGGTTTTAGAATTTATGAACCACTATGATAAAGTTAATAGATGCATAAGGAAAAATAATGGTGAGGTTTTGTTATCCATTGATAGACAAACAGTAATGGCTGCCATGGGTATCCCACATCAAGAACCCTATGAAGATTGGACAATTGGAAAATCTTATAAAATTTATTCTGAGAAAAAGCAGTATTACAAAACTGTCATTGCATGAAATTGGCTTTCGAAGTTTCAAAAAGGAAACTCAAGGCTGCCAAGACCCTTAACCTATGAGCATTTAATTCCTGCAATCAAATATTTGGTAATATTGTTGAGCAGAGTTAAGGGAAATTCACACTCCTTCTATTGGGAAGACTGGATGTATTTCTTCATCCAGCTCACTGTAGACAAAAATCGGTTCATTGACTAGGGAACCATTATTGCAAAAAGATTGCATGAGGGTAGCAATTATCTTGGGATGCCAAATTTCTACATGTCTTCATACCTGTTATATATGCTAGCTTGTATAAGGGAGTGGCCTGGATTATTCCATGCTAAATGGGTTCAAGGTATTAAAATTTATGTGTATCACCCCCATTTGACTTTAAAAGGACATGTTGATAATTACCTTCGCTAGAATGACATTTTTGCTAGGAGGTTAACTTTTCAATTACAAGATAACTTGCATAGGATAATGTCTGTAGAAGCGGTTGAACTAGTAAAAATCTATGGTAGTTTCTTTACACAGTTTAATCACTTCACTTACATAAGGGTTGGAAGTTTTAAAGGTGAACCCTTTAGGTTACCTAGATATGCTTTAGACTCCTATATTTTGATTGAAATTTCCAGGCAGCTAGCCTATGTTGCAAAGGATTATGGTGAAGACTCTTTCCTATCGATTTAGGCCATTACAATTGTAGGTCTATTTGTGATGCACTAAATCTAGAGTTAGAGTTTAAGAGATTTCATTTGAAAAAATTTGTGAAAAGGGATAACTTTGATAGTAAAGGTTTTGTTGCCCAATATGTGAAAATGATAGTGCCTGATCAACATGTGTCCTAGTTGGAGGACTATTGGGAGGATTGCCTAGATGAATTTGAAGTGAGAAAGAGGAGTTTGTTCAGGTTAACTTTGAAACACATTCATGACATGAAATTTCCAATGGATACTTCGGGTGTCACTACTGATAATGAAGATGTACTGGATTCACAATTTATGAAATGAGTACATAATGAACCTCTCCTAGAAGTTGACTAGAGTAAAAAGATGGAAGATAACATTCAGACATGCACTTTTAGTGTAATTCGTAGAACATAAAATTGGCTTAGGAGTTGCCGATTCCATCTGGTGAGGGTAACGAGTTTAAGAAACAAAAATGGAAAGAAGAAGATTGCAAACAAAGCTACTATTTTAACTAACATCCATGTTTCTGTTGTAGGAAAAAGGCAGGCTAAAATTAAAGAAGAGAAACTTGACACTAAAGCTGCACTTTCTATTGGTGGTTGGGTTACCAAGTCAAGGTACAAGAAGAACTTTCAGCCACCTGCCACTCATCTCATTCTTGAATTGGACACCGAGGAAGTATAGTGCGATATAGAAACCCTTGTTTCAAATGCTGATAAGGTCTTACCTGACTCAGATACTACTGCTCAAGATTCACATGTGCTTGATATCTAGTCTAATGTAGACAATGCTATGCAACCACCTTCAGGAGCTATGCAATCTAAGGAACTGACTTTGGCTCCTAAATGGTTAAATGACTCAATTACCGGGAAAATAAATGTGGTTCCTATTTCGGTGTTGATGGAAGATGCTGTAAGAAAATGCTTGGGAAGATCCATGAAGCCAAAGTGTTTAAAAATGGAGACAATTATTGGTTTTGATGAAGACACAAAGCACTGGACTGCAGACATTGTCAAAACTACATCTGATAAGGATGCTACCACTGCTTCAAAGGTAGATTATACCATTCAGCAGGTTGATTTGGGGGTCGAAACTAGAGTAGTTGATGTAAAACATTTGGAGACTTTGACCAAATGGATTATCTCCCGCACTTGGAAGGATGAGAAGGACAAGGCTGAGTTGAAGCAAAATTTAATGCAAATGGCCCAATATATTCATGCTCTACAGAATAGTCCATTGCCATTGTCTCAGAGCTTGGTCCCCTTTAGTTCAAAATCCCTCAGGAATCAGAAGTTGTTTGATGAGGTTCAACAAAACAAGATGATTGCAGAGATTTTCTCTGAATGGCTTACCTTGATGTGCATCAAGGAACCAATTGCATATCAGATTTAGTTCAGATTTTCAAAGATGCTAATGAAGTTACCAAGGAACTGGATGCTGATTTAATCTTGTGGAAAAAAGAAAAGACCAAATGGGCAGTGATTTCAAAGCAAATGCGTGATATCCAACACTATGGCTTGATGAATTTTCTTGCTGAAAGACAAGTGCCAGGGCTAAATGAGGACATAATGTTTATATGCAGGGAAAGCATTGAGTGGCACAACCAAATCATTGAACAAGGTCATAGAAAATCCACCAATCTACAAGGTGAACTAACAGCCTTAAGAACAACCATGCAAAAGGATTTGTGTTGTGTAGATATTCAATTGCTTAAGGAAGATAGCAAGACTTTGGAAGATACTACAGAGATGATCAATCAATTCAGTAGCCACATTAAACAAATTAAAGTGGAGAAATCCTTGGCTGTGGAAGATTTTACAAGGATTTCCAAAGTGGAATCAATGCTTACGGTTTGTCTGGATCACTTGGATTCACACAGGGACAAATTACAGATGGTAAAGAGGAAGAAAGAACTTTGGAAGAAAAGAGTAATACACATCAACCTACCGCATGTAATAGTAATTCAGGAGTTCTCGAAGGTGCATCAAGAGTGGAGTGCGGAAAAGGTGGTTATAGTGTCCATTCAAACTAATAACCTGGGCAATCCAACTGAGATGGAATTGATGACATGACTAGAACTGCTGGTAGTTGTTTGCTAGCGAGTCTAGTCCTTTGTTTTTAGTTTCAGTTATGTAGTTAGGGTAGTTTCTCATTAACTCTTTTGAGTTAATTTTATCTTTGGTTCAAACTATTGGTCTAGCGACCTATTTATATATTTTGTAATGACTTTATGGGGATTCACTAAGTTTTTGAAAAACTATCTCTTGGATTTTGCTGAAAGACTCTATGTATCACTATTTGAATAATTGGTGTTGATAATCATCTATGAAGGAAAATTGAATAACAGTTATCTTTGACTTCAAATCTATGTGTTTGATGTCTGAAATTTGTTTTCTTTGAGAATCTATTTCAAGTAAAGATCTATTATAGCTTTCTATGTGCTCAGAAAATTACCAGCAAGATTCACCTTATAAGCTTTTCATTTTGTTTTAGTGTACATGTGAAGTATGTCGGCTTTATACAAAGAGTTATATATAAATCAATGCTTGCATTCATTTGGCACTGAATTGTGAATGCAATAACCTTTTCTATGCTTTTTGGTGAAAAGTATAACATTGGTTGTGTGTAATTTGAAGTTGATTGAATATTTGCTAGAGGGAGTTGTCCCTTAATTCAGAGGTTAATCAATATAAAGATTTTCCAACTGTTTGGTGAAATTTGTCTTTCATTTCTTGGTCTTAAGGGTATCCAAAGTAAATAAAGTGTGGAAGACAAATCTATTTACCAACAGATATATCATAGGAATGTATAGGTAAACAATACATCTTCTTATAAATTTCAAGTCATTTGCCTACTTCTTGCTTTTATCACAATCTCAAGATATTAGAATTCATAACTGAAACATACTTCATCCAACCTAATACAAAGTCTGAAAATTATATCTCAGAAGTATGTAGAAATAACTACTATTCCCTTCCTTAGTGCTTAGCTCACTTAATAGGGAAATATTTTCTACAACTAATTTTCATGAAAATACATTTAACTCATGAAAATCAAAATACCTGGCAGTGTTGTAGTGGCTGTAAATCAGCTTTTTGGTTTGCAATAGTGATAGATATGAAGCTATCTTCACATCTTCATTAGGTTCTTTGGTAGAGTCACCACCTCTTTATAGAGGACAAATACTTGAACTATTGGAATTTATTCATAGGTCAAATTTGTTTTAAACCAGCACTGCAACACCTCCTTATCCAACAATATGACATCATATGGATTCCTTCCTCAACTTGTCAGGATACTTCATCACAATAGCTCAAATCTACTTCATCTCTTCTACAAATTCTTTGGTTCTTTCTCAGTTCTTCTTCAACTAATGCACACTAGTGCAAAGATCTCAGAGTCGCCACTCACAACTTGTGAGGTATTATGTAATAATCATGAAATATGGACAAATATAGATAGAACTTACATTGAAAGATGAATAACAACAGATTCTTAGGAAACATTCATGAGAATTGACTCAACCAAAAAGGAGGTGGAATTTACAAACTTATGACTCTATGCATTCCCCAATGGAGTCACCATTTTTGTTGGTTCCTGAAAAAGGGGGAGGTGAATCAATTTTCATAGATTACCAAAAGCATTAGCAATTTCAACTTTAATATCAGAACCCAAAACAATAATACCGGAATAATAGTTAATCCAATTAAGCATAAAAAATAAACACAAAATAAATACCATCCACACAAAACTAAGATTTGTATGTGGAAAACCCAGTAAAGGGAAAAACCACGGTGGGAAGCCTACCCACAGTGAGATAATAGTTTTGCAGTAAGTATGTTAATTACAATGAAGGGGCCTACACTTGCCAGAAGGCCAACAACCTAGAGCACACTACTCATCACAAAAGGAGCCTCACTGACTACATACAAATCTAGACTACAATCTAGAGAAGTGTTGAACTGCAAAAGATAGCATCTCCTATGCCTGAGTACAGTTCCAGTTATGCTCAATACCGAAGGACTAAATCCTCTTACACAAACCCAATTCAATCTCCAATGATCGACCAACTCCTCTACCTGAATGACATTACATTATTTGCACATTACATTCCTTGACCATGACCTCTTCTAATAACCATGATAATCTACAATGAGATCTTACATCTTATTTATACAAACCCTTGACCATAAACAATCAGGTCAACCACTAGACAATAATCTAATTACATAATTACAAACCATGTCGACCTTAGACCAAAAATAATAATTTCAACATAGAAGACATCCCAGAAATACAATAGGTCCTATTCACACGTTACATTAATGCCTGTCCATAACCTAGATCAACCAAGACCAAGTATAGGTCCACATGCTTCAACAATGATCTCCAAATGCCTAGTCTCAAACATGATCGATAACCAACAACATCCTGAAACTCCATTAGAAGATGCACCAACACCAATTATGCAATGCATCAAAGGTCTCCACCAAAATCTCTACCAGTGAAACCCTCGTCGAAACTAGAAACCAATCTTCTAAGCAAGCAGGATAGCATCCAATCACTAGACCGAAACCAACTGACCAAATATTAGTATAAGCATTATGAACAAGCCAATTCCATCACTAGATTATACCGGAGTCAACCAGATCATGCTAGATCCAAGTTAACCAAAACACTTACTCAACCTACTGGGACCAAAAGGGTGTCGATAAAGCATCCAAATAGCTAGTGTTGATATCAATGACAAAACATCAATGCAACACATAATCAATTCCACCAAATGGCCAACATTCTTACTGGTTTCTCCTTTGATAGGTACTCTGTTGAATGTATAAACCTCTATACTAACTGCTTCTCTCCAATAGATATGAGGTGGATTTGCTTCCATCATCATTGTTTTAGCAGCATCCAAGATAGTTTTGTTATTCCTTTCCACAACTTCATTCTACTAAGGTGTCTGAGGAGAAGAAATTTTTCTTCTAATACCATGCTTGTCACAAAAGTTATTAAACTCACCGGATGTGAATTATCCACCATGATCTGATCTCAAACATTTAATCTTCAATCATGTCTCAGTTTCCACTTTAGCCTTAAATATTTTAAACTTTTCAAATGCTTCATATTTTTCTCTCAAAAAAGTAACCCACATCATTCTAGAATAATCATCAATGATTAGCATGAAATATCTATCACCATGAATTTTTTTAACTCTATAAGGGCCATACAAATCAATATGAATAAGATCAAGAATATCATTTGATTTATCTTGTATACTCCTAAAAGAGGTTCTGACCTGTTTACCCATTTGAATTCTTTACATACCAGATTATAGGGCTTCATAATCTTAGGTATATCTCTAACAGCCTTAGTTGATCTGATCTTCACAATGCAATCAAAATTGACATCACATAGCCTTTTATACCATAACCAACTTTCATCAATCTATGTAATCAAACACGTCTTCTCATCGGAGTTCAAATGAAATATGTTACCTTTTGTCTGTGTACTAGTTGCAATATCCAAGCCAAACCTGTTAATGATTTTTCATTTTCCATCCTTGAACTGTAATTGAAATCTCTTATCTACCAATTGTCCTACACTCAAAATATTATGCTTCAAACCTTCAACATAATAAACATTGTCAGTATTATTCTTACCATCCAATGATATAGTTTCTTTTCCTTTAATCATACATGTCTTGTCATCTCCAAATCTAACTAGTCCACCATCAAATTCTTGAAAAGACAGAAACTTCCCTTTGTCTCCAGTCATATGATGTGAACAACCACTATCAATTACCCATTCATCCTTATCCTCAATTTTAGCAGCAAGTGCCTTCTCCTCAGGTACATTCTCTTCCAGTGCCAGATCATCTTCCTTGATATCCAGGAACACCCATTCCTTCCCATTTCTAGATGCACTAGTAGAGTCTTCTGCCGATTCATCATCCAAATCAGTAATGCCTTCCTCATCCACTATTTAGCATGATTTTTTTTTTTCTTGAATATTATACTTGTTCTGATATCCAGGGTTTGGATTAAATGATCTCTTAACTCTTTCTTCAAAACTTGAATTCCTTTCAAGACATCTAGATGCAAAATGACCAATCTTATTACATGTAAAACATTTAAAAGGTGCTTTTCCTTCATACTTACTTCGTACTGGTCCTTTTGGTACTCTTCTAGCAAATAGCACTTCAAGTTGCTCAAACTCATCATCTTCTCTCTTCATATCTTCTAATTCTTTTACATATAAATCTTTCCAGTCTTGCTTACCAGTTGTAGATGTAGATGCATGAAAAGAAGGTTCAATCTTCACAGCTCTAGAAGGTCCAAATTCCTCAAGCTCAAAAGCAGATAGTTTCCTAGCCAAAGTATCTTTATTGATAGATGTATTAACCATTGTTCTCAACTCATTGATAGCAGCACCCTTCATTTTGTAAGCCAATGGTAGGGCTCTCAGGACTTTAGAAACCGTTTCATCTTCACTCAGAGTTCCACCACAACATTGAATTCCCATAACAATCTCATTTACCCTTTCCATGAATGCAGTAATCCTTTCATCTTCTAGATTAAAGGGTGTGATACCATACTATGTGATCCATCAAATCTCCTTGCCAAGACATCTCAGATGAGTCTCCATCTGAATCTTTCATACTATATAATTTGTTCCTTCAAGCCTCAGTTTATGCCTTCGAAAGATAGCTCTAGAAGAATTGGATGAACTTGAACTATTAGTCACTGTAGAATCTTCCTCAAGTAGTTAAGATTTCTGCAAAGAGGACCAAATCTCTGATACCAATTGTTAGACAATTTAGATAACCGAAAGACAACTGAGGGGGGGGGATGAATCAGTTGTCACAGATTACTAGAAGCATTAGCAATTTAAACTTTAATACCAAAACCCAAAACAGTAATACCAGAATATCAATTAATCCAATTAAGCATAAACAATAAACACAAAATAAATACCATCCACACAACACCAATATTTGTATGTGGAAAACCCGATAAAGGGAAAAACCATGGTGGGAAGCCTACCCATAGTCAGATAATACTTTTGCAATAAGTATGCAAATTATAATTAAGGGGCCTGCACTTGCTGGAAGACCAACAACCCAGAGCACACTGCTCATCACAAAAGTATCTTTCATTGACTACATACAAATCCAGACTACAATCTGGAGAAGTGTTGAACTACAAAAGATAGCATCTCCTATACCTAAGTATAGTTCCAGTTAAGCTCAATACCAGAGGACTAAATCCTCTTACACAAACCCAATTCGATATCCAATGATCGACCAACTCCTCTTTCTAAATGATATTACATTATTTGCACATTACATTCCTTGACCATGACCTCTTATAATAACCATGATAATCTACAATGAGATCTTACATCTTATTTATACAAATCCTCAACCATAAACAATCAGATAGACCACCAGACAATAAACCAATTACATAATTACAAACCATGTTGGCCTTAGACCAAAACAAATAATTTCAACACATAAGACATCCTGAAAATACAACAATAGGTCCTATCCACACATTACATTAATGTTGATCCATAACCTAGATCAACCGAGACCAAGTATAGGTCCACACGCTTTAGTAATGATCTCCAAATGCCAAGTCTCGAAGATGATCACCAATAACATCCTAAAAATCTATCATAAGTTGCACCAACACCAATTATGCAATGCATCAAAGATCTCCACCAAAAGCTTTGTCGGTGAAACCCTTGCCGGAACTAGAAACCAATCTTCTAAGCAAGTAGGTTAGCATCCAATCACTAGACCAAAACCAACTGACCAAATATGAGTATAAGCATTATGAATAAGACAATTCCATCACCAGATTATACCAAAACCAACTGGATCATGTTGGATCCAAGTTAACCAAAACACTTACTCAACCTACCAGGACCAGAAGGGTGTTGGTAAAGCATCCAAACAGCTAGTGTTGACATCAATGACAAAACATCAATACAACACATAATCAATTCCACCAAATGGCCAACAGTTTACACTAATAACTAGTAACCAAGATGATCATTCCATTACCTATGGAGAAGCCAACTCCAATTCTCAATACTTTCCTGGGCTTGGACCAACTAACAAGGATATTTTAAACCCTTTTGCACTTTAGGCTTTGCAAAACTAGGGAGGGTGATCCCTTAATGCACTTACAACATCTGCAACAAAGTTTGCAAATGGAAATGAGGAACAACATTAAAATAAAGCAGATAATATCATCAAAAGAGCTCAACAAGAGGAAGAATGGCTAATTCTCAGTGATCCTCAACCAATTTGGAGCATGAGATGAAAGGATATACATAGACCCACTTCCAAATAACTAAACAAATAAAGTAATTATGAAAATGAAAATATTCTGATAGATCCAAACTATCTATTCAAAACATTGCAAGCTGTTTAAAACAATTTAGTTCTTCCCTTGGAAGAAAGCAATAAACAATAAACACATTTCAGGAAATCTGAAAAGATGAACTCAAAACACCCTTGATGCTTCATATTCAAATGCAAAGAAGTACATAATCCCGGAGACAATCCTGCAACATTAAACTCTAAACACATGAACTGATTAATATTAATTCATGGAATCACAAATTTACAATCTACTAGTCCTATCTATGACCTTCAGATTCTAAACTAACTCTATTTACAAACAACTGCCCTACCAAAACTTCAGAACCCTTAAAAATGAGAAAAAAGAAGAAGATATAGAAGAGAAGAAGACTTCAAATTAAAGAAAATTCTACCACATGTGCTCTTCCAAAACTTATCTTCTAATGTCATCTATCCTTTCTCTCTCTCTCTGCAACTGAAGAACATTCCTTTTGTTTTTTGCCTTGATCTACACTTTCACTTCTCTCTCCAACTGAAAAGGTCCAACAAAAAACATTCCCCTTTTAATAATCATGTTTTCTCGTGAGAGCATGTTTCTCTTGTGAAAAAACTCCTCATTTGAAAGAATAATATTTTCTCAGCACGTTTTACCTTTGCTTGCAAAGTATTTCCCTTCTTTGTTTGTTATTTATTTCCTTTTCAGTTTTCACGTTCCTTATGAAACAAGTTTCTCACTTAATGGACATATTTGTCTTATTACAAACATTCATCATTTATTTCTTATGAGAAATATTTTCTACCCTCCTTAAAATGATATCTTCTTCTCTAAGTGAAAAAACTTCACTCTTCTGTGTAAAACACAACATATGTTTCACCTTTCAATGAAATCACTTTACACCATTTTGCCAATTTATTGCACACTCATTGGAGATATTTACCTATTTAACATCCCTTGTAAATATTTCTCACTTTCAAATGGAGAAATCAAATTTATTGATATATATAAATATCCCCTTAATCTGACAGATTTGGAAATTGGATATAATTGATTTTACCCTCATTAATAAAATAGTTCATATGTGAAAGCACATATCCTTCACCCTACTAACCTTTTGTATTAATAATCAAAACATTTTGATAATTTGAAAATTCACTTTACCCTGAAAATAACATCATGGTTTTTAAAATTAAAACTTACTCTTGCATCTCACAAAACCATATTCATTCTATATATTCTGTTTGTATGCTCAAACTTTCACACTTCAGCTTACTCATGTCTGGCAGGCAATCACAATAACAATAATTGACAGAGATTTTCATTTATTGACAATTCATAAATCTAATTTTATCAAATACAACCATGTCCATATTCTTTTCACGCCTCCCATATGTGATTACAAAAGCAATGTCTCATACTGCACTCACATTTTAACCAAAATACCCAATAATTTTTTTTGCAACTTCCGGTGATTGTATCTTTCAATCCACGATTTGGGTTTTCCTACCGTTTTGCACGATTTTTGAAATCCTGGTCTTTTAAAACATATCCAAACCCAGATCATATTTTGGGAGATATGAAAGAATTAGTGATAGGTAGATTTTACACCTACAATTTGCATTTGCCTGAAGATTTGTAAAACCTTTTCATTAAATATTTTTGTATCTCCTGCAACTATCACTTTTTTGAGGTAACATCTCTTCAAGGCACTCTTTGAATTTGTCTACACATTTGTGTATATTTCCATATCATGTATCCATGTCTTTGCTGCTCATTGCATCTAAGTGCATCAAAGTTTCTCAACAAATATGCAATGTGTTTCCTGTAATCATGGCGGCCATGAGACTACATAAACCCTAAATTCTCTCACAACACAAAAATAGGGAAAAGTCCCTCATTCACGATGTCGTGAATGTTATTGTCCCCCTATTTTTCCATCGTGTGATCACAAGAATGCTAGGATGTAACAAAAGTTGCAAGGAATTTAACATTTAAAAATGAAATAACAAATCTTTAATTTTTTATAAAAATATTTCATTACTTGCACTTTAAGTCGAGTGTTCGACTTTTATTTTCTTTTATTTTTTAATCTCAGGGCCCACCAAAAGTTGGAAATATTCATATGGGATACAAATATGAATAGTTTTACAATACAATCTCTCGCATATCTCCACCCCTCATATATATACTTAATTATTTAAATCATGAAAATGATTTAAATAAGAAAATATCATTATTTGTTCCACAAATGCAACCACATTTTGATGAGGCCAGTCGGGTCCCATGTGGGCTCAGCTAAAAAATTTTCACTTTCAGAAAGTTGAGCCCTAGAAATGTTTTAATACCATTGAAGAAATCATCTGGAGCAAATAGGTGCAAAATTTAGTCACCAGAAATTGATTTTCAACACTTTGCAAAACTAATCAAAACCACCCGTGTACCCCTAATGATTGCCTTCAAAAACTACTCAAATGGCAACATGAGACCATGCCATCTGACAAACACATAGTCTGATATATTGTGAAACACCCTGCAAGATAGATTCTCTTGACGCTTACTGACTTGCAAGATTTTAATCCCCCAAAGATCACTACCTAGTTGTTTATGCACACTAACTTGCCAAGAACCTCTTCAAACCCATTTTCAAACCATTTTTGAAAAGATAACAAAGAAACATAAAAACACAACCAAAAAAATCATAAGGAAGAATTCTACTCCTTCCTACACATAAGAAAAAAAAACAACAACAATGGAAAACAAAAACAACCACAATATTTTTAAAAGAAAACAACATCATACACTAGATAGGAGTTCAACCCAACTTAATTTGCCAAAAGGGCAAGAAAATTTGTAGGAGAGTTGCCTAGATCCACAACTTTTTCTCCTTCAAAACCTAGCCAAAATCTTCCCAATACTTGCCAAAACTTCTAAGTCTCCAAAATGGAGAGTGGGTGATCAAACTTCTCCCTCCCAAACTATTCTCTATGAAGCCACACCTCACTCTTTCCAAACCACTTGGAAAGGGTGAAGGATGCTCATTGGTGGTCTTTCCAAAACCTTACACACTCCCTAACCAAGGCACCTCAAAAAGGGGAAATAGAATGGGGAAGAGAAATGGCACTCATGAAGTGGGTTATCTAACCTAGGAAGGCTCTTCTAAAAATGAAATTCGGCCAAATTGGGAAACTCATTTTTTGTGGAGGTTAAACAGGCCCTAGGGAGTGGACACATGGCTAAAATTGGCTTTCATCCATAGGTACATCATATGGCCTACTAAAATGTCCCTAACTTGACCCCAGGAGTTAGTTTAACCTCCTTGAAGTCCACCCAAAGTTTACCTATGAGTCAACCCTGAGTTGACCCTTCTAATGGCTCCCTATCCAAGGTTTACTTGGGACTATTTTAGGATAATTGAAAATATATGCATTGGTAAAATAAATTTCCTCAAAAAGAGACATGACAATGCCAAATTATCTTACAACATGTGTCAAGTGACACTACAAAAAGAATTACACATCACTAAAACACACATGGCAAATGTCCCTTTTTTTGAAATTTATAAATTAAACACTCATCCAAGCATAATATTTACAAATTAAAACACATTTACAAATGAGGGGTTGTATCTCCAAATAGAAAACCCTTGGCTTCACAATCGCACATAAGCCTAGGCTTGATTCTCCAAATAAATTCCATGGTCACATGGAATAATTTTCTTGCACATCTCACTTGCACATTAGTAATTCCAAAAATCACATATAATATTATCAAAAGAATACAATGCAGACATCGCATAAGATTTCAATTATAAAATCAAGTATCCAATTAGCTGATAACATCCACATACAATCATCTACTAAATGGCATCATCCTCATAAACATGGAATTAAATCATTTATAGAGCATGCATCTGCAATTTCAAGCATCAAAATAAAGTACTACAAATCAAAGTAAATGACATAATCATATCAATATTATCCATAACATGAGATCATATAGAATTCGGGTCCATAATGCATCAAAATATAGTATCCAAAATAGGTCCAACATGAAAATAACATAAATGCTATGATGGCTCGGGATATGGCCTCACAGATGAAGAACCCTTGTAGAGAAAGAATTTGTTCAAGACTAGATGTAAGGTATCTGGTAAGTGTTGTAAAGTTGTTATTGATAGTGGTAGGTCAGATAATCTTGTTTTAGAAGAGATGGTGAATAAGTTGAATTTGGAAAGATTGAAACACCATGAGCCTTATCAGATAGCATGGATTCAGGATGAACATTTGTTAGTAAGTGAGAAATGTTTGGTGAAATTGAAAATTGGGAATTATCATGATGAAGTCTTGTGTGATATTATGCCTATGAATATTTGTCATCTTTTGTTGGGTACACTTTGGTAGTTTGATAGACAGGCAACACATGATGGGAGGAAGAATACATACACTATTGTGGCCAATGGCATGAAGCAAACCTTGTTGCCCTTGGAGGAACCTTTGAAGAGTAAAGTTTGTATGAATGCTATAATCTATTTGGTGGATGGAAGGAAATTCTTGGATGGATTGAGACATGAGAATGTGTGTTTTACCTTAATTCCTAGGAAGACTGAGAATTCAGAGCATGAAGAGGAACAATAGGAAGAGACAAAAGATTTTCTGACAAAATATGAAGACATCATTTTAGATAATGTGCCTGATGGATTGCCACCTGTGAGAAGTATTATTCATTGTATGGACCTGATTCCCGGAGTTAGTTTGCCTAACAAAGATGCACACCAGATGACACCGGTTGAGAATGAAGAATTGAATAGACAAGTGTAGGAGTTGTTGAAGAAAGGTTTAATTAGAGAAAGTCCGAGCCCTTCTGCATTACCAACATTATTAGCACCTAAGAAGAGAGGAGAGTAGAGAATGTGTACCAATTCCAGAGAAATAAACTAGATCATAGTAAAATACCAGTTTCCTTTGCCTAGGATGGATGACAAAATGGATTGTTTGAGTGGAGCCAAATAATTTACAAAGATATATTTGAAGAGCAGATATCATCAGATTAGGATTAGAGAAGGAGATGAGTGGAAGACAACATTCAAGACAAATGAAGGACTGTATGAATGGTTGGTGATGCCTTTTGGGTTAACTAATGTACCAAGTGCTTTCATAAGGCTAATGAATGAGGTATTGAATAAATTGTTGGGTAAGTTTGTTATTGTATGTTTGGATGACATTCTGATTTTCAGTAAGACAAAAGAGGAGCATTTGTTGTATTTGAGACAATTTTTGCAAAGGTTGAGAGAAGAAAAGTTGTTGATAAATATTAAGTGTACTTTCATGAAAGATGAGTTAGTCTATTTGAGATTTGTGATATCTAGGATGGTTTGAAGATGGACCTTGAGAAAGTAAAAGCAATTGTTGAGTGGCCTACACTGGAAAGTATTGGAGAGGTAAGCTCATTTCATGGATTGGCTAGTTTCTTCCAGAAGTTCATTAAAAATTCCAGTCCAGTTTGTAACCCTATGAATGAGACCATGAGGGGAGATCGGAAGGAATTCAAGTGGACCATCCAGAGCAAACAAAATTTTTGAGTTGTTGAAATAGAAAGTGACTAAGCAGCCTGTGTTAGCTTTATTGGATTTCAATAAATTATTTCAAGTGGATTATGATACAAGTGGAACAACAATAGGATCATTCTTGAGTCGAGAAGAGAGAGCAGTAGCTTATTTTTGTGAGAAATTGAATGATACCCAAAGGAGATATTTAGTGTATGTGTCATGCCCAAAATTTTGGGCAAAAAACACAACAACAATTTTTTTTTGAACACTTATTTACTTGCGACCTATGCTTAATTAGATGTGACAACTTAACAAGTTGTCCCAAACGAAACCTTAAATGATATTAAAATGGGTTTCTAAGGTGAACGATGAATTAAATCCATACCCACCACCAGCAACAAAGCCAGTAGTCTAAGATCCTATTGATTTGGTTGAGTTAGTAGATGAGTCAGAAGTTGGTGAGGTTGGTGAGTTAGTTGGTTCCGTGGATTCAGTAGTTTAACCCTTTGACTCATAAGCAAAGCCATAAGCTGGGTACAAGGCCAGTAGAGCTAGTCCTAGATTCAGCCATTGATTCTATTATTCTAGAAGCAACAGTTGACTCATCAGTTGGTTTAGTTACTCATGATTTTGAGCTATATCCAGTAACCTCACTAGCACCAACATCCCTCAAATTATATGGGGGCAGCTCCAGGTCCATATGAAGCAGTCAATCCACCAACAACAGAGGCAGCAGATACATGTCCACCAGTTTAGCCACTACCATAAGCAGGAGCAGTTACAGGCCCAGTTGTAGATCATTGGGTTCCACAACCTACAATATCGTATGCTACAGACCCGGATAAGACCGATAAGCCCCTACAGGAGGATAATACCTATAAGACCAGCCCCTATAGTTCCTCAATCATCCCTTTCATTTCAAGGATGTTTTCCTCAATGGATGATGACATTACTGCTTTGGAAGATTCACCTTTCTCGGGTGCCATGACTTTTCCCAAATTCACCTGCAATCACTTCAGCAAGATTTGCCAACTAGGCTCTAATACCACTTGATCTGATTTAGGATCTAGACAATTATAGCTAAGTGATTGCTTTGAAAGTGAACAGAAAATTTTAATGCCTTAGACAAACTCAAAAGTCCCTAAAAAGCCATTCAATGAGAATTGACTACATGGAATAGATGAGGGTAAAAGATGAAGAAGAGGGAAATATTGATTTTAATATCACTTGATCAACCACTAGTCTCTATTTAGAGCATTTACTTAACCCAAATCAAACTTAGTTCAATGTGGAATAAAGAACTATAAATGATAGTTAAGTAAAGCTAATAACACAAATAAGCACAAGGAGAAACAAGGTTGATAACGGAGTTCACTAGACTCTGGCTATGTCTCCAGACTCGCTTGAACACGAATCGATCTATTCCTTCTGCAAAATGCTCGGACCTTCTCATAAGTGTTACAAAAGTTATACCTTCATGTTATACAAGGATTCAAGAAGGCGAACACACCTATGACTCTACTCCAAACATCAGAAGTATCAACCACTACTTGGCTTTTACAAGAATGACTTGGATCACACTTGGTCCCTGTGGGAATCCAAGAGGAATTGAAATGAAGGAAATCCCCTCACCTTCCTCCTCTTTACAATGAGCAGATGAGCTCCTTATATGCAAATTTACATGCCCAAAATTAGCTTAGAGTTAATTAATTTTGAGATAACAACCCATAATTAACCCCTTTTCCTAAAATGGGTTTTAACAAAATAATGAGTTTAGGCTTTTTTTAAGGTAATAAATAAAATCCCTTTTAAATAGGGAATGGGCGGCTAATTCAACGTAACAAAACAAATGCCAAATCCCTTTTTAGGTGTCGTAAGTGGTGCAATGACCAAATAGCTTTATGGGAGTTCATGGTTGAGAGTTCAACTCCCATGAGCTCTATTTTGTCTTTAGCATGCTTTGTCTTTTAGTACATTTGTCCTATAGTGAAAAGGTCAAATAACATTTCCTTCTTTAAAAAGACAATGTGGAAGAGTGGTGCATTGGTAAATGTTAAATGTCTTTGGAGGGAAAGGTCATGGGTTCAATACCCATGGACAAAACTTTTATACCAACGAACTGTGTAGCCTTCGAGATGCCATGTCGCACTATCAGGGGTGTCACATGGCATGCTACTATTTACCAAAAATTGTGCCACGTGTCCATTGATAATTGGACTAAATCTGCCTTGTCACTATGCTATTGAGTTGATACATGTCAATTGACAATTGGGTGAAGTATCTCCTCTACCACATCAGCATGCTGATGTCATCAGGTTGGCTGGTCAACTAAAGTCAACCAACTTTGACCAAGCATATCTTTTGCATCCAAGCTTCAATTTAGATGAAATGAATGCCATCGAGATCATCTCGACACGACCTTCACATTTACACCAACTTTGACTAGTTTTGGAGAGGTCAAATTTTGACCTCTTACAAGATTTGTGCCTAGATTTGACCAGAAGTTTGACCAGCCATAACTTGAGAAAATGAACTCCTTTCGAGCCTGTTCAAGTTGCATCGGGTTCATTTTGATGATCTCTTTGCTCTGGAACTACTCTTGGGAGAATTCAAGACACTTCAATTTTTAGTGAGAGATCCACCTGGATCACATCCCCACCATGGTTTTTCCCAGTTGGGTTTCCACGTGAAAAATATGTGTGTCATGTGTGATGTTTTCTTCATGTGATGTTATGATTGTTTTTTGATTAAGTGGTGATGCATGTTGATCTTGCTGTACTATGTACATCTTTGATGGTAGATTGCCTGTTCATGCATTAGAGTGAAATGGGAATGAAGAGTTAGATTATATGAGAAGATAAGTGTCAACCGATCTTTGCTTGTCTTAGTTACACTGGTTTTGCCGGTTGAACTCTGTTGAAGGACCGGTGTTGTTGTTTGTCTATCAGTGCATAAGTGTTAGTTGACAAACCAGTTTAAGGTTGAGTTTTTGCCTGTACTGATTCACCCCCCCTCTCAGTACCGGTTTGGTACTATTCATTCATCATTAAGTTATCAATTGGTATTAGGGCATCCTCCAGGTCCTCTGTGTTGTAAGCTTAACTGCTTGAGGGAAAGATCCTATTATAATGATAAAGAGGGAAGATCCAAAGTTTAACAAAGAAAATTTCAATATATGGAAAGACAGAATGAAGATATACGTCAGAAGCATGGGTGCTCAACATTGGAGCTATGTTGAGAATCTCTATGTTGCCCGTACCGGTACTCTCACCGATGATCAAAAGAGAGAGATACAAGAGAATGGGCAAGTCATGAAAGCCCTCATTAGTAGTTTATCTAATATTGAGTTCATTGATATCCAAGATAAGGTAAATCCCAAAGAGGTATGGGATGCTCTTGAAAATATCTATGGAGGTGATGAGCATGTAAAACAAGCTAAGGAAGAAAGCCTTAGAGGAAAGTTTGAAGACATGTGAATGGTTGAAGGTGAAACCATTCAACAATATGGTATTAGAATCAAAATTGTTGTCGGAGATATCAAGAGTGCAGGTGGTAAAATGGAAGATTCCATTGTGGTAAGCAAAGTCCTAAGATCCCTATTGTCGGTCTATGCAATAAGGGTTGCTTCTATTCAGGAGCTGAGATCAATAGACAAGACTAAGGTATTCTTGGACTCCATCATAGAAAAGTTGGTAGCCTATGAGCTAAATAGTTTTGATGACAGTGTTCAAAAGACTGAATCAGCTTTTAGAGCTTCTACTGTACCATCCAAGAAAGGAAAAGAAGCAAGCACTAGTGGTGAACCAAGACAGAGCAGAGTAATGGATGATGGGGAGTTTCTGATGGAATTTGAAGCTCTTCTTGCCAAGAAATTTCCAAAAGGAACCGGTAAATACAGAGGTAAGCTCCCTTTGAAATGTTTTTCATGTAACCAGATATGACATATTGCTATGAACTATCCTAATAGTGACAACAAGGATAAACCAAAAAGATTCAGGAAATTTAAAGGAGGAAACTGGAGAAACTGTTTTGTTGCAGTTGATGAAAGTGTCACAGATGAGGAATCAGAAGATGAAGAGAATGAAGACAATGTGTTTATTGTTGTAAAGGAAGATGTATCAGACAAGAAGGCTCTTGTCTCCTGCTTTGATCATTCCAATGAGTGGATTATTGATAGTGGTTGCTCACACCATATGACTGGTGACCGGAGCAAGTTTCTATCCTTGGAAGAGTATGATGGTGGTGTGGTTTGTTTTGGCAATGATGCACCATGTATGGTTAAAGGAAAAGGGTCCATCTCTCTGAATGGAAATAGTAGTGCTGACAATGTGTATTGGGTTGATGGTCTCAGACACAACCTTCTGAGTGTTGCCCAGCTAAATGATAGTGGCGTCACTCTAGAATTCAAGAATGGAATCTGCAGAATCAAAGGAAAAGATGGTGAATTGGTGGCCATCGGCATAAAGACCAAAGGTAACCTATTTCATCTGAATGCAAATATAAGTACATGTCTTATGGCTAAATTTGATGATAGCTAGATATGGCATAGGAGACTCTGCCATGTAAACATTGATAACATTGTGAAGGCTAGTAAGATCAAGGTAGTTAGAGGGTTGTCAGTGCTAAGCAAACCGGATAATACCTTGTGTAGAGAGTTTCAATTGGGAAAAATGTCTTCCTCAACCTTTAAAGGTAAATCTTTCACTGCTGACAACTTGCTTGATCTTGTGTATACTGATTTGTGTAGTCCTATGAAAACTAGAAGTGTGCAGGGTGATAGGTACTTCATGATTCTCACTGATGACTACTCAAGAATGATGTGGGTCACATTCTTGAAAGACAAGTTTGAAGCCTTTGTGAAGTTCAAAGCATTTAGAGCATTAGTGGAGAAGAAAAATAGTAAAAGGATCAAGTGTCTCAGAACTGATCAAGGAGGGGAATTCACTTCTAGTGAATTCAACAAGTATTGTGAAGAATTTGGCATCAAGAGGCAACTTTCTACCCCCTAGACTCCACAAAAAAGTGGCCTAGTAGAGAGGAATAAATGGACTATGGTTGAAGCAGCTAGAACCATGTTGATTCAAGGAAAAGTAGCTCACACCTTTTGGAGAGAAGCGGTAAGCACTGCAGTCTACACAATGAACTGACTACTCATCAAGAAAGGTAAGGATAAAACTGCTTATGAGTATTGGACCGGTAAGACACCTATGGTTATCTACTTTAGGGTATTTGGTAGCAAATGTTACATCAAGAGGAGTGAACATCAGGGCAAGTTTGAAGCTAACTGTGATGAGGGAATATTCCTAGGATATTCCACCAAGAGTAAAGCTCTCAAGTGTTTCAACAATAGGAATCAGAGAATATGGAAAGTAACAATGTGAGAGTTGATGAAACCTTTGAGAAATCAGAGGAAACAGGTAGTGAGCAAGCTGTAAATGAACCGGTTGCAACCTTCTGGGAACTGGTTTTCAGTCAACCAAGTACCAGTAATAGTATTCCTGAACCGATGAATGTTGATACTGATGAAGATGAGGATGAAGAGGAAAAGCAAGAAGAACCAGTCAGACTATTCCTTGGTATGTCAAGCTGAATCATGATCCTAAGTAGATCATAGGAGATAAGGATGCAGGAATCCTTACAAGAAGAAAGATCAGAGAAAACTCATGTTTGATCTCTGAATTTGAGCCTAAGTCATTCAAAGAGGCTTATAAAGATGAAGACTAGATCAAGGCAATGGTGTGAGGCCCTACCCCGACTCAGTTTGACATTTTCAGTTATTTGCATATTGAGACTATTATGGATGCTTTATTTTATGCTTTATGGATTTAGAACTTTTATGATTCCATGATTAGGATCACATTGACACATGTTGATGCTTTATTTTATGCATGATGATTATGAAACTTTACATATTGCTAGATTAGAATTACATTGATATGGTGAATGTCATTATTGGAATTGCAGGACTTCATTTTTTATGATAGAAAGATGATGCTTATTTTAGGAATGGTTCAATTTTGAGAATTACGTTAATTGCTTATGTGAAATCGAATTTAATTGAATGAGATATTGAATTATTGTTGACAATGTATGAGTGTTTGATGTGCAATGAAATCTATGTATTTAATGATGTATAATTGTGATTATTTGGAATTACTAATGTGCTAATTGAGATGCGCAGGAAAATTATCCATGTGACCATGGAATTTATATGGAGAACCAAACCTAGACCAATGTATGTTTGTTAAGCCGGGAGTTGTCTATTTGGAGAGACAACACCCCATTTGTAATGTATTTTATTTGTGAAGTGTATGATGCTTGAGTGTTAAAATTAATTTTTATGTATATGTGTAATCCTACAAGAGACAAATTCCATGTGTGATTTTTATATTGTATTTTTATTGTGTCACTTGACACATGTGCTGATTAGTGTCATTGATTTTGACTTGTCTCTTGGAGGGAGTTTTGTTTCTACCAAAGCCATTCAAAAACAGGAGTGTGGTCCCAAATTTGCCTTGGGTAGGGAGTCTTGGGAGTGGTCAACTCAGGTTTGACCCGTAGGTAAACTTCAGTTGGGTTTCTAAAGGGTTAAATGGACTCCTAGGGTTAGTTTTAAGGCTTTTCCAAAGGTCCAAAGGGTATACCTATGGGTTAGGGGTATTTTGAAACATGTGACTTCTCCCATGTGACTGTTTAGTCACCTCAAAAAGTGGTGTTTCCAAGGTGAACGAAAATTCAACTTAGAAAGTTCCTCCTAGGATAGACAACCTTCCCTTTTGATGTCAAACTCTCTTCCCCATCTTCTCTCACCTTTTCCCTTTCCAGTTTTAGTAACGTGTAAGAGTTTGGGAAGAGCAACCAATGGGAACTCTCACCTCACCCAAGGGGTTGGGAAGTGTGTGAGAGGCCTTCTTAGGCAAGAATTGGAGACTTAGTGAGTAATCACCCACTCTCCATTTTTGGAGATTATGCTTTTTCTTTGAAAATTAGTAGTAGAATAGAAATTTTGGAAAAAGTTTGGAGAAAAGTTGTGTGGAATTGGGCAGCTCATCCCCAACTAAATCTAGCATACCTATTGGTAGAATAAGGTTGGTTTTTATCTCCTCTTATTTATGTTGTTTATGTAGTTTATGTTGTTTTGTTGAAAGAAAGAAAGGCTTGTAAAGAAAGTGTTTATGTAAATTGTTGTTGAAAAAAAAAAAGAATGTGTAGTTTCATTTCTATGTGTTTTGTTTGTGTTCTTGTTGTTTTTGGGAGTGTCCAAGATCTCCTACTCTTGGGAGAGTAGGATGGTCTTGGGGTGGAAGAAGTATGACAGCCTTGGGTGAGAGGCTCTCCTTATGGAGAGTGATCTCAAGGGTGTCCTTTGTGACCCTTGTTGCATAGCCTTGTGTATGCATTTGGGGGTCATAAGGGGAGTAAATATGGCCTTGAGCCTTTTGGGGGGCATAAGGTATGTGGATGTATTTTTGTTGAATTTGTATTGCCATGAGGTGGCTTGAGTTGTATTTGGCTTGCAATCTCCCCATTGGTACTTGGTCCACTTCCACCCGTGGAATGAACATCACAAAGTGTGGTGAAGTGTAGCTTGGGATGGGAAGATGTTTGTTGAGTGTATGTCATATATGTTGTGTTGTTTGTTTGCTTGCTTGTAACCCGTCTAGTGCTTGGTTCTCCAAGCTCGGGGGTGGCTTCTAGTAAGCCTAGGCTGGGAGGTGAGCTCTCCATGGTCAAAGTTGTATTTTATTGCAGGTTGCTTAGGTTGGGAAAAGAAAGAAGAAAAAGCTTGTTGCTATTTTATCTTGAAGAAAAGTGTTGAAGAAAAAAAAAAAAAAAATGTATTCAATGTTGTAGTTTGTATAAAAAAAAGAATGTGAGCTATTGTAGTATTTATTTTCAAGAAAAGAAGTGTAGTATTTCATTCATATTACCATGAAAAGAAAAACATTGTTGGGTTTTCAAACCCATTTGTATCCATATTTATTTTGTATCTACATTTGCTAATGAAATACACATGTTTTTCCTACTTTGGTAGTTTTGCAAAAGAAGAAAGAAATGTGTTAGTTTGCATTTAAATCTTCATGTTTTACATAAAAAAAAAGGAAATAGATGCACTTTTGTGTAAACTGAAATTAAAATTAGTTGTTACTCCTTATTTCTTTAAGTTAAATATGCTGCTGCAAATTTAATTAAATCTGTCATTACTGTTCCATTTAAAACAGAAATAAATTTTATTATAGTTAGCCTATTTCCTTTCAAAAAAAAAGTTAGCATTTAGTTTTAGTTATTTGTTATCAAAATATATATGTATACTTTTTCCCCATTATTCAACCTACAAATAACAATTAGAAAATCCTTTATAAGCATCTTGAAGTTTCACAAAAATAATAAACTCAAATAAAAGCCTAAATGGGTCATAGATTAAAGAGTAGCAATATATATATATATATATATATATATATATATATATATATATATATATATATTTTATTTCCTTATATGTTATTCTGATTTTCTGTTATAAAACAAATAAAGAAACAGGGATGAATTTTTCTGAATCTATTTACTCATATATTTATATAAATATACATATATATATATATATATATATATATATATATATATATATATATATAAAGCTGGATCATGTCTTATAGAAAATCATTGCATGTAAATCCTTTTAAAAAAAATATATGGATTATTAATATACATAAATATATATATATATATATATGTTGATTGATTTATTTTTTTTATTATTTTGTAAACACCAATTAAAAAAAAAAATGCATATTAATCATCGTAGAAAAAAAAAAGGGGGGTTAAAGAAATAGCCGAACCACTGTGAAAACACAGTGGCTAGCGCGGCTCGGGCCGCCACTGTGGTTTCCCACAGTGGACGGCGGGAACCGCCACTGTGAGCAACCACAGTGGTGGCGCGGGAGGTGCCCAGCCGCCACTGTGTTTACCCATAGTGGGTGGCACTCGGCCGCACTGTGGGCAAGCACAGTGGCGCCCGGGGATAACCCCCCGCCCACTGCCACCGCCACTCCCGCGTGATCACGGAAAAACGCCGCCCGCTCCGCCTTCTCCCCTCCTCCGCCCGACCTCCCTTCGTCCCTCCGCCACGGAAAACAAATAGAATAGAGGGGGACGCCTCCGGTTCAACCCTGCGCGCCACCTCCCATGGCCGCCGCCCAAATCCCACCTGCACACACAAAATTAAGCGGATACACACACAACACACACACACAAAAAGATAAGTATGTTGTTACACACATGCCCTAACCCTATTTTCGGGTTAGGGCAAACACATTTAGGTTTTAAACTAAGATGTGTGTGTGGGAGGTATAAAAGGGGTTGTTAATAAAATAAAATATAAACCCCTCCCTCCATTTAAATATATTCATAAACATATAGTAATTATATATATATATATATATATATATATACAAGTGATTTCATTCCTTTATTTATTTGGAATGGAAGTAGTTAAATGTTAAAATAAGGAATATTCTTATAAAGAAATATATATAAGTAATTTAAATTTGTCATAGTTGTTTGAAAACTCAATTGGTTAGTTGAAACATTATCTAATACTCTTTTAAATTAGAAATTAAATGTAGGAGCATTGTAAGGGGAAAATTTTAAATCCTTGGGTAGAGCATGCCCTTTAAAAAAAAAAAAAAAAGGGGAAAAATAATAATAATAATATCACAACGATAATTGTAGGGTCAGGTGGCTCATTTAAGTCTAAAATTATAAAGTATTTTAATTCATGGGGATTTTATCTTAATAAGGTGGTTTAATAACTAGAACAATTAAATTTAGACCATAGGAGGTTAAGAATGATAAGATAAATTTTGGATCATTTAAATTTGAGATTAATCGTTATGCTTGAGATCTTAATAATTTAATAATGGGGATTAGTGATAACCTTTTTGGAGAAATATTAGCTCGTTGAGGACTTAGCTAACTTCATCACCCAATTAGATTAATTATCTGATTTACACAAAATATAGTTAGACCAACTAAGTTGCATTATTTTATTTAAGTTAATCGTTCTTAGTAGAGTATTTAAAAAAAAAAAATTATTCCATTTGTGCCCAAAAGTTTGGGCATGACAAATGGAAGAGGAACTTGACCAAATAGAGAAAAATGGTACATCGTCCTTGGTACCCAGACCGGAACATAAAAATGTCATTGGCACCAAATGGGTGTTCAAAAACAAGCTGAATGAGGATGGCATAGTGATCAGGAACAAAGCTAGATTGGTGTGCAAAGGATATGCTCAAGAAGAAGGAGAAGACTATGGAGAAACCTTTGCTCCTGTAGCCAGATTGGAAGGAGTTTGTATGCTTCTTGCATATTCAACTTTTAAAGGATTCAAGGCATATCAAATGGATGTAAAATCTGCATTCCTAAATGGTGTACTTGAAGAGGAGGTGTATATAGAGCAACCAGATGGGTTTTCCCTATTTGAAGACAGTGATATGGTGTGCAGGCTACATAAAGCCTTATATGGTCTAAAGCAGGCACCTAGAGCATGGTATGAACATCTACATTCCCATCTTGTGAATATTGGATTTGAGAGAACAAGTGAAGATAGCAATATCTACTTGAAATCTGAAGGAGATCAGATCCTGATTTGTGAAGTTTTTGTTGATGACATTATCTTTGGTGGAGATGACAAGATGAGTCATGAGTTTGCTGATGAGATGAAGGAAGAGTTTGAGATGTCACTCATAGGGGAGATTAAGTTCTTCATTGGACTACAGATCCAGCAGATGAAAGATGGAATCTTTATCACTCAGTCCAAATATGTCAAAGAGGTGTTGAAGACCTTTGGCATGGAAGATAGCAAACCGGTTGGTACACTGATGGTGACTGGTTGCAAATTATCAAAAGAGGATGATTCTGCATTGGTTGATGAGAAGGAATACCAATCAATGATTGGTAAGTTGCATTATGTAGTGCAGAGTAGACCAGATATTGCACATGCAGTTGGCATTACTGCAAGGTTCCAGAAAAGTCCAAGAGAATCCCACTTGGTTGCAGTCAAGCGGATTCTTAGGTATCTGAAGGGAATAGTTGACTATGGATTGTGGTACCCATACAACAATGACTTCAACTTGAAATTATTCATAGATGCTGATTGGGTAGGTAATGTGGATGATCGAAAAAGCACAACCGGTGGTGCATTCTTTCTCTGTGGTAGACTGGTCTCATGGATGAGTACGAAGTAGAGTTGTATCTCTCAGTCTACAATGGAAGCGGAGTATGTTGCAGCTTTCATGAATTGCACTTAGATAATCTAGATGAAGTATGTATTAGATGGCTTCAAAACCCATGAATCTGAACCAGTAAGTATATTTTGTGATAACACAAGTGCTATCAATATTTCAAAGAATCCGATTTTACATTCTAGAACCAAGCATTTTGAGCTTAAGTATCATTTCTTGAGGGAAAAGGTTCAGAATAAAGAGATTGCACTGGAACATGTTTCCAATAAGGAGCAGTTAGCAAACATATTCACCAAGCCTCTCCCAAAGACTACATTTGTGTCTTTAAGAGGTGAATTGGGGGTACTGCCCCTTCAGGAGGTAAATTAAAAGTATTTGTTCCACACCAGTTAGGTATTGCATAGTCAAATTTTTTTGATTGATGTGTTGAAGGATGCTACTCCTCAGGGGGAGTAGCATAATGGAACAAGGATGTTTGTGCCTCCACTTTGGCATTGTTGTAAAAGGGGGAGAAGAAGTGTAGTGGAGAAGATATCTGCAGAAATTGGGGAGAAGATGAGTTTGCAAAGAGATATCTTTGTATATTGCTATCAATGCCAAAGGGGGAGATTGTTGGCATTATGTGAACCGGTATGAGGACATAATTATATTGTATGTTGTCATTGATGTCAATATGTGATATGAAGATAGAACCAGCATATGTGAGAACCGATATATGCCAAAGTAAAGCGGTATATTTGTTCAAGGTGAACTGGCATGTCAAGGTGAACCGACATGTAGTCATGAGAACCGACACATGGAAGCATTGTATGACTACCAGTTGGTAGGTAGTTTCTGTTGTCTTCAAAATCTTATTCTCTTTAACATCCTTAAAATAATATGATTGAACTCGGTGCAGAAGAGATATCAAAGATAAGGAAATTCTCAAGACAACATATGACAAGGTTTGATTGAACCTTCTACACTTCGAACTTACTCAGAGCCCAGGTGGGTATACCTTTGTGAATTGAATTCACACTTTCAAACATAAACCCACAACAAACCAGTCTAGAAAACCAGTGGATCTATTCACCTTGAAATTAACTGAAAACAAAGAATGGAAATTATACTTAAATTCAGCATTTCGATCAACAAAACATGCAATAAACAACTTCAATCAATACCAATGCCTTATCCAAGGTCACAAAGTCATCTAAAATCAGATAATACTCCTCAAACAAAATATCTTTATGCATCCCATTGGTTTGGTTTCTATTAATCCTTCTATATGCCTGACACCTACAAGAACTTATACATTCCAAATTAAGCTATGATCATCAAAATTCAAAGTCCCTTCCAAAGAATTTACTGGTATGAGTGATCCCTGCATCTTTAATCTCCCTCCTAAAGAGAAAAGCTAGCGAACACTTCTACTAAAAATTGCTTTGCAATTCCATTCAAAAAAAATAACCCTAGATTATTTAGAATGAAAATAGTAAACAAGTTGTAAACACACTTGAAGACGACACAAAGATTCACTCAAAACTGATGGTCTGTATATTGATATTAAGTTCAAGAAATATTACAAGAAGTTTTTGAATGTTCTCCATTAAACTTAGAAAAGCTCAAATAAATTTCTGCAGCATTTTCTTACAATTCTTTTGCGATCCTTTTTCCTCTAGTCCTGGTATCCATTTATAACAACATGGATGCACAGAGCTTCGGACTTCTCGAGGAGAGTTTGTTACAATCATTTCTTTCAAAATAAACAGGTTACAAGCTTTTCGCAAAAATAGTTACAAGCTCTTTTCAGCCTCTGCATTTTCTTCAATGGGCTATTCGGTTGCAACCTCTTCTACCTTTTCAAGGGTGCTCTCGAACTATTCCAGATCATGGGTGGCATATTTGGTTGTCCACTCATCATACACCTCTTCTATCAGCGATGAGAAATTAATCACTTTATCCTTAGTCTTAGTCAACCTTTTCCAAGAATTTCTCATTTTGTTGACTTCTGAATTGAGAAAACCATAATGTGACTTAATCTTCTCTATCTCTTGTATTGTCAAAACAAAGAAAGAAGCATCATCTAAATCAATAATTCCTTTAATTCTTGCTGACAATTTAGCTTCTATCTCCTTAAGCCACATTTGTTTGTCCTTTAATTGATCCGGGCTAGCAAAAACTCCTGGGAGCAACTCAAAAACTTGATCAGTATACTCCTTTTTGCACAAACTAACCTTCCTATCAACATTATCCACCTCTACTGCTAATTGTACTAAAACTTTAGTGATGTCAGAAGTGGATCTAATGATGGGATTGGCCCTTGCTTCATCGCAGGATACACACATAAACTCTAAATCTTGCTCCCTAGGCCTCCATTTGTCAAAAATAGGTGTCAAAATGGCTTTGTCTCCCCTGAGCTCATTCCATATATCCAGAATTTTACCTACATTGTTGTAGAGCAATGAGGCATTCATTGTATCTGTAAAACTGGAAATTGTAGCCCTTACTCTCTCCTCATACTTCTTTGCATATAAGGCCTGAGCCTGTTTTAAGTTCTCTAATTCTTGAGGAGTAATTTCAACCATTTGAGAGCTGGAGGGTGCTAGAGATGGTGGAAACTCAATGATAGGGCTAGTAGGTGGAGGTCTTGCAGGAGAAGAGGAAATCATCAGTGTTGAAGACTCACCTTGATGGTATTGTCCAGTCAACTGGCTCTATAGCTTAGCAATGATGCTATCTTTACCTCTTACCTCCTCCTTAGCATTGTTATAGGCCTTCAAAACTATTTTCAACTTGACTTGGAAGGCCTCTTTCTCTTTGGCTTCCTTTTCTGCTACTGCAACACTAAATTTTGCAGTCTCTAACACAATGCTAGCAGCTTCCACTACCCCTCTACTCTGCACTCTCTTCACCATCATCCCACCAAGGTAACTTGACCCTGGGGTGTCTTTGCTTTTCTTACTCTCATTTCTCTTGAGAGACCACATGATGAGTGCAGCATTATCCTTATTGAAAGTAATCCCCTCCATGGGTTTGGTCTCCTTCCTCACTGCGTCTAGTACCAGGGCATCTGCTATATCCCACTCGGGTAAAATAAGCACTCCAACTTGTGCCACCATATCTCTCCCTTGCTCAGGGGTGATGGTTTTGAACTCTTCCATCATCTCTTGCTTTATTTCCTCTTCAACCAGGGCTAGATCTTTATTAGGCTGCTTAGCCTTTCTCTTTTCACATCTAGCATTATATTTATCTATGTTCTATTTCCATATAAACTGCATAAATGCTTTTGATGTGACAAAATTGTTGTCAGCCAAGAAGGCATTACTTGCCTGCTTTATCTTAGGATCCCACTCCTAGCCTTTGAGTTCAGTGGTGGTAATATCGATTTTAGCAGCAATGGGTTCTTTTGGCATTCCTTCTTCCACTTCATCATAAGTGTAGGCAATTTCCCCTAGACTACCTAACTGTAGGAGTTGCTTAGCTACTGCTTGCTCATTTCCTATATGGATAGGGGATTGGGATGGGGAGTACAAAGGTGTATCTAATTGTACTTCTTTCCCTACCCTTTGCTTCTTTAGGCTTTCTTGGATGTCAATGACATCTTGTATCTTCCTCTTTCCTTTAGAGGTAGAGGGCTCCCCTATCGTAGGCATCAACACACTATAACTAGATTTCTTGTGTAGTGTATAATCACCAGAAGGGATTGCTTTGCTAGAAGCTGACCTACTTAGGATCATTCTTGCCTTTTCAGGGTTTCTTTTGATTACAGCTTCCCTCTT
Organism: Cryptomeria japonica; assembly: GCF_030272615.1. NCBI lineage: Eukaryota > Viridiplantae > Streptophyta > Pinopsida > Cupressales > Cupressaceae > Cryptomeria > Cryptomeria japonica. Next base: position 578,953,350 of record NC_081408.1, on the reverse strand, counting down.
CTCCTTCAAGGTCTGCATCACATCTTTAAAGCAAACAATTAAAAACTTTATTTTCTCCTCTAGAGGGAAAAAGCTAGACAATGGGTCATAGCTGGCATCAAACTGATGCACGAAATCCAAGTCTTTCTTATAAGACACCCATTTCTCTTTCCTTAGCTCTTGCTCATCTAGATCAAACTCATTTCTGATGAGGTCTTCAGGAAACTGAAATTGATGGGGCCTACCTCTGCATGCTGCTTTCTTTCTAAACATGCCATTGAAGAAGTCTTCTGGATCAACACACCTGGACACTGTAGTGGACAAATGATAAGGCTTGAGAAAATCCTCAAAGCAATTCCAACCTCCCTTTGTTATTACAAATTGGTGGGCTATGGTAGCTGCAGGGAAAATAGTCCCTTTACCCCTGCCTGTCAACTCCGCCTCTTGTACACCACTAATTTGTCTAAGGATCTCTGCAATTCCCACTTTGAGAGGGACCTGGTAAGGTAACAAGAATGGGGTGCCTCTAAAACCAAACACTCTAAAAACTATCGAGACTGGATACAAATAAATGTCACCCCAATTGTGGGTCTCTCAACCAGCTACCCTTGTCATACAGTCCTTCTCCTATCTTTAAACGGGGAGCTCTAGGCACTAATTCTTTTGCCTTCGATGCCTGATTAGTTGACAACGTCAACTGTTCCAGAAAATCATCACAGACACTCCTTTCTGAATAATTGACTTTGCCAGAAAATTCTCTTTTAGGAGCCATTTAAAAAATGTAAGAGATGAATACCACTCCTAGACACTTCTGTGGTGAATCAATATCTTATCTAAAACACACCACATAGGAATTGCTACACAGGAGTATGAGAAAACCTATTCTTAACTTGAAGGAATTTTCTCTACATCTGCTCCTCTGCAAAAATTCTTTAAAAGATATCTCCACCCGGTTGATAGGAAATCAAATATTGTACTCAGGGTCTTAACTACAACATTGATTCCGCATGCTTCGGCCATCCCTTCAAAATTGAATTCATAGGAGAATTCATATTTTTCGCTCCAACAGGTCACAACATTCCTGGAAGTCTTTCATTTTGCTCTTTCACAACTTCGCGAAGCATAACTATTGGGCAGCTTGCTCCTACAAAATAGAGCCGACCGTCTGATCAAAAGAAACTTGATCGAGCGTTATACTGACTAATAGCTTTGGCCCCGCGCTGGGTCCCGCTTCTCTATTGGCTACATGATACCATGTGGCACCCAACCACTAGCCTTGAAATGTCTTTCGCATTCAACTTAACGCTGGCCACGTGTACTTTTCTTATATCACCGGTTCCACCTTGGCGGGCCCACAGCTTTCTTCTAAGACCACGTGTCACTGGACACGTTGCCATCTATCACAACATGTGGATGGCTCTCGTTCACTCTTTCTATTTCACAGGGTATAAAGCACGAGCATCTTACCCTTGTGAAATAGCATGGGTCGTCAGATCATTTTTTAATTGATCGGCATTTAATCATCTGAATAGGCTTCAGGAAGGGTGGGCCCTCTAACTCACTTTGAACACCTGGCATCCAGTCATCTTCAGAGATGACTTGTCGCTTTTTCATATGCCAAGAGAAAGCACTGGGCTCCAGTAAATTCTTGACAATTGTAACTGCTGGGTCATCTCATAACTTGTGACCTGACTCACTTCTGGGGTGCTGCCTTTTAGCCTTTAATCCTGACCCGTTGACTGTTGTGACTTATGCCGCGTGCTGCCATTTTACTTGCTCTCATCAACCAGCTAGACTGCCTAGGTGGCATGCCATGTCATTTTTGCAACTTCACTGGTTTTAAACTATGCGCAACTTCGCCTAGCAAAATAGTGAAAGCCATAGATCCATCCATGAGATGCACACTAGTTACTGGGCCCGACAAATTTAGGAGAAAAACATACAAGGCATAAATTTTGCAATTAATTAACATGACCGCCTAGGCAAACAACAAGGGGGGACACTTCCTACGATCCCATGACCCATTACTTAAGTGAATAAAGTAACGAAAGAATAGAAACCAGAGGGCTTTAAACAAACATTAGAGGATCTAAAATCAAAAACCCTTAAACCCTTAAGGCCCATAATAGAGCTGAAGCATTTGAAAATGATCCCTACTCAAAATTTCAACAAACCATAGCCAATCATGGGAAAAGAAAAGCCCATTTTTAATCAGTGATAATAGTTTCCACTTCAGGATTTCTGGCTGGAGTATCTCAAGCCTATGTGATTCAATCAGTGATCTTTATGTGATGAAGTTAGCATGATAACAAAGAACAAATAGTGTTGCCATGTAAGCCTTGTGTGCGTGAAGGATCCTGCATAAAGAAGAGTGTTCCTATCTATCTCGGGAATGTGCGAAGTCTATAAACAATGATAACGTGTGATGGGTTATCAGGCGCCATGAAATCGATGGAGAATGTCTTGAGATTGGATCAAGACTGTTGCATTCAATACAGTACGATCAATGGTCAGGATTGAAACATTTGAATTCCTTAACCTAATAGGTCTAGGGTTTAGGGTTTATGCTACCGACCTATCTGTTGTCCTATAAGGTCGATGTTGTGATTCTTTCAGATTGTTGGCAAAATTTGTGTGTGTGTATCTAAGAGAAGAGATACGTGATTCTTGCCAGACTAGAGGAGAGAAGTCATATCTGAAGAGTGTAAGTGCAGAAATTGAAGAGGAGCTTAAGCAAATCTGCATTGGCATTGAGTGCTATTATCAGGTCATTGATATACCTGTTGATCTTTAACTACTTCAATAGTTGTGAAATCCCCTAACAAAGTAGCCTTAATTGGCTTGTTGAAAATCCTCTAACAGGGTAACTCAAAGCTACTGAGACATTGATATCCCTTAGCTATTGAGTTCTTGAAATCCTCTAACAAGGTACCTTTAACAGGGTTTAACCCTTAATCGGGTATTGTAGCCATCCCTTAACTGGGTGATCCCTAACTGGATCAGTTCCTAATAGAACCTATTGTATCTGTCTTTAACCAGATAAGGCTCCTAATAGAGGGACTTCCAAAGAGTTCAAAAATGAGCTTATGGGTATTCATCCCCACTGTGGTTTTTCCCAGTTGGGTTTCCATGTGAAAAATATGTGTGTCATGTGTGATGTTTTCTTCATGTGATGTTATGATTGTTTTATGATTAAGTGGTGATGCATGTTGATCTTGTTGTAATATGTACATCTTTGATGGTAGATTTCCTATTCATGCATTAGAGTGAAATGGGAATGAAGAGTTAGATTATATGAGAAGATAAGTGTCAACCGGTCTTTGCTTGTCTTAGTTACACTGGGTTTTGCCGGTTGAACTCTATTGAAGGACCGATGCTACTATTTGTCTGTCAGTGCATAAGTGTTAGTTGACAAACTAGTTTAAGGTTGAGTTTTTGCCTGTACTGATTCACCCCCCCCACCTCAGTACCGATTTGGTACTATTCGTTCATTATTAAGTTATCAAATTATAGGTTAAGGGTTAATGTAAGAAGCAGAGTAGAAACCGGTACTGGATCTAGCATTATAGATGCTATTTTGAAGCAGTACAAGACACTGGATTTATATAATCCATTTTGTAAGTCAGTGAGACTTCCTATTTTGTATTTGAGCAGTGAGCTCTATGCACTTGGCCTTCCTGCATGTGTAGGCCCCTCTTGTAGTAGTAATATTCTCTTATTGGCCAATAAGTGAATATTGTGGGTCACAAATCCCATCGAGGTTTTTCCCACACCAGGTTTCCTCATTAAAATATTGTGTTATGGTGTGTTTTTCATGTGGTTGTTTCTATCTCTATTTATTGCATTACTTTCTATTTACCAGTACACAGTATTAATATGCTTTACATGTTTTAAGTTAAGATAATCTTATTACAGGTTAGATACTGATTCACTCCCCCCTCTTAGTATCTGTGGGAATCCTAACAATTGGTATCAGAGCTTGGTCCTCTATTTTCAGAAGCCTAACAACTTGAGGAAGATCTTAACACTGGTAGAGATGGAAAACTTGATGAAGCAACTTGAAGCAGCTCTCTCAGACTATGATGGAGAAAAATTGAAAAATGTCAAACTTGAAGATGACCTAAAAGAAGCTTAGGATATTATTCAAGAACTTCAAGAAAATCTTACAATTTCAAGAAACAAGAGAAGAGAACTTTGTGAAGAGATGCAAAATGAGAATGATGAAAAAGAAACTCTTAATGATATGATAAACAAGCTAAAGCAAGAGAACATGACAACAAAGAATGAGATGCAGGATATGACTATGAGTTTTTGTAAAGAAATTGAAGATAGAAAGAAGAATGAAGAAGATTTGACTAGAAGACTAAGTGATGCTGCAAATGAAAACACAAGACTCAGTTATGAAAATAATTTGTTGAAGACAGATATGATGCACACACAAAATGACTCAAAAGAACTGATGAGGCAGAAAGAAGTCTTAGAAAGAGAACTAGATACTGCAAATCAACATAAAGAGAAATTCAAGAAAAGATCAGAAGAACTTGGTAACTTGCTGAAGAATCAAAAACCTAAAGGTGACACTTGTGGAATTGGCTTTGAAGTTGGAGAAAGCTCTGGTACTGCAAACACACAGGATCATAGCAAACTGGTAAGACAACCTACTGCTTATAAATTCAATGGAAAATGCTTTAACTGTAACAAGTATGGTCATAAAGCAAATCATTGTAGATCTAGAAATTATCAGAATACCAATGCACCCACCGGTCAATGTTCAAAATGCAACAAAATTGGTCATAACTTTGAAAATTATAGAATGAATGTAAGATGTTATGTTTGTGAAAGATTTGGACTCTTATCTAATCAGTGTAGAACACAAACCGGCATAGGTTATGGGAAGGCTATTCAGAAAAATAATGTGACTTGTTATGCTTGTAACAAGATTGGACATATTGCAAAATTTTGTAGAAGTAAGGCACCACCGATAGACAACAAAGGTTCTAGTTTGAAAGAAAAAGAAAAGGTTGAAGAAGTTAAGCAAGAATTCTCAAAATAATGGATTAGAAAGTCCTACCTAAATGGTGTTGGGAATACTCCTCCACCGGTAGAACCAAGCAACACTCCACCGATAGAACAGAGTAGCACTCCACCGGTAGGAGTCTCTTCATCTAATTGAAGAAAATTCCTTTGAGGGTTTAGCAATCAAATGAGAAATATGCTATTACTCCCTTGGTTGATGGTAAGAAGTTGAAATTAGTTCTATACTGGCAGATATGTTAAGTGATTACTTAACCGGCAAGCATTAAATGTGGTAGTTGGCAAATTGACATTATAAATTAGTGTTTTTGGCTCCATTTCACTTCACCGAGCATTCAAACATTCGAAGAGCGCAAAATTTATAGAGCTAAGGCATTTCGAGCAAAGAGGCAAAGCATTTCAGCAATCAATCTTTCCAAAGGCAAGAAAAGGTATTTATAATCATGGCATCCTCTTCTATATCTGAATTCATAGAAAACCCTACTGTAGTCGAGGTAATCAAATGCCCTAGGCCCGTATTTCAACTAGTTCCCGAGATAGCTAAAAAGGATGATAATGTTGGTGGATTTTCCCAAATCCCCAAAGAAGTTGTTTTTGTAGAAGACCCTAGAATATACATCCATTACCACATAGAAGAATTAGGTGATGAGGAAATCAAGGACATGTACAAAACTGTCATATGTGATGATTTCGGTAATGTGAAACCTGAACACAAAATTATTGAAACCTTAGGATTCACTGAAATCCTCAGCATTTTGGATTTCCCTAAGGAATTTATTAGGATAGTATTGAGCAGGGTACATGGTGATTTCTTTTGGCTAGATTCGGTTCATAAAATTACCAAGGAAGCTGTGAAAGTTGTAATAGGGTTACCTTCCACTAGCAATAGACTAGACAAGACAAAGAAGGTCTCAAATGACCTGGTAATGAACCTAACAAGTGCAACATCCGACAAAAGGTCTTTAAGGGTGAATGATGTAATTGACATAAATGTGAGATTCATTAGCATGATTCTAGGTTACAAAACAACCCATGCAAACAGACTTAACTCAGTTTCCAGCTTATGCATAAAAAGTGCTCATGATATGGTTAAAGATAATGTAAAAATTGATGTATGTGAATGGTTAAAGGATGAACTTATTGACAATCTAGGAAACATCAAGAAGGACAAGAAAGGGACATTCAAATTTGGTAACTTACTTGTTTGCCTAATGCTACATATAACCAAACAGGTGCCCGATATAGGTAGCAAGAACCTTGGATTTGACATACCAGTAGGGAAATAGTTATCTGACCTATTGAACAATATGGGTGAAAACAAAGAAAATAATATCAATGAGTATTTTCTAGCATTGAAGGCTCGGATGAATGCTAGAGTCAGACTGTCACAGGGAATTGTAAATAAATACAAGGATGAGATATGTTTTGTCATCAAGAAGGATGAGATCTGGATGGAAGTAGTTACCCAAAGAATAATTTGGGTTACTGAAATGGGTTATGAGACAGATGATCACATCATTGAAACATATGCTAAAGCCCTTCTGGAAGCACCCAATGAACCTAAGGAAGAGGTATTCGGTAGTGCTAAAACCATTGAAAAACAAATTCAATCCAAGAAGAGAGTAAAGAAAGTAGAAGCAATAGTGAGGAGAGGTTCAAGGCAAGCTAAGGCTATAAAAGAAGATGTACTAAAACAAACCGGTATCACTAAAGATGAGTTACAAGCACAACAACCAAAAACTCACCTTTCATTGGTAGCAACTTCTTCAGAGAGTGATATGCTTGCAACATTTAAAAGAGTTGTAAGGAAAAGGGAACCTTCACTGGTATCCACACCTTCACCTAGAAGAACCAGGCAAAAACAATAGGCAGTGAGGCCCCCGGTCAAGAAGTCTACTCCTAAGAAGAAAAAGTTGACACCAAAGAAAAGGACTCAACAAAATATTGCTCCAATTGAAAAACTGTTGGATGAAATAATAGAGGAAGAAAAACTTAAGAACATTAACAAACTATATGATACATTATCAGTTGATGACAAGGAGAAAGTTGAAAATAGTGTAATTCTACATTTGGATATCTACAAGAAATTTTTGATGCAAATTGTAGATGAAGTACTCGTAGAACTATTTAAGAGACTTGAAGCTAGAAGGCAAGCTATTATAGAGCTTGACAAGAAAATAAAAATTGAGAAACTACTTGTTGTCTACCCAGTTAACTCTCCAAAATAAATGGATGATCTAATTGCAGAGGCTAACCGGTTAGTATTCTCTACTACACACTGGCATATTGTACTAATGGTTGGAAGAGTAAATGAGGTTGCAGAGGAAACTTAAAATGCATGGGATATATTCCTTGTTGAGAAGGAAAAATAGGAAGAGTATAGAAACCCTAAACCAATCAAGGTATATCAGAAAGACAAGGATAAGGGAAATGGAAAGGTTGGTGGACCTCCAAGCATCAAAATAAGAGATAATTTATCCCCACCATCCCAAGTTACTCCATCGGTAACAACAACTAAAGATCAACCAGCTAATGAGTATGGATGTATCACAAGGGGATACAAATCCTAATTCTGAGGTACTATACATAGTTGATGTTGATACTCAGAAAGTCAACATTATGATAGACAAGGACACAATTGGTAACTGATAACACAGATAACACTGAAGGTAAACTAACAGATGGGAAAATAGAACAACTAATAGAGCAACAAGCAGAGCAACAAGCTCCAACACAGGAACAAGTTAATATAGAATCAATGCCACTGGCAACTACTGAGCAAAACAAACCAATGCTTAAGGAAATGGAAACACAGACTGACCTACCAGAGGTCACTGCAAGCAAGGATATTGCTCCCACCAATAGAATTCAGAATGTTAGCTCCTCAACTGTAGGATCTAAATCAACAAATGTAACTGAAGTTCTTTTAGATTCTATAAAGAAAATAACAGATTGTAGTTCACAGGCATATAAAGCTATAGATGACACAATTCCAATTTTGTAAATGATAGCTCCAAAATGCAATGTAGATAATAAGGATTCTTTGAGTCAACTTGACACTTTGTCTAAATATATTACTGACAACACAGTGATAGTTGAGAAAATAAAGGAAGAAGCATTCAAAGAGAGGTTAGAAGAAAAAAAACATAAATTCTTTGAGGAACAAATAAAGAAGTGTACAAGGTAGTTTAACACACTTCTACTGAAACTGTGCAACACACTTAAGGAGTTCAAAACTTTGTACAAAGACATTTGTAAGACAAAATTTTTGACAGTTGACATAGAAAAGAAAATGAGCAAGATACAGGAGGAAATTAATAAGCCAGCTAACAATTTTATTAATTCATCTGATTCATTATCAATTTTTGAGCAAAAGATAACAGGTTTTGAGGAAGAGTTACTAAAGCTAGAAAGAGAAAAGGAGAAAATAAAAAGTAAGGCTAAGGATCTGAAATGGAGATTAAGTCCAAAGTAGGACTACCTTGCATGTTTAAAGAAATAAATATCTAATGCATTAGTTCAAGGATAGAATACACCGGCAGAGCAAATGCAACACCTCACCGGTACAATTCAAAGAATAGAGGCAGCAATAAAAGACAGTAAAAAGTTTCTTGAAAGCCTAAATTTGGTTTTGGCGGATCTTTTTCAAATTATAACCACCCGGTTACAAGGTTGAGACAAGAAACCATACTCTATTGACACTTTGACAACCTTTTTCATTGATGCCAAAGGGGGAGTAGTGGTGTGAGAAAATAATCAGGACTCATCTGCATAGGGGGAGTTCACACATTTTTGGTAACATATTTTTGGACTACACTTTTTGAATTTTCTCATGAGTGTTGCCATCAATGCCAAAGGGGGAGATTGTTGGCAAATGTACACTCCAATTAGACATTGTAGATGATTGAAGGTTTTGTCATTGATGGCAACCTTACAATCCTATGCCACTGGCAAGGCAATCCACCAGCACTAGCAAAGTTAGATTCTACACCGGCACACAGACCACTAGCACTGACAGTGAAAACAAGCATACAGACACAGAAGCCGATAGGAATTTTGTTGTAATATATTTTGTTTATTATTGTAAAATCATTATAAGCCAACTTGGCAAGTTGTAAAATGACTCTTATATAAGAGAGATCATTATAGAACATAAAAGAATGGATAGAGGAATGTAATTAGGCGAAAAAGGGTAGACCTATTATGTAAATTATAGGTTAAGGGTTTATGTAAGAAGCAGAGCAAAAACCGGTACTGGATCTAGCATTATAGATGCTATTTTGAAGCAGTACAAGACACTAGATTTATATAATCCATTTTGTAAGTCAGTGAGACTTCCTATTTTGTATTTGAGCAGTGAGCTCTACGCACTTGGCCTTCCTGCATGTGTAGGCCCCTCTTGTAGTAGTAATATTCTCTTATTGGCTAGTAAAAATATTGTGGGTCACAAATCCCACCAAGGTTTTTCCCACATCGGGTTTCCTCGTTAAAATATTGTGTTATGGTGTGTTTTTCATGTGGTTGTTTCTATCTCTATTTATTGCATTACTTTCTATTTACCAGTACACAGTATTAATATGCTCTACATGTTTTAAGCTAAGAAAATCTAATTACCGGTTAGATACTGATTCACCCCCCCTCTCAGTATCTGTGGGAATCCTAACATAATCTTCTTTAACAACTGCAACTATATATATATATTTATTTATTTATTTAAACGTTTCTATTTGAACAATAAAGCAGCAAATGGAAATTTAAAAGGAGATTTAAACTAACACTTTAAAGTATTTTTCCTACATTTCTTTTTAAAACTATAGACAAGATTAACTTTTCCTTTTTATTTGTAACTACTTTTCTAACACTTTTTTTTTTGCAGAATGATAAAAATAACAAAATGAATCCACTTAAATATTCATCTATTTTTCTCTTCCATTTCCAACATGTTTATCCTTTATTAACTAAATGAAACATAAACAAATTTCTTCCATTTTTTTATTTTTTTTATTTTTTTAAAGCAATAACAAATACAATGAAATAACTCAAAAGCCTTCCTCTTCTCTTTATTTCTTTAAATAAACTAGTCAAGTAAAATACGATTGTTTCCTCATTATTTCCCTTCACAAAATAGAGGGGTTACAAACTCAAGCCTCTTCATTTCTGCCAAATGAGGGCTTGACAAAATACATTATCCTTTCTTGAAACTCAATATAATAAAACACGGTCTTGCTAGAAGACTCCACTCCACTCTTTAATCCAAGCAAACTTGCATTAACATTTTTAGGTTGTGATCATGGAGGCTCACCTCCCAACCTAGGCTTACATGAAGCCACTCCCAAGCTAGGAGAACCAAGGCTAAATGAGATACAACCATTGCAACCAAAAACACAATAAGAAACACAACCATAGAACTCTCATCCCAAGGATAAACAAAGTCACCAAGTGACTATTTCTTGTGGGGTGAAGGTGGACAAAGTACCTAGAGGAGATTCTGCAAATAGGAGAACCTATTGCCTTTGCAAGGCTACCAAGTAGAATAACCACAACTTCCAAACTAGTCCCAATAAATCTTTATGTCCCCCAAGGCATACAAGCCAAATCTCCCCTTATGACCCCCATATAAAAACAACAAGCAGCAAGGGCCCCATAACCCTTGTGTATCGCTCTCTTCCCAAAAGAGAATCTCTACACTCTTAGTGTTAGACACAATGCACCACTGAGAGGGGGAGGGGGTGAATCAGTGGTTCTCAAAACTTTCCCTTTTAGCTATCCTTTGTGAGCAACACTAGTTTGTGAATTAAGAACAGTGTATATTTACTGGTTAGTAATAAGACTAACTCAAATACATACACATACACATCACATAACACCAGCATATACGAGGAAAACCCAAGATGGGAAAAACCTTGGTGAGTAATGTTGCTAGAGTCTACTGCTCCAATCCAACCTCATAGTAAAACACAGTTATAAAGTTTAGGGCACCATCCCAAGGAGCACCAACCCAAGGAGCTGCAATCCCTGCACCGAGCTACAACTCAGTGTTCATAATAAAAACATCTAATAAATAAGTAGTTATCTCGTTACAAGTGAATCTTGCAACCTTTTAAAATGCCTTACTCAGTAGGTGAGATACTTTCTCTATTGCACCAACTCACTCTTGTACTTCTTTTCAACTGCTGCTTCTCTGCTGATAATCACTATCAATTTACCTCTCTTTAACCTCCTTCAATTCTGCTCTGCCAATATGAACACTGCCAGTTCTTTCATTCAACCGATTGAAAGCTTCAACCCAATCCTCTCTCACTTCCTCTCTTTTCACAGATGTTCATTAAGCACTTGGCTGATTTGTTCTCACTCGTAGAAGTCTTCAACTTCGCAATCACACAATATTCCTCTATCCAGTAGCACCTCCCAATCTCTTTGGATTTTTTACTTATCGCCCAGATTTACCACCAAAAGCTAATTCAAAGTTCAAGCGGTTAGGGTTTCCTCACCATCTTTGAAGAAAACCAAATCCAATCAGATCTTCCATGATCTGATCTTTCTGACATCTTAATGCACATCTCTACCATAGTCACATCTCTTTGATCACGCCATTTATTCCTAGCAATTTTCTTTTTACCCTCATAGCTAATCCTTCAATCAATCACAACAGATTTGTTGGGTTGTTTCCTTCATCACCTTGATCTTCTCAATTTCTCTTAGCTAGCTCATAGTTGTCTTCCAGACCTCGAGCCTCAAACCCCTGCAATTGCTCTGCAACATGTCCTGTGATCTAGGTGACTTTTCATTAAAGGTGACCAACCCTACAACAACCCTGTCATTGTACATTCTATCTTTATCCAAATGTGGGTTTGCCATGTTGACTCCATATCGACTATCTTCCAGCTTGGCACTTCAAGTTGGTCCAAGTAAGATCATCGACCAACCACCCTACCATTTCCTTACTTCTGTTGGTTTTCTAACCCTTCCGGTGTCAACCATTTTACCAGTTACCTTTTCATATCTGCTCTCATCTTGAACTGTCGATGGAACTCTCAAACTAGTCTTCAGATTGGTAAGTCCTAAGTATGCTCATTCCCACAATGGAGAGGTCTTCTACAACTACACCTTGCTTATATAACCGATAGACTTACATATCGGTTACCACTCTTGATGACACCATGTCATCATTCTTCTCAAGACTCCATCTTCTTCCAGTCAAGTCAGATTCCTCTATTTCCATCTACTCAACCTTGCCTTTTCCCTGATTAGCTTTGACCATATCATAACCGGTTTGTCAAGATGAAAAAAACTTTACACTTCCTTTGTATTAGCATATCAATCATGCCTTCTCTTCTCATCAGGTGCATAACCCTGATCTCATGCACTTAGGGCATTCCTTCAATTCACTGGTAGATTCAGTGTAATTCTTCAAGTGCTTACCTTTACTTCTTCACTCTTATCACTCCAAACTATGATGCACTCAATGCATAATAGGAGATAAGCTCCACTTAATTGATGAAGTAACACCTTGTCTTCTACATCCTTACAACCTACCAGTTCATCCTTTTCTTCCAGTGTTGATGTGATTTAGATAACATTTTTCCTCTTCATCACAAGAAACCGCTCAAAACACTTCTCCATCTCATCACACAAGTCAAGCGCTAACTTGTGTACTGATGACCTTTGTGATCATCTTCTTTACCTTTACCAGTGTTCTGCAGCACAAGGCAATATCCAAGCTATCACATACTATACTCCTTCATATCAAGTTTGCACATACATCTCATCTATCGATGATTATCCCATACTAGTTGACATCAATGACAACACAATTCCAACACTTAGGCTATCAAACAACCCTTCACCCCAAGGCTACTCTGCCCTCCCAAGGGTGAGTATGGCCTTGAAACACCCAAAACAATGACATAAAAATATGCAATACAAAATACACAAGGAAGAACTCAACATCTTCCTAAGCTTGCTAAGAAAATAACAATGTAAATCAACAACAAACAACCTTTTCAATTTTTTAAAAAACATACATGAGGAGGTATTCAACCAACCTTAAAACCTGCAAATGGGAATGAGTAGAAGTTGTAGGAGAGCTACACAATCCACTATCTTTTTCCTTCTCAAGACTTAGCCAAAATTCGTACTCTAAAATCCAAATCTCTCAAGAACTCTATGTCTCCAAAAATGGAGAGTGGGTAATCACCATACTAAGCTTCAAACCCTTCCCTAAGTAGTCTCATCTCACCCTTTCCAACCTCTTGGAAAGGGTGTGGGATCTCATAGGTTCGTCTTCCCAACCTCTTATAGGCTTACTAAAATTGGAAACTGAAAAAGGTAAGAGAGAGTGGGGAAGAGCAACTAACACTAGAAAGGAAGGTTGTCTAACCTAGGTGAGCTCCTCAAAAATTGAATTTCGTCCATCTTGGAAAACTCAACTTTTGAGGTGACTAAACAGTCACATGGGAGTGGTCACATGTCTAAAATTGACCCTTAACCATAGGTATAACATATGGACCCTTAGAAAAGCCCCTAACCTAACCTTAGGAGTCAGTTTAACCCTCTAGAAACCCACCTAAAGTTTACCTACGGGTCAAACTTGAGTTGACTACTCCAAAGGCTCTCTATCCAAGACTCATTTGGGACCACACTCAAAGATTTGAAATATGCATTGGTAACACCAATTCCCTCCAAGAGACATGTCACTACCAACTTACTTTACAACACGTGTCAAGTGACACAATAAAAATACAATAATTAAATACACATGGAAATGTCCCTTTTTGGAATTAACAACTTTAATAAATACAATTTAACACACATTCAAGCATCCACATTTACGAATAAAACACATTACACACAGGGTATTGTCTTTCCAAATAGACAACCCATGGCTTCACAAATGCACATAGGTTTAGGCTTGATTCTCCAAATAGTTTCCATGGTCACATGGGTTAGATTTCTTGCACATCTCACTTTGCACATTAGTAACCCCAAATAATCACATTTAATATAAATATATGAAAATAATACAATTCGGACCATTTTCATATAATTTCAATCATAACGATCAATTTATCATTTATCCAATTAAATACACATAAGGCAGTTTACTCAAAGACGTCATCATAATCCTCATGAAACTCAATCATTAATACGACATGCATCCATGTTTTCTAATATCATGATGAAGTACTACAAATTTAGAGATAGCTGATATATGTCATATTAAGATTATCAAATCAGTGGATCATATAGGATCTAAATCTATAACACATCGAAATGTTCACCGCAAGGTAAAATGATTACATAACCTGGTTCAAGTACTTTTCCCACTAATCTATCCATCTAACATAGCCCATCCTATTGAATTATAGCATTTATTAATATGGTCAACCATGGTCAACTGTTAACCGGAGCTTGATCGAGGAGGAGCTCTACAGTATGATCAGGAGTTCTATGTCATAGTTCAATCCTTGAAGAAGTAGAGACACTACCTATTGCCTAAGGAGTCTGTGTTGTATATGGATCTTCAAGCTTTGCAGTATTTGAACAGTCAGAGTAAGTTGAATCTAAGACATATGAGATGGGTAGAATTTTTGCAGAGTTACACCTTTGTGTTTAATAATAGAAGTGGGAAATCTAACAAAGTTGTTGATGCACTGAGTAGGAGAAGGAATTTGCTAACAAAGATGAGAGTGATGGTGTCAGGATTTGAGGAATTGAAGACCTTGTATGATGATGACCCAGATTTTGTAGAACCTTGGAGAGAATGTAGAGAACTAGTTACGTTAAAAAGAAGCAAGTGGTTGGATTAATTCATTCAGGATGGGATGTTATTTAGAGGAGTTTAGTTGTGCATACCTAAGAGTTATATGAGGGAGAATGTGATAAAGGAGAAACACGGTGGAGGATTAACCAGACATTTTTGTATTGACAAAATAGTAACATTGGTGAGTGAGCATTACTTTTGGCCCCAGATTCATAAGGATGTTAGAAAATATGTGCAAATTTGTAGATTTGTCAAGTTGCAAAGGGTAGTAGTCAGAATCTGGGATTATATAAACCTTTGACAGTACTGGTAAGACATTGGGAGGATATAAGCATGGATTTCATACTTGGATTGCCTAAAACACCAAGAGGGAATGATTCTATGTTTGTGGTAGTGGATATATTCTTGAAGATGGCTCATTTCATACCTTGTAAGAAGACATCAGATGCATTACATGTAGCAGACCTATTTTTCAAGGAAGTAGTAAGATTGCATGGATTACCTAAGAGAATAGTTTCAAATAGAGACACCAAGTTTGTTGGCTATTTTTGGAGAACACTTTGGAAGAAGATGAAAATAGATTTGAAGTTCATTTCTACTTTTCATCCACAGACTGATGGACAGACAAAAGTAGTTAACCAGAGCTTGGGAAATTTGTTGAGATATTTGGTTGGAGATAAAACTGAAAGTTGGGATTTGATTCTTGTACAAACAAAGTTTTCCTACAATAATTTAGTAAACAAGAATACCAGAAGAACACCTTTTGAGATTGTTACCAAAGCACATCCTAGAGGTGTATAAGAATTAAGAGATATTAGCAGTGAAGACTAGAGAAGTTCAGAAGCAGAAGAATTTGCAGATCACATGAAGAACTTACATATTCAAGTTAAGCAACATTTGGAGGACATGAATAGCAAGTATAAGGAGAAGGAAAATGAGAAGAGGAGACATAAGAAATTTCAAGTTGGCGATGAAGTGATGGTGTATCTGAGAAAATAAAGAGTCTTAGTTAGAACTTATAATAGATTGCAGATGAGAAAGTTTGGAGCTTGCAGGAATTTGAGAAAGTTTAGTTTTCGGAATGCATATGAAGTGGAGTTATCGAATAGTCTAAGTATTTCACCTGTGTTTAACATTGCAGATCTTCACTAGTATCATGAACTAGAATTTAGGGAGGACAATATTGCAGACTTGGAGAAATAGTTTCCCTGGAAGGAATTAGATCATATTGAAGACATTTTGGATGGTAGGATTGGGAATAGTACCCAAACCAGTCACTATAAGGAGTATCTTGTGAAGTGGAAGGATAGACCAGTTGAATATTCATCTTGGATTTCTCAGGTAGAGGTAGACTGCTTTGGTTTTTCTCTAACCCTAGAAAAGTGAGAGACTCTCTTTTTTTCAACAACCCCAGATGTCTGATTTACAAGCATCCTCAGTTCATAACGATCTTGCATCAACCAAAATATTTCCTTTTTGTTTTTCTTTTTGTTTGTAGTTTCAACATTTCTTTCTATGTGTCCCAGATTTGGATCACTAGAACATGTGGATTTGGATTTTGCTTGAAGACTTGATCATCTTCCTTATTCCCAAACTGTGGAGCATTTGGAACATTTTTTGACATGTTATCGCTACAAATATCTGTGACAGTTTCTTATTACCAGTTGATAGTTTCCTATTACCGGTTGTCTGGACCTATTTGCATTGGTGATCTACCGAATCCCCTTTCATAGCTTGCAGAGCCTTGAGAGTTGATTATGATGTTACTTTAAATGTGGCCGACCTTTTCCCATGATCTACTCTTCATCCTTTGGATTTTCCAAAGGAATTTCTTTGGCGGAGGCCGACCTTGTTGGTTTTGCATGTTAGGTCTTATTCTTTAGATTTTGATCCCTTTTTGGGTTGACCAGATCCCCTTGGATCATATAAATCATTTTAATAGAGAATTAGAATAATCAAGAAGTTAGACTAAGTATAGAAGATAGATATTTAGATTTGAGGTCTCGTTTGTGACCTGTTTTGTATTTTAAGCATGTTTTAGTAGGCCTGTGAGTCAGTTTCTGTAACCCAGTTGTTACCGGTTGGTTGTAATCAATTTTCATGTTATAATTCAATCTATTCTGCATTGCCTCTATCATTTCCTTGTGTTTTGGTTGTGTTTACTCTTGCTGAATGGTCCAGATTGATCTCTTTGAGGTCCCTCCTATCCAGTGACTGCTTCATATTGAGAGCTAATTCTCTCTGTGGTTTTTTCCATCTTGATTTTTCCACGTATTAAATATCAATGTCATGTGGTGTACCTTGTTTTTATTTATTATTCTTTTCATTTCAGTAATCTAGTTATGTTATGTGGATGGTTGTTTAAAAGTTTTAATAAATTCAAAGGAATACTGATTCACCCCTCCCCTCCTAGTATTCCAGATGTTCAACAATTATTCCTTTTGTGAACTTATTTTGTTCAAGGATTATCTCTTATGTAAGAGGTGTGTATCTTTGTTTACAAGCTCTTCCTAATTTGGAAATGTATATCTATTATAAACATACACCTCACATTAGGTCAAGAGTGTGTCATTCTTCATCAAGAATCCCTTTACCTAGCATAGAAGGAGGGTAGGCATTCTCATTCTCCTTCATTTCTTTTGGTAGAATATGTTATGTATGTTCAAAATCTCCTCTTGGAGGTGGATATCTTTGAGCTAAGATCTCTTCTCCTCAAAGGATTCCCTTTACACTTATAGCATGATATCTTTTTACAACTATCTGTTCCTTTCTTATAGGAGTTAAATCTCTTTGTCTTGGATTTATGAACATTGTTTCTTAAAAGTATATCTCCTAGGCATTGAAGGTGTGTATCCTTGTTTATAGCTTCCTTAAGATATTAACATAGGGTTAAGTTGAAATCTTAATGGGGGGCATCACATATCACCCTATTTGTACTATATTTTTGCTTTTCTTAAATGGGGTGTTCATTCTCGAAACCAATTTAAACAAAGTCTTACATAAGATTATTCATGCCCAAAACTAGACAACATTTATATGTCTTATACAAGGTTGCACATTATTGAAACTATACAAAACAAAGTCTTACACGAGATGTTCTCAAAAATAGGCATATATTTGTCTTATACAAGGTGTTCATTCTTGAAACCAAAAAAAACAAAGTCTTACATGAGACTCTTCATTCCTTAAACCAGACACATATTTGTATTTACATTTCATGTCTTATACAAGTTATTGCATGCTCAAAACTAGACAAAACATAGTCTTATATGAGATGCTTAACTTGTAAAACCATATAGTTGCATATATAGGATAAGTGAAAATATAAAAACATGGCTAGACTATTCTGAATCTCCTCCCCAACATGGATAACCTAGAAAAACATAGCTATCCTATAGTATTCATGTCCTCTCTTTTTCTTCCTCTTATGGATCACCTAACAAAACACAACTAGCTCATGATATCCATGTCTCCCCACTTTCTTCTCTCCATGAGCTCATAGCTTGGATATTTGTGGTTCATAGTTTTATGCATTCTCTTTCTCTTTTTATGTGATCATTTGGGTTCTTGTGATGAAATTTCAAGAATAATATTAGTGGTTGAGACATTTTGATTATTGAGTTCTCTTTGGCTAGTTGACTTGAGGTCTTATTTTAGTTTTTAGCTTTTGTGTTGTGTGTCTTTTGTCATTTGTCTTTGTTTGCCTTTTTATATTTGTCTTGTTTTGTGTGTGAAGAAACACAAATGGACACTAAGAGGGGGAGTGAATCAGTGTATTTCAAAACTTTAAGTTTAGTGAGCAGAATTTAAGGATGTAATGCAAACATAAATACACACACAAGAGCACACCAAATGTATGAGGAAAACCAAATGTGGGGAAAAACCTCGGTGAGAATAGCTGTTAGAGTTTACTACTTCAATCTTGCCTCATAGGTCAAATTGATTACAAAGTTTAGGGCACCAACCCAAGGAGCACCAACCCCTAGCTCTAAGCAACGACTCAAAGATAACAATGAAGATATATTCAATTACAAATTAGGTACCTTGTTACAAATGAATTTTTGTAACACCTTATTGGCATCCTTTTTTCTTTCTTCTCTCAGCTCTCTACTCTTTGTTCTTCTCAACTTTCCTTCTGTTGCGCTTTCTACTTCTGCTAAACTAACAACTCTTTTCTATTCTCAATTCTTCAACTCTTTTTCTTCTCTTTGTCTCTATAGATAACTCTCTATTTTTTTCTCAGATCACTTCTCCTCCTCTGTCGTTCATTTTTATTTTCTACTTGTTGAGATATCTATGAATTAACCTCAATCTCTATCTCGACAGCCACACCAATCAATGCCCAATTTCATTTACAACTCTGCTAGAATAGATTGACTCTGTACACATAAGATTTTTCTTTTTTTGTAGACTTGAATATTTTCTTCAAGTCAGTTGCCTGGGAGATCTGCAACTCTAGAGATTTAATTATCTATCCTGAATATGATCTCATATTTTCTGCCTATAGTAAATGCATCCACTCTTTCTTCTGATCATTCTTTGTACTAATTTGTTATTTTAAGCAAGCTTAATCTATCTAGCAGATCTGATACTACCTCTATGAATCACCTTGAGCCCATCAACCAACTGCAACAAGTTTTCCATTAATGAGATCACCATCCTCTATCAACCTTCCCTAAAAGAATCTACAATAATCTTCATTGTCACTGACTTCTATATATCTAATTTATTCAGTCCACCAAGGAGCCACATGTCTTCATATTCTTCATTCAGGTCACTTGGTCAAGACAGGTCAAATTCCATGTGGACAATTGGGCTGCACAGATTAGTTGAACTCCATGTTGTGACTAACCTTCATATTATACGCTCTGTAAATATGTTGCATGTATTAGGTTGACTCATTCTGATACAATTCATCAAAGCTCTATCGGTATAGCTTTAACTGTCGGGCTAACATATCGCATCTACTCTGCCTTCACAACTTATCCCAATGACCTTTTGATGCCTTTGGTCCCTTTCATCAGCATGAGTTACTTCGATGAAAACCTTGATTTTGATTTCACTTATTGCCATAAGCTATCCCAAATGAAGAACCTCCAAGCCAAATGACCACATACCATAATTACCATAACTATTGGCATAAGAAAAATAAGCTAGAATGATAGCATAAGTTATTTTAGTGACATATTGTCAACCTTTCCTTATTGACATAGGTATTCCGAAACTCAAACTCCATGGTGACAAACTTGATTGGCATAGGTTACCCAAAAATGTAAACTCATCAAAACAACCAACACTATCAGATTAACATCTGAACACTAACCCGTCAAAACAAACTTATTCTGATTGCCCAACATGAACAAGAATCGGCATAGCTATTCTAAAATCACAACTCCATATTCCTTCAACATATCAGCATATGTTATTTCAATGATGTTACCAAGGGGTCTGCTCTTCATTTTCCTCTATCGAAATAGCTCACACTATCGACATAGTGGGAATTTATCATTCTACCTTCAATAGCTACTTTGATACACATCTTGGGTCTCCTGGTTGGCATAGTTATCTTGATCCAATAAAACACAAAAGAGTCTCCTCACGACCCGACATTGGCTTGACTTATTCCAATCAAACCACTAGAGCAGATATCACATGCACAATGCTTGATCAACTGAGTTATCCTGATATGATCACTTATGCAACCTACAACACTTGTTTCTCTTTATCCTCTTGGCATCCTTGCAGCACTTAATGACATCAATGACAATAATACCAACAATCTCCCCCTTTGACATTGATTCCAACACAAACAGGCTTCTCTTTCTCCCCCTTTGACAACAATGGCAAAGGGAATTGCACACCACCTGCCATAAAACTTGTACACTTCTTCTCCTCCTTTGAAAGATGTTCATCCTCGACAATACCTGTCAGATGATATTTTCTGTAGATTCCACTAGATGAACCATTATTACAATATAAAAGTAGCATTAATACTACTTACTAAGATTGCAAAACTCCCCCTGAGATAGACATGAGGTTCAAGGATGAAAAAATAGAAAAACAGTATGCTCCCCCTGAACAACAAACCTCAACAATACATTTAAGTGTTGAAGGAAGGTGGAACAACTCCCAACTTGAATCTTAGATACTCAAATGTGTCCTTTTGAAGAGGCTTTATGAAAATGTCAGCAACATGCTCACTTGTGGGAACATATTCAACCTTTACCTCCTTCTCTGCAACCTTCTCCCTAAGAAAATGATATTTGATTACAATGTGCTTTGTCCTTGAGCACATTACAGGGTTCTTGGAAATGTTAATGTCACTTAAGTTGTCACACATAATAGTTATAGGATCTAAAAATGATACATGAATGTCCTTTAAGGTCTATTTCATGCACAAAACCTGTGAGCAACATGTGGAAGTAGCTATATACTCTGCTCTAGCCATAGGTAAAGAAATAGAATCTTGCTTCTTGCTCTACCATGAAACCAATCTGTCTCCAAGGAAGAAATCTCTACCACAGGTTCTCTTCCTATCATTGATGCAACATGCCCAATCAGCATCAGTAAAGGCTTGTAAAGTGAAATGTCATTTTTTTGGATACCATAAGCTATAAGTAAGTGTTTCTTGCAGATGCTTGAAGATTCTTCTAATAATATTTACATGTGATTTCTTTGGAGTAGCTTGGAATATCTACCATGCACATTGCTTGCACAATATCAAGCCTTGAAGCTGTGAGATACAATATATTGCCAATCATGGATCTATACAAGGTCTGATCTACACTAGGTGACTCATCATCCTTGCTTAATTTGCATCTTGTCACCATGGGAGTACTAACTAGTTTTTTGTCCTCCATTTGAAACTTCTTTAACATGTCCTTTGCATACTTCATTTGTGATATAAATATTCCTTTATCTAACTGAGAAAACTACAAAACAAGGAAATATGACATCTCTCCAAGCATTCACATCTCAAACTCAGACTACGTTTGGTCACCAAACTCTTTGCATAAGATGTCCTTGTTGCCTCCAAAGATGATGTCATCTACATACACCACAACTATAATCATGTGGCCTCCTTCCACCTTAATGTATAGGTTGTTATTGACATTTCCCTTTTTGAAACGTTTCTGATGGAGGTACTTATCCAACCTAGAATACCATGCTCTAAGTGCTTGCTTAGACCATACAAATCTTTTCTCAATCTGCATACATAGTTCTCATCTTCATGTAATTGAAAACCTTCAAGTTTCTCTATGTAGACCTCTTCTTCAAGATTGTCATTCAATAATGCAGACTTGACATTCATCTAATATAATTTGTATCCTTTATGGGTTGAGAATGCCAAGAACATTCTAATTGCTTCAAGTCTTGCAACTAGTGCAAATGTTTCCTTAAATATGTCCCTTCAACCTGAGCTTATCCCTTACACACAAGTCTTGCTTTGTTCCTTATGTCTTTGCCTTCTTCATTCATCTTGTTCCTGTAGACTCATTTAGTCCCAATGACATTATTTTATGTTGGCCTAGGAGCCAAATCCCAAGTCTTCTTCTTCTTTATTTGCTGCCACTCTTCTTCTATTGCCTTTATTCACTTTTCACTCTTATTGGCCTCATCATATGTCATGGGTTCCATTTCTGTCATAAGGTAGAACTTCACTTGCTCAGTGTTCCTTTCTCTCCTTCTAGTTTGCACACCATCAATCTTGTTGCCAATAATCTGATCCTCAGGGTGATTTTTCTACACGTATCTATTAGGGGCTTTGCTTGATGCTTCTTCTTCTTGTTCACTTTCAAATTGATTTTCATCTTCCCTATGTGATTCTTCAATCTGATTTATTATAGTCTTTTTATCTTTATGTAAATCCTCATCAATTTTCACATGTACACTTTCTACCACTTTCTTCAACCTTTTGTTAAAACATTTGTAGGATTTGTTGTGAGTAGAGTGGCATAAAAAGATACCTTCATCACTTCTTGATTCAAAGCTACCTACTCCATCTTCATTTTGTTTGATGAAGCATTTGCTGCCAAACACTTTGAAATACTTGATTGAGGGTCTCCTATCATACCATAGTTCATAAGGTGTCATATTGTTGTTCACCCTTAATTGAACTCTGTTTAATATATATACAAGAGTGTGAACTGCCTCTTTCCAATAAACATTATACAAAATTCGCTTCATTTAACATTGTCCTTGCCAATTACTTGACTATTTTGTTCTTCCTTTCCACAACTCCATTTTGTTGTGGTGTCCTATGAGTTGGATATTCTCGTCTAATTCCATGTATTTCACAGTATTATTCAAACTCATTTGATGTGAACAAACCACCATGGTCTGATCTCGCACATTTCAGCTTGTATTCACTTTCCTTCTTAACCATTTTCTTGAAGACCTTGAATCTCTCAGATGCTTGTGATTTTTCTTGCACAAATGTGACCCATGCCATCCTTCAAAAATCATCTATGAGCAGCATGAAGTATCTTTCTCCATTTAGGGCTCTTGTTCTTGTAGACCCACACAAATCTGTATGCACAAGTTCTAGTGGCCTTCTAGTTGAGTACTCTTTAGTTTTAAAGCTTACTTTAGTTTTCTTCCCTCTTTGACACTAATCACAGAAGGTGCTTGCTAGCTTAATAATTTGAGGTATGTGCCTTTCATATCCTTTCTTGCTCACTTTGACCAAAATGTCAAAATTAATGTGTCCTAATCTTCTATGCCACAGCCAGTTCTCATCAGCTTGTCCCATCATACATTGAGACTCAAAGCATTCCTTAAGATTATATACATTGTCATCTATCATTTTTCCTTCAGCAACAAGCTGACCACTGATCTCTTTTCTGATTTCACAGCCCTTGGAATCAAATGTGAACTTATATCCTTTGTCACATATTTGACTCACACTTAGCAGATTGTATTCTAGACCTTCCACTTGCCATCAATGTTTAGTGTACCTCTTCCCTTGATCTTTATTGATGAGTTGTCTCCAAACCTCACAGAACCACCATTCCAATCTTCTAATTTGATTAATTTCTTCTTATCACTAGTCATGTGGTTGGAGCAGCTATTATCTACTACCCACAAGTTTCTCCTTTTAGCATGTAGGGCACTTTGAACAATCAAACTCAACTCAGCCTTGTCCTTTTCTTTTTCTACCCAAACTTGATTTGATTTCTCCTTCTTTTCTATTATCCCATTCTATTTTGGTTTTGCATTAGGTTTAGATGTTGACAGTGTCTTCTTTTTCTTATCTATCCTATGCTTATAATGTTTTGCAATGTGGCCCAATTTTTTAAAATGATAACATTTGACATCTATATTGAATGATGAATTTAAAAATATATTGTAGGACTGAGATACATTTCTCCTACATTCATAAATTCTATGACCATACCCATTACAATGATTATAGATAGCACTCATATCCCTAAGAGAAGCAAATTGATTTATGCTTCCAAAACTAAGAGAAGACTTATGCATAATCTTACAGTCGGAAATTCTATGACCATAACTATTACATTAATAGCAGTAGCCATGAAATTGAGGTAAATACTACTCATTGTTGAAGTCTTTTCTCATTTGTCTATTTGGAGTAGCTTAGTCTAGTCTTCTTGAGGTCTTCCCTTTAGTACCCTTGACTCTTATGAAGCCTCCATCATTTATCTGGGATTTTCCTTTAAGATTAGTGTGCTGGTTCATTGACTGATTCTTTGTAGTAGCAACATTCCTTCTTCTCATTTGGCTTGCTGACAGTGAAAGTTTGTTTGACTTCACTTTCACTTGAAGAGGTGAAGAGTATCTCCTTGCCTGATGAATCTTTACTATTTTAACATTGTCCCTTATAAAATCCAACTCCATTAATGTCCTCATTGTTCTTTAGCTTACTTAACAATTTGTCTAATGCTTTGGTGCTGCCATCATACTTAATCCTCATGTTTAGTTCATCTTTCTTATTTTTGAATTCCTTTCTTAAATCTACAAGATCTTCTTCCAACTTTTGACACTCCTTATCTTTCTTTTATAAATATAATTTTTTTACTTCATACATCCTCTTTTCTTCTTCCAGCTGAATCTTCAAATAAAAAATTGTTCTCTTTCATTCTTTAAGAGATTTGTTCAGTAGATCTTGTTTTTCAGCGCCTACATTCTTGTACTTTTTATATTATTTTCTTACCTTCGCAAGTTCTTCTAGTGCACTCACAAGCTCACCTTCAAGGTCTACTACAACTTCAATTTCCTCTTATTCATTATCAACAAATAACTCTTATTGTGCCATAAAGAGATTGAATTCTCTTTCACCATCACCACAACAACCTTCAAAGATACTTTCTTCATCAAAGGCATCATCTTCAAATGTGTAAAGACTATTTTTCTTCTAAAATTTCTTCTCCTTGGCATATAAGAATTCATCATCTTTCCTTTGTCTAGAGCCTTTATATTTTTCTTTTCATCTTCATCCTTTTCTCCATAAGGGCACTTAGAAGCAAAGTGTCCAATCTTGCCACAGTTGAAACATTTTAAACGCACCAGTTTACCTTTGTACTTTCTTGAACCTCTTTTGAGCTTCCTTACAAGGTTTCTTACAGAGCATCAGAGTCATCTTCATCCTCATTTGTAGTTTGTTCTTTTCCTTTTTGTGTGGTATTGAAGGAAGCCTCTCTCTTTGACGTTTCTCCTCCTATTGTTCCCATTTCATAAGCCGATAAGGAGCCAAATAATTCATCCATAGAGAATGTATTTAAGTCTTGATCTTCCTCGATAGCAAAGACCTATGTGGCATACTTTGAAGTTAATGATCTTAGAACCTTCTTGACAGTAACTTCATATTTTACATCCTCTCCAAGTCCTCTTATAGCACTCATAGTCTCATCCACCCTTTGCAGATAGTTGGCTATGTTCTCTTCTTTCATTTTTAGGTTTTCAAAATGAGCTCTTAGATTTTGCAGTTTGGCTTCTTTCACTTTGGTATCTCCTTCATATATTTGTTGACTCCTAATTTTACATTAAATGCTAATGGCCTTATGGGAAATTTAGTGATGGGAGAGCTTTTGCGTGAGATTCACTAAATAACCTCTAGGTTTGAGAAGCCGACTCTTCATACAATTGGGGGAGAAAAGGGGAAGAGGAAAACTTAAAAAGCTACACTACTTAGGCGATACACCAAAATATTTTTAGGACACTAGCATTATATAAAACCTAGATACATGTAGTTTTAAAGCCGGTTCAACAATCTACATGCTCAACACCGTTATAGAAGAAAATTAAACTAAACTCATTCAACATAATATGACATTCACCATTCATCTAACAAATAACAATTCCTAAAACATAGTTTAATCTGTAGAGTCTCACAACATATATCATAGAACTTACTAAATTTGAAAACATCACATAAGTCAATTTACTAAGCTTCAAATAAAACAACCACAGAGTCCATAGGCACAATCTGATATGTTTATCATTCACCCAATTTAATTAACATAAAGGCTTTTCAATGAGCCAAAGTCTAATCAATTCTCATGAAAGTCTGAACCCCTAAAAAAGAAGACAGAAGGCCTATATATAGCCCTCGGCCTTCAACAAACAACACAAAAGCATCAAAAAAATCCTATCAACCACTTCCAATCAAGAATCTCCTAGCATGGAACTCCCTGATATGCAACCCAACAAAAATGACCTATAACATTGTTACTCCAACCGCATCATGGTGTCCCTTGCACCTGCCAAACAAGAAAATCGTGGTGTAAACAACATTCTGGTTCATGAACCATCAAAGAAGACATGCGGCAACTCGGGGGACCTGAATTTGAACACAAAAAAGAGAACCAAAGCAGGCAATGCAGAGGCACCAAGTGTCACTACCAGCACATGGAAGATGGTGGGGCCAAGAAACATACGTCGAAGAAAAGACATGCACCACATGGCAGCTTTGTGTCCTCTTAGCACTGGGCGAGAAGAGCAAGCCTCTTAGAGAAATGCCTAGACACCACTTGGCACATGCATGAGCAATCAGGAGAGCGGACCAAAAATTAAAGGAAGGGGCCGAAACTTTACCAAAATGCCACACACAAACCACTCCGAAAGAATATTAATATTTCTTGGTGAGTAAATGGGGAATTCTGCCTGTGGAATGCTAGGACCCAAAATTGTTGGTTCGGAGACCAGAATTAATTCTTGAACAAGGAAAAGTAGATCAAAGACCTACTACAATGGAAACCAATCATCTTCAGAGGGTAACACCAGAGCTTCCAGATTCTAGAAATTCTAGTCCAAACAAGTCACTTCATCAAATGGAAAGCTTGTTGGTTCATCATGGACCATCTTCAGGAGTGTGTAGAGATGGGCCAACAGGTGCAAGAGATGCTCGACTTCCTCCACCAAAATAAGACTACTAAGGCATTATAGGAAATTTTGATCTTGCTGTAATTGCTTGATTTGATTCATAAATTACTCAATCCCTAGCAAGGAGCCATCTACGAGAAAAGGTGAAGGTAGACCTAGGAACACAAACTTCTCTACACATCGCTTGATGTCTAGAACTGAAGTCCTCAAGGACTTAATTTTTTTTTATGCTTGCATGGTTACCCTATGTTGGTTAATGAAAATATTGGCTTTCCTGATCAATTGTTTTCAATCCACAACCCCTTTTTCTTTTAATTTCTCATGTGAAGCAGCATACAATAGCTGAATCAAAATCTAGGCCATGGAGAGCTTAGGACCAATGAAAAGCGTAATATTGTCAATAAGAGCACCCTCTCTAGCACAGAGAAATTGCGCCTCACCTAGGAACCTCAGCACAGGCTGCAGTGAAGGGCAATATTGCTTAATATTCTCCCAATGAGAAACATTTAATTTTTCCACGACCAGGGATAGATCTTGAGGAACATCCAGAGGGGGAGGAAGATGAGATAAGCATGTGAGTTCATTGTCCTTTTCTCTTATCTCATTTTGGATATTTTTGCATATGTCCTACTCATGGGACACCTGATGTTCCAAAGCAAGGATCTTAGTACCTCCATCTTGAAAAGCCTCCTGAAGCTACATTGTGCGATCCTGCTCTTGCTGTAATAATCTCTTTATATCTTTGATGTCTTCTCAATCTGTTCCAGGTTACTCTGCAACTCATTTGATTTTGTTTCAAACTTTTTTCTCTCCTTAGAAAGTGTGACATGTTCTTCACTCAGCTATCGAGTGTATTCTTCCTTCAGGCAGACTTCCTCTCGTAGCTGAGTATGAATCTAGGTAGTATCTATGAAAGCTACTTTTAGCTACTATATCTCTTGCCCCATCTCCTACAATTCTTTCAGTGCCACATTCCTCATCGCCTCTTGCCCTTTCAATTGAGAACTCACGTTGCTCAGGGTGGATTGCAACTTCCCTTTTTTAGAATTGGCTTGAGTTAACAAGCCCTGCAAGCGGTTTATCTTAGCACTTCTAGCTTTGTACTCCTTCCTTTGAGTATCCAAATATTCTCTAAGGTGGATGAGCTCTACTTGCATCTTGTGTAGGTGATGGCTCTTCTTGATGAAATCCAAAGACACTACCTTCAAAGTTTCTTCCATCATTTCTACTTTATCCATAGCCATGGTGTTTGAGAGATTAACCCCAACAACATGTAGGGTGTAATAATTAGGCCTCATTTGGGCCTCCAACTTGTTGACCTTTGGGAACACGGTTGCAAAGAGGAGGTTATTATTTTCCTCACTAAAATGTGTCTACATGTGGCTAGGCTAGTTTAGCACCATCTTTCTCCTTTCCCTTGTGTACCTGGCTAACTCGTGCAAATTTGGAATAGGTAACTTGCTAATAAAAAGTATCTGGGACCAAAATAGCTTGTCTTATAAATGCTCCACCAAGAGGGATGGCATAGGGGAAATGGGAAACAAGGCCGCAAAAAGTGGTTTGAATGGGCTGTACTAATGTGGTTGGAGAGAACAACGGTACAAAGGGATAGGATCTTGAAAGAGCTGGACCAATAGATGTTGTACTGACATTTGGGGGAGGAGTGGAATCTCCAAAACCAAGCCTACATGAAATGATGGCTATAGCAAAAATCTGTGGGAAAAATATTGCAGGAAATATGACATCAAGGGCAGGGAGTGAAGAAATGACCTGCAATGATGCAACTTGAGGCTCAATGTGCCTTTCGGTGGGGGCTAATCTAAGAGCAGTAGGGACCTGAGCAAACATTGATGCAACTTGGGGCACTAAGGAAACCATAGATTGAGAAAAGAGGAAGGGAAGAGTAGAGTGTACCTGAACCATAGAATACACCGGTTGTTGAGGGGCTGGACGAACCACTAGGAGTTGAGAAAATGAACCCTTCTTTGCTAAACCCAAATATTATTTATTTTTGGAAGGGGAATCTAGTGTCTACTTCTCAACTAATCTCTTGGCGGATTGGGAAGGGGGCCTCGGAACTGAGCTAATGAGAGAAACTGAAATGTCAGCTCTGGAACCTTATTCTTCTATATTTATAACCTCATTCTCTTGAGGTCGAACCTCCTTGAGGGAGGAGTCATCACGCGGGGACTCATCACTTATCTCTTCTTCTTACTTGTTAAGATTACACCATTCTTCCTCAAAATGCTCATCAAAATGGGCGTCCCCCATATTAGCCCTAGGCTAATTAGTCTCTTGGCGGTAGATCCAGAAATAATTTATCTTCTTCTTCGACCAACAATCATTTTCAATGGCTTTCCACATGTTCTAAGGAATAGGCTTAGCTGGATTGTGCCTTTGAAAGATAGGGTAAAAATCCAACCATGGGGGGCACTCAATGATAGGAAAGTCACTAGGACCCACATAAAGTCTTGGGTCATTCACTAGTGGGCAGATGCATCCCTCCCATGAGCTCCATGACACATGTTTAATATAATTTTTCATGTGTTTACTAGATAGACAATCATCTGAGTCATAGCTCCATACATCATCCAACACTTCCAAGCCTAGTTGCACTAGCTTGGAGCTTAGGACCCTCCCGGCATTGCTTCTTTGCTCAAGAATAATATGGCCAATAACTTTCTAGTCCTTAGTAATGGATGTATCATGTTTTTCTGACCCTATAGCCTTTTCAACTTCCATCAGCTATCATGATATCTTGAGAGCCAGGATTCTCTCAGTAATGTAGGTAGGAAGGCAAAAATTCTCCTCAGGGAAGCCATGCACTCGGACAAAAGAGAAATCCTTACCCAAGAACTAGTTATAGTGGGGGCATTCATTACTCATCCAATTTATTTGGATTTTAGAAAAATGAGAAAGAGGCCCCTTAGGGATGACACCAAAATCAAGGACAGGAGCTAGGAAACAGTCTAAAAACTAGTATACATCATAAGTGGCTAATAGTACGGGGGTCTAGGAAGACATAGGCATTCTGTTTCCTAACTCATCATGAGTAGCCAATGGCATGAATTGACTAAAAAAATGACATTTTGGTGTATGAAAAAATTAACTAAGAATGAGGAAAACCTAAACCATCGTGATTGCTCAAATTCAACCAACTACCTCACCATTCTCTGGCTTTCAACACAGAGAAGTTAAAATGGATTGACTCCTTATTCTAGCATTTGAACAAGAAACCCATCATAGGAGTGGTGATATCTCAGTCATTGTCATGACCACATAGGAATGCAATGGTAGAGGAGATATATTTGAGATCATTTCTCCTTAAACTACTATAGTGGATAGGGAGCTTTGGAGGCTCAACCATTGAACTCCGATTAAGATTAACTTGACAAAATGGGACAATATCTCACCTAGAATGCCAATAGTCTTCCATAGTGTCTTTATGAAACACCTCTATGTTGTCAATTACGGGGCAACGCAGCATGTCCCGAATAGCTTTTGGGGTTATGGTGACCCGCATCAAGGAGCCTTGTATCAAAAGAGAGTCTGGCATGAATCTGCTTGCGCATGCAGCCATAAATTTTGGAAAATATGGAACCATAGGGACCACAAATTAAGGAGTGCTGAAATTGAAGAATTTGAACATCATAGACTGTGGCTCATTTCTGTAATTTAGCATTCTTCTGCATGCAGCCTCCTTGAGAGCTCTTGGTTGTTTGTGCAATTCGGGCTCAATGACCTCTTCTAAGGAATCAATCACCTCCATGGAATCATGGGTGACTATCTTTGATTTGGGTTTGGTTTTGGAAAACCTAGCTTAGGGGGAATGGAATGGGACGTGTATGAAATTTCCCCGTATATGTCCACCCACATTTCACCCTAGGAAGGATTTGAGGCTATGGTATCCATCTCCATTTTTACAGGCAATCTTTTTGTAACACTATAACTTTTGGCACTAGGAATGCAAACTGAAAATATGACATGAACTTTTGAAGCTCCCTTCCTTAAATTTATTGCATGCCTAGATTTGTGCATGAAAAGGAAGCATTCATGATAGGCTGTTGTCTGCACATATGCCACATCATTTTCCAAGCAACATTAATGCTTAAATGGGAAGAAGCACTGCCACTTGTCTTTTGAAAAAGATGTTAGCCCACTACATCATCATTCCAATCCACTAGAGATGATCTGCTTGTCTAGATGGATCTCCTTATTTAAGATAAAATACATAGCCAACAATGCTCGCATGAGCCAAAACAGACCTACGGATTACTAGGTTAAGGCAAGACATACTCTAAAATACACGTGGTATTTGAGCATAATGTTTTTCTTATCTAGGCCCTAGACAGGGCTTACATAACCTTCAGGCTCAACTCCATTCACTTGTGCGAGTAATGAGAAAGGACAACCACATCAAAGATTGAGGGCATTCACTCTTAATTTTATTTTATTACTCAAAGATAGAAATCAACTATAAATATGTCTTTTCAAACATTCTTTTGCACAAAAGATAGCTCAACAGTGGAGTTTCTTAACGAGGAGCAAGGCACAAGTTGCTTTTCTTGGCAACATTTTAGACTAGAGGTTGCAAGGAATAACATGGCAAAAAAATCCGTTGATCACTGTTGCAATTAAATGGGTACTCGGGGAAGATTTCATTGATGACATTGATAGATATCATGTCAACACCGATATCTTCTCCCACTTCATGGCTTCATTGCTAGATGCTGGGACAAGCGACTACCTAACGATGGAGCTGACCAAGACACTCTTCCCATCAGAGTATCTGGCCGGCCTTGAGGATGTTGCAGAATACTTCATCCCTTTCAGAGGTCTTCCCTTGGCCTTGGACTTGTAGTGTTTCATCACCCTTGGAGAGGAGCTGACTTGGTATTCTCTTATAGGAAGCTTAAAGAGAATGTCATTGTCTATTGATCGCCTACACGTAGAGCGCACTGCAGAGTTCCTCCTCAGTTTCCATCTAATAGTGCCCACTCTGACTGACACAACATGGTATATAGAGTTCTAAGACTACATCTTCCCATGGATCTTGATGCCGCATATTCTTCCAAATCTAGTGATTGTGTCGATATCTCAGGAATCCAATAGTGACTCCGGCCACAAGTGGATGGGAGATGATGATGATGATGAAGATGATGACTCAAAATTTCTTATGGATGAGGATGAGGACAAGGAAGACAACTAAAAGACTACCACCTTGCTACTAAGATCTGCCCTGCTACTTAAAATATATAGGTTGCAAACCTTTTTTATGCATTGTATAAAGAAACCAATATATGTAATATAATAAATATTTTTGCTTGTTTACAGCGTATCTTATGATTTACTTCTTTTTCTTACAATGCATGAAGAAACATAATTAAATAAATAAGGCACACTAAAATACATTATTTACATTGGGGGCACTAAGCTTTAATAGAAAAGTTTAAGATGAAACCTGTTAACTAGGATTTTGAGAGATTCCCCTTGCATATTCTCGAGGTCGAATGCATTAAACCCCTTACAATTCATGGTGCAGAAAGGTCTCTCCCATAAATCATAAAACTTAGCATGTTGACTTGGCCTAGCCGCCCTCTCATTATATTTTAAAACAAGATTGCCTTGATTGAGCTTTGGGTCAGAACTCTTCTTGTTATCAAACCACCTCTTGATGGTTTGTTGACGGTTCTGAAGAGATTCAAATGCTGCTTCCCTTGCTTCTTCTATCTCCATAAGCTTTGCTAATCTTACCTCCATGGGCTCATTTTTGGCCACCTCAATGTATTTGAGGAGCTGCAAAGAGGGGATCTCCAAAGATATGGGGAATAAGGCATCTTTGTTGTAGACCAACTTCTATGGACAATTCTTTAAAATCTTCTTAGGTGTGATCCGGTCCGCCCATAATGCGCTTCTCAAGTGGTGATGCCACTCCATTTTGTGTTCAGACCCCATTTTTTAAATGAGTCTTATGAGGTTCTTATTGGTAGATTCAACTAGGCCATTTCCTTGAGGGTAATAATTTGAGGAAGTCTTCAGATATATACCTTGGTAGAGAGAAAATTAGGCTACATAAGAGCCCATGAATGCGTGTGCATTATCTGATATTATGGTCTTTCGTGGACCATACCAGCATACTAGCTCCTCCAAAAATACTGGTATTTCTATTTTTGATGAATTCCTTAGGGGTACAGTCTCGAACCATCTGGTGAAGTAGTCAGTGGCAGTAAGGATCCACCTGAGCTAGGTGGATTAATAATTCCTATGAAATCCAGACCCCATTGAGCAAAGGATTCTTCCACCATTATTGGCTTGAGTGGCATTGTTGCCTTCTTGCACCTACCACTATAGTATTGACACTCCTTTCATTCTCTTACCAGAGCATGTGTGTCTTTAAAAATTGAGGGCCAAAAATACTCAGCACGGGTAATATTGATGATGGTGGTTTGCACTGAATAATGACCCCCTGAAAGGCCATGATGAAATTCGTTTAAGATTTTATGGGCTTGGTCTTGGTCTACGCAGCAGAGTAGAATCCAATCAATATTCCTTTTAAAAAGAACTCGTTCAACAAGACGAAAGCTGTTATTTTGCATCTTGTAGAATCTCCTCTTTTTCAGGAGAGATTCCAACTAGGAAGATTCCAATCTCCATGAAGTGTTTTCAGCTCTTGATCCAACATGCATCTGTTTTCTTAGAGGTGAACATCACAACCTCCTCCGCAGTAGTCTCAGATTCTTGAGGGTAAGACTCGGGCTATATATTTGCAAAGGCCTTTTCCACAGATTACCTTAGTGGACCTAGCATCAATGTCATATTATAAGATCTTGGTAATCTAGTTTTCCCTTCTCTTTGTGATGTTGCCCTCCATTATATATTCACTGACTAGAGGATGAGTGACATACACAATAGTCTTATTGTAGGCAATGAAATGTTTGAACTTTTTGATGCCTTTGACAATGACCAGTGCTTGTTTTTCAACAAATTTAGCCTCAAACTCCTTTAGAGTTTTGGAATGAAAGGCTATGGGATGCTCACCCTTTTTGTCTACATCTTAATGGGTTAGTACCACGACAATGCTATAATTTCTAGAGAAAACATACATTATGAAATCCCTAGACATATCAGGGTTTGAGAGTACTGGAGCGGAAGAGATGGCATATTTTATTTTCTCAATTGCCTCTTTTTCTTCAGGAGTCCATTTAAAATGTATTTCCCTTTTAAGCATTAGCATGATAGGCCTCACCATTCCAACAAACTCTGAGATGAAACAACTAACAAAGTTGACCTTGCCTAGGAAGGACTGAACACCCTTCTTGTTGATGGGAAGAGGAAGATCATTTGTTACCTTCACTCAATCTGGATCAATGGAGAATTATTTTGACACTACGTGTCCCAATAATTTCCCTTGCAGGACCCCAAAGATGCATTTCTTTGGGTTCAATGAAATTCTGAATTCCAAACACTTTTGGAAAACTAGCTCGAGATGATCGAAATGATATTATTTATTCTTTGAAAACACCATCAATTCATCTAATTAGATGAGGATAATTTTATTAATCATCTCCTTTAAAGTCAGATCCATATCCCTCTAAAAAGTGGCACCTGCATTTGACAATCCAAACGATATTTTCTGGTAAGAAAATGTTCCCCATTTGGTTGTGAAGGTGATCTTATGTTGGTCTTCTAGCTTTACGAACACTTGGTTATAACCCAAGAATCCATCCATCATTGAAAACATCTTTGACCCCACCATAGTGATTAACAACTATTCCATTGGTGGCAAAGGGTAATGGTATTTAGAGAAGCTTGGTTCAAGTCATGAACGTCCACATAGAGTTAGATATCCCCATTCTTTTTCCTGACAGGTACCAAATTTGATACCCATGTACTATGCTTGATGGGGTAGACAATTTTGGACTCTATTAATTTCTTCAGCTCTTGCGCCATGAGAACCTTAATCTTTGGATTGATAGGTCTTTGCTCTAGTTTAACTGACTTGGCCCCATCAACAAGCTCAATGGTGTGTTGAATGATGCTAGAATTATAACCTTTAAAATCCTCATATAAACATGCTATCACACCCATGTATTCATCACAATATCAAGCCAACATTTCTCAATCTTTTGGGGGAACTCCCTTTCTGACCTTAAGTGTTCTCCCATTCCCTACTGACATTTTGGTGTGGTCACCTTTATTGGCCATGAATTTTTGCTTGTCATTTTTAGCATCATCATGGTCAAATAAATTCTCCAGGGTGATCAATCCATTTGGGAGCTTGTTGGATTTCAATTCAATGATTTTATCCCCATAAGCCTCCTTTACTTTAGACTGCATTTGATTAGAAAACTCTCCAAATTTTTGAATGAACAAATAAATTTTCTCATCACTCTCAAAAACTTTCCAGTGGGTGTCATTGTCTGGAATAGTTGGTTGAACGATCACATGGACTGCCTGAGGGTTGGCGAGAAAATCCACATTAGGGTTGAATTGCGACCCAATGGTGGCCATCCAATCAACAGATGCATTTGTCTTTTGAGGAATCCTCTGGATGTTGAAAGTATCAAAGATTTTGATCATATCCCATGTCATATGGTTGGAGGACCTCATGCGGACATGCTTGGGACTTGAGATTCCTTGGACCTGGTGCACTATTAGCTCAGAATCACCCAAAACTTTTAGTGTTTTTATTCCCATCCTTTCTGCTAAACTTAGGCCTTGGATTAACCCTTCATATTCCACTTCATTGTTGGAGAAAGAAAACTACAGGCAAAAAGATCTTAGGATTTGTTCACCGGAAGGCTAAGTAAGGAAAATTCGAATGCTTGAACCTACCTTGCATCTTGCACCATCAAAGTGCAACATCTAGAGCACAGAAGATAGCTCCTCCTTGGTTAGTGGCCCCTTGGTTAATTTTGGGATAATTTGATCCTCATCAAAAATAGAGTAGGTACCAAGACCCATGGTATGGTAACTGGAATATGGATCAGAGTTTATGAATTTGTTGAGGACAACTTCTTGATCTGGTGTAATATCCCAGGTCACCTCTTCATCCTATAGAAGTTCTACCATTCTTCTCTCCTCATTAGAGATGGAGGTATGAGTAGGCACAAAGTTGAGCATAGCCTGATTAGCTACATGCTCGGTGTGTAGGGGTTCTAAAATAATTTTGATCTTAGAACCATTTTGGGTCTAGAGGATGAGGTGGGACCAATATAAAGATAGTAACCTCCTATCTTGGCAGTAAAGTCTCGGGAGAGGTAGAGGCTGAAAATAGGTGGGATGTCAATAACTACTACTTCTTGGGACACGGTGACACTAGGACATGCAAACAATGTCAGTGGAATACTTTTAATAAGACCCACAGTCTAGAATTTATTTCCATGTATTTGCATAACACCCCTACTTAGAGGCTTGTATTTGATGTTCAAAACCTCAAGAATTTTCTTAGGCATGACGATAGTGCTAGCATCAGAATATACCATAGAATTATGTAATATCTTGTCTCCTATTATGAGGGTCAAATAGAAAGGGTTTGTTTTAGGCTTACCTTCCACTTGGGATCTAGGTGGTGCTGCCTCATTTGTCAATACTGCTAGTGAATGTGATTGTGCTGCGAGGGTCGCAAATCTTTCCTCATTAGCCTGCAAAGAACTGGAAACATTCTTGTCAGCAAGTCTCTCCACCTCTACCATAGCTTCTTTTAAATGATTCTTCTTCTCTAGGATGCTAAGGAGACCCCATAAGGAGACATTAGTTGGAAATTTCTTTAGCTACTCCACCACGTCCAATATTGATGGCACTAGTGTTTTTTCTTCTCTTCACTTATAGGGAATAAAATCCTTTCTCGGATATGCAGTAGCAACCGCATGTTGTTTAGGAACTTTATCTGAGATGAACCTCCCCTACATGCCTACATGCTCTCCCATAAAACATCTTTTTTGATCAAAGGTTGTAATCTGACTGCACTTGAGGAGCTCCCGAGCTTGATGCAATTGCATCATTTGTGAGTATGACATCCTCATCCTCCATCCAAGAGAATAAAGCATGGTCTAGAGCTATCTCCATTTCCTACTCTATTGACATACCTTGCATTTGTATGATGAGAACCACATTGTCCATGCAAGGGGAAGCATAAACCGAATCATCTAAGGCAACACCTTGACTTCACTGATCTGCAATTTTTTGTTACAAATTGTCTTTTGGGTAGTTTCTTGGGGCGTGGGAATTGTTTTATGGTAATTATGCACTCCTCTACTACTACATAAAACTAAGTTCATAGATGGTACTGCTTTCATTTCATGAATCCATGGCCTGCCTAGTAAGATGTTGTATGAAAGAGGAAGGTCAAGAACCTGAAAGATGACATCTCTTTCCACAGGTCCTACCCTGATTGGTAATAGTACCAGACCTTTAGAGGTTCTTTCTTCTTCATCATAATCTTTGATTGTTATTTTCTTTGTTAGATCAATAACATTTTCAAAAAAACCCAGCTGTGTCAGTAGATTGTAGGTACAAATATTCAACCTAGCACCTCCATCTATCAAAACATGTTTAACTCAGTATTTATGGATCATAGCTTTGATGTGTAATGGTTGGTTATGTGGGTGATTCAGTGAGTTATCATCTTCTTTAAAGAAAGTGAGGTAATGAGGCAAAGTCAGGTGACCCACCATAGATTGAAACCGATCTACATCTAAATATTTAGGGACACTAGTGGTGAGCAAAGCCTTGTCTAGGATCTCTCTATGAGCAGAGGAGATCTTAAGCAGTTCCAAAATGGAGATTTGAGTGTTAGTTATTTTCAATTGTTTGACAATGTTATATCCAAGAGAGTATGATGAAGCCAGCTAGTTTGATTTGGTCATGATTGTGTCTGTTTGTCTATTTGAAGGAGTTGGTAGGTTTGATGTTGTTTGAGTGAAAGTTGAGGAACTAGATCCTTGGAGTGTAACCTTCTTTTGAGCGCGGGTCATAGCATTAGCAGTTTGTGCTTGATTTTTTTTATCTTTGATTATGATCACATTGCAATATTCAGGTTGGGAAGATTCAATCATGTTGATCACGTTGTCATTGTTTGTGTAGGTATAATTGACTCTAGGACCTCCCTTGGATTTTGAGGAATCTCCTTGTTCATAAGTCGGCAAGGGATCTTTAAAGGCCTTATGATCAGCATTAGTCAGATGGTTTCCAACAATGATTTTGCTAGCGTCGATGAGATCTTGAATTTCATGTCTGAGTTTCATGCATTTGTTTGTGTTATGTCCCTTGTTCCGATGGTAGTCACAGTATTCATTTTCTCTCCACCATTTGGGTTTAATTTCTAGATCATATGGTCTAGAATTGTTTGGCAATGTTATCAGATCATTTGCCAATAAAGTTTTAAAAGCTAATTCATATGATTCATCTAGAGGAGTAAAATCACGCTTAGGCTTTGAAAGCCAAGGTTTCTCTTTAAACCATTCTCTTGATTTTTTTGGTGGATTTTTTACTGCAGTTTCAGCTGCCTTGAGTGCTTGCGTGCCACTAGCTGAGTTAAATATTGTGGATTTTATTTTCTCTTTGACAATGTCTACCACTCCATCATTAACGACGTTTCTATTATTATCTTTTTTGTATTTCCAATATTTTCTCTTTCTTTAGAACTAGAACCTTGCGATGTTTCTTTCTAAAGTGATATATCTCCCTTTTTTATAAGCACATCTTCCATTCTGAGGGCATTATCTATAGTTTTGTTGAATGAAGGATGTACTTGCATCTGGACACTATATTTCAATTTAGGGATTAAGTTGTTGACAAAGATATCCATCTTCTCAAGATCTGGAATAGTCCATGAATATCTAGAGAACATCTTTCTCCATCGTTGGAGAAAAGTGAGAAAGGGCTCTCCTGATTTTTGTTTGGTATTGCAAAGCTCTATGATAGTAATTAGGTGATGAATGTTATAGGAGTATTGCTGTAGAAATAGTTGGATTAATTATTCAAAAGTTTTTATTCCCATAGGTAGACTTGAGAACCATTCCAAAGCTTGCCCCCATAAACTTCTCGGGAAAAGGCACATGAGATACGTTTGGTCATGCATGAACTTCATACATAAAGCACAAAATTATTTGATATGATCTTGAGGATCTATATTCCCGTCATATTTTTCAAGCTTAGGCATTTCTGTTTGCCAAAAGTTGGTGTTGAAAATTTAATGTTGGATGAATATTTGTTTTTGAATTGGTTTTGATTTTCTTTTTCAAGAAAATAGAGCAAGCACACAAACACAATAATGTTGTCTCAAAAGGCACAAATAAGTGTGCGTCTAAATCAACCCAATCTTTGAACTCTTTAACCCCTTTTCAAATGTTTTTGTGTATGTTTTTCCAAAAGCCTGAAGTGGGCTCAATTTATCACTGGTCTGACACAAAATAAAGACACTTCAAACACACTTTATCCCTAAGGTCAAATGGCTAGTTGCAATAATTCCAGCCCACATCTTGATATTTCTTCAACTTTGGTACTACATACCTTATGAATCCCATCGTGATAGGTAAGGATTTGATATACCAAGTCTTGCACGAGCATAACAAATAGAAGATCCCTATGATGGGGGAGTCACCACTTTTATCAAGCTACAAGTATCCTTTCAAAAAGATATGTTTCTACTCAAGGAAATATGTATGGTGAGTATCTTGGGAGCAAAAACATCTATTCTCTTGCATTGAACTTCTCACAAATATCTTTAATCAATAGAATAGGTGGGCTTCTACATAAAAAGGTGTTTAGTAATTTTTTATGTTTTTGGACATAAGTTCATTCTACAGTGACTCACTTAAGAGCCTTGTAACTTGTGGTGGGACCTATTTGTCCTTTCGGCAAGTTACACTATAGGAATAGCTATACCCAAGGCTACAACTTTCATTCACACCTGATTTCTATAGTGACTCAAAGGATTTACCACGCGAGGTTGTTCCCAAGAGTGATGTGTCTCTTGGTAGGCCTCCCTTAAAAAGATAAAATTTGAGTGTTACTAATACTTTTCTCTTGCACCTAGGACCACAAGAGCCAAGGGAGAGGATAGTGTGTGTTAGAAGTAGGACCACTTGACAAACTATTTTTGCACAAGTGTGCCAATCATGAAATCACTTGTTCTTTTTAACTGATTTTCATTGCAATGTGAACTAACTATTTGGAGATGTTGCTCCAACAATCATGGTGTTCTTTTTAACTCTAAAGGAAAGATGTTATGTAATATAGAATTGGAAATCCTGGTCAACTGAATTAAGAACATATTTTTACTTGAAGTAAATCACTTTGAACTTGAAGGAAAAGTGGCTTGTTCTTTTTAGTTTGCCTTATATTAGATGGTATTGTTTTATATGAAGGAGTTTGGTTTACCGATATTATGCACTAAATTTGGTTAAGTTATATTTGGGTTGAAATTAATAGACAACTGATTCACCTCCCCCCCTCTCAGTTGCTTCCGGGACCTAACAATTGGTATCAGAGTCAAGTCCTCTTTTTGCAGAAGTTTAACAACTTAAGGAGATCCTATGTCTACTAACTATTTCAGGAACGATAGTCCGAAGCTTGATGGAACCAACTATGGTATATGGAAGATCAGAATGGAGACACATCTGAATTCCATTGGAAAAGACATATGGGATGTTACAAAGAATGGCTATGTTGCTCCTACTCAAGTTCAACCTAATCCACCAACCTTGGCTAAAGATGAAGAAAATTATTGCAAAGCAAGAGAAGCACTTTTGAGCACATTGTCAGATCAACAAATCATGGGATTACCAGACCGATCTACTGCTAAAGCTATTTGGGATAAATTGAAGACATTGAATGAAGGTGATACCACTGTCAAAATTGAAAAACTAGAATGCTTTCGAGTCAGGTATGAAAATCTGAAAATGGAAGAAGATGAAAGGATTTCTACTTTTATGGAAAGAGTTAATGAAATTGTTTTGGTTATACAATATTATGGAAGATCCTTAAGTGAAGATGAAATTGTTTCTAAAGTTTTAAGAACTTTTCCACTGGCATACAAAATGAAAGTAATTGCTATTAATGAATTGAGAACAATGCCTAATGCATCAGTATCTAGAGATACTTTGGTTAGAAAACTTTCAGCTTTTGAACTTGACGAATTTGGTCCTATTGCTACAATTAAGACAAATTTGGCTTTTAAAGCTTCATCATCTAAAAAATCTGATTGGAAAGCACTCTATGCTAGAGAACTTAAAGAAATCAGAATAGAGAATGAAGAACTTGAAGCACTATTTGCAAGGAAAATGCCTAAAGGTCTAGTTGGAAGTAACTATGAAGGTAAAGCACCATTTAAATGTTTTAACTGCAATAAAATTGGTTATATAGCATCTAGGTGTCCTGATAGACATGCAAGATTGAAAGAAGAAGCTAAAATAACATACAAGCCTAACCCTGAATATCAAAGGTACAAATTTAAGAAGAATAGAGACAAATCATGTTACTATGCTGATGAAGGAGTTACTGATGATTCTGATGAGGAACCGACAGACAATAGATGGGATTTTGTTGCAATAACAAAAGATCAACCAACACCTATTGTTCAACCGGTAGAGCAGGCCCTGGTAGCTAAAATTGAAGAAAAGGATGAATGGATCATTGATTCTAGATGTTCAGATCATATGACTGGTGATAAGAGTAAATTCTTAACCTTTCAAGAATACAATGGAGGTCTAGTAAGATTTGGAGATGACAAAGCTTGCTTGATCAGAGGAAAAGACACTATACCTTTTGATGGTAAGCATAATACTGATAATGCTTACTATGTTGAAGGTTTGAAGCATAATATTTTGAGTGTTGGTCAATTAGTTGAAAAAGGATTTCAATTACATTTCAAGAATGGTAAATACAAAATCATGAATAGAACTGGTTTGGAAATTGCAACCGATAATCAGACTACAGGTAATATCTTTCATTTGAATAATAATGAGAAGACATTCTTGATTGCACATATTGATGAAAGTTGGTTATGGCATAAGAGACTGTGTCATGTAAATTTTGATTGCATTATGAAAATCAGTACAACTAAGCCAGTAAGGGATTTACCTAAGATTGTTAAACCTCACAATCTAGTATGTAAGGAATGTCAATTTGGAAAGCAAGTTAGAGCAACTTTTAAGAGTATTCCAGAAAAATCCAATAATGTTCTTGACTTAATTCATACTGATTTATGTGGTCCAACAAGAACTAGAATTTTACAAGGAGATAGATATTTTATGCTAATCATTGATGATTATTCTAGAATATGTTGGGTTACTTTTCTCATGGAGAAATCAAAAGCTTTTGGGAAATTCAAACTATTCAAGGTGATGGTAGAGAATGAAACCGGTAAGAAAATCAAATTCTTGAGATCAGATCAAGGAGGTGAGTTCACATCTAAGGAATTTAATACATTCTATGAAGTGAATGGAATCAGAAGACAATTATCAGCACCTTAGACACCCCAACAAAATGTAGTTGTGGAAAGGAAGAACAAAACTATTTTGGATGCAGCTAGAAGCATGATATCAGAAGCAAACCTACCTCATGTATATTGGAGAGAAGTAGTCAATACAACTATTTATACATTCAACAGAGTTCACATCAAAGGTGAAACCGGTAAGACCCCTCATGAACTATGGTTTGGTAATATTCCTACTCTTAAATATTTCAAAATATTTGGAAGCAAATATTATATTAGGAGAGATGATTATATTGGCAAATTTGATCCTAGAAGTGATGAAGAAATATTTCTTGGTTATTCATCTAAGAGCAAGGCATATAGATATTTTAATAAGAGATTGCAGAAAATCATTGAAAGTGCAAATGTGAAGTGTTGGGACTCATTAAATTTGAGTTATTTGAGAGGCCCATTTCAAAATTTTACTATTTCATTTTCAGAAAGGCACCTAATCTCATTCAGGTGGCCTAGTTAGAGAGAGGGTAAAATGGAGCCAATTGATTTTCAAAGGGTTAGTTTGGTAAGTGTGTCCTACACCTTTCATTTCGCCTAAAAAGTGTTTTGCAACTTTCAATTTACAGTTTGGATCAATTGATCAAGTACCCATTTCAAGGGGTGAGCTGAAAGTCCATCATAGGTGCAAATGCAGATTTTATTAAGTAGCCTACTTTGAGCACCTATAACTTTTGATTGGTTGATTGTCATGGTGAAATTCAAGGTGTATTGAATTGTATACATAAATGTGAGTCAACATGTGAAATTTCAAGTCCCTATGAATCCATTTTCTCAGTTTGGTAAGCTCAAATCCGTTTGCAGTATATGGTTTGCAAAAGTCCCTATTTTGACAGCTAGTTAGAGCCTCGCTTTGCACACGTGTAAAAGTTGCCCTGGTGAGTGTCATATTAGAATGTTTATTCCTGGATATTGTTGATATAAAATACAAGCTATGTTTCACATTTGAAGCTCCTACCAATCCGTTTGATCAGTTTTCTGCACTTTCATTGTTGCACCTGTTAAAGTGGCTATTTTCATGAGCTCACTATTCACACCCAGTCAACTTTTCGATTGAACTAAGCATTCCAAGGTCTTCTCTATACTTCAAGGTAATTATGCCCCAGATTTGGGGATCTACAGAAATCATTTGATATTTTTAAGAAAGGCACTTTGAGTTCCTTACGCATTGGTTTTATTAGGTTCATAGTGTTGATAGAGCTAGTTTGTCATCTTTGACCATTAATATTTCTTCACTCGGAATTCATCTTGAGAAACCGCTTGGCAAAGTTCATGTTTGTATAGAAAAGTACACACCTGTCAATTTGCAAAGTCCAGAAAGGTGTTTTGACCAATTTGAAAAACACGTCTTTGGGATTAAATGCGAAAATGTGGCGCAGGCCCTGAAAGTTGCAAAACTCAGTTTAATGATCAGAAAATGGTGTCGATCGATTCCAAAGGCATGTTCAAGGTTCCTAGGGTATTTTCAAAGGTCAGTTGCATGAAAATGATTTTTTTTTAGTCAGACCCACTTTGGGGCCTGACCTGGCTCATGCCCTTGTAGTATTAACTTTACTGGCAACTTGGCTCACTACGAGAATTTCAGAATATCTAAATCTGCATTGTGACCATGAGACATGTTCTAAGAGTGATGATGATAAAAACCAACTCAATGGCAATGTTAATGGAGAAAAATCAATTTACAAGGGCTCTCCATGAACTCGAAGTCTTTCAGCAAAAAGGGGAGATAGAAGCCTTTGATTCATATCAAAGAGATCTTCACAAAGAGGGAGAGCAAATTGCCAAGTGGGCAATTGAAGAAAACATGCTAGAAATTATGGGAAAAATTCATGAGCAGTTAGCTGCCATGTACATGGTTGCAGTTAGAAGTACAAAGTTGAGCATCGTTTGTGGCAAATGAAGCTTTCTTGTCAGGAGCCTACAACAAAAATGTATGATGTTATTTAGCTGTATGCACTATGGAGAAAGAGCCATGAGAGACCTTTCAGCAAATGCATTTGGCAAGTGTAAAACCCCCATTTTGGCATGGTGTACAACTAGAACCAATGTGACCCTTGCCAGCATCATCCCCTACGTGAGGTGTATTGCCAACCATTCTCCTTGCCTGGGTGGATGTTAAAAGCTTCATATAAATGCATATTGGTAGGTGTAAAGTAAATTCCATAACCCTTGCCAACATCCCTCCTACGTGAAGTTAAGTGTGGCAGATTGGAGTGCAG
Organism: Cryptomeria japonica; assembly: GCF_030272615.1. NCBI lineage: Eukaryota > Viridiplantae > Streptophyta > Pinopsida > Cupressales > Cupressaceae > Cryptomeria > Cryptomeria japonica. The sequence continues at coordinate 578,908,520 of NC_081408.1, read as the reverse complement.
TTAAAAATTTGTGCAAATGCAATTAGCAAGTGTCCTGCCCTGCGTGGTATGGGTGAAGACTCCTTCCCTGCGCAGAGCATGAGGTTAAGGAAGCATTTAAAGCCAAGCAAATGCCTAGGTTCTTTTCTGCAACATTGAACAAAAAGGTGTAGACATTTTCAATGTAAATGAAAATTGGCTGGTGTATTACCAGCCAAACCTCCTCCCACACAACATGTAAAAGGTAGAGAAGTTCAATGCAAATGCAAAGGCGAGGTGTGAACCAAATCTCCATTTTCTTGCTAATGTCCTTTCTTGGGCAACTGCAAATGCTGGAATGGGCAAATAAACTTTCAAGCAAATGTCATTGAATGGCCATACTCTCATTTCCTACGCAATGGTGTGTGAGGAAGCTTGGAAAATATTCAAACAAATGCAAATATTTAGCAAAGGTGCCATTAAAACACTTAGAAAACCTTCAAAAATGCATTTCCAAGCATAAGCATTAATCCCACATTGGTTGAGCAGGCGGAAATTTTGGTATTTAAATGCAAAGGCCCACACAACTATAGTGTTAAAGCCTTGAAGGCTTTTGATGCAAGGTGTTGGCTGACACCCAGTGGACCCCACATGCACGTGCATGAATCTCAAGGCGAAGAGGCTAGTTGGCAACCAAGCGGACCCCACCATGTGCATGGTTCCCGAGGCAAGTGATTTTTGCAATGGAAGGGTGAGTTAATGAGTTTGCAGGTTCAAGGACGATCTACAATTGGTGTTGTTTCATGAAACGAAGTTGCACACCAGTTACCCTTCACAAAGCAATAAAAAGGTGGTGGGCCCGATAGGTAAAGAGGCTCTTGAGGTAAAGACTGAGCATCTTGAGGATGATCGGATGGTGGGCTTTGTTTCGCAATATGAAGGTGTACGCCAGTTACCCATCATGAAACGATGAAAAGGCAAGGCAAGTTAAAGAGCATGCAAGTTCAATGGTGATCGATGATGTGCACTATTTCATGAAGTGAAGTTGCATGCTAGCTACCCTTCACAAAATAGTGAAAGATGAGGTGACAGGTCCAGTTGGCAGGTGAGCTGGCGGGTCCTACTGAGGTGGTGATGACGGGGCATTCTAGTGGCGGACAGGTGGTAGTCTACGAGGCGGTGAAGTGGTCGACAATTGGCGGATTGGTGAGGGGTTGTCCTAGGTGGCGAAAAGTAGACCCCACGAGCAAATCACAGGTTGCCACGTGGTAGGGTGCAGGTCCAAAATTGGCGAAAAATCAAAGTTAAATTGCATAGTCTTGACTATTGAGGAAAAATAGAAAATTTAAATGATGGTTCACATGAGTGATTAATTTGCCCAGGGGTTATTTTTGCCCAAAATAACAAGTATCATATACTGTTGGAAAGCTCTCAGGATGAGGAATCTATTCATGTAGTTTGTTTCAACAAACATGAGATATTTCAAGAGAAATTTCCATGAGAAGAAGATGAGATATTTTTGCAGTTAGGGAAAAGGGGAGACATGGCAACTTTTGATGCATTCTAGTTTTTCCCCCCTTCCTTCATATTCCCATTTCTTCTCAATTGTAAGGGTTCTAGAATTTTGGAGAAAGGCTCCATAATCTTGGTTTCTAGTTCTGAGTTCTTCCAAGTTTGTACAGTGTAGTGCTTTTCTTTCATTAATAGAGTTTCATTCTTGTTGTAGGTGTTTCTAGTTGCAGGTTCTTATGTATGTAAGGCATGCATAAATTCACACAAAAATTGTCTCTGAGATATATATCTCTTTGTTTCAAATTAAATCCTCAAGGAGGTTTGAAATTTGTCATCTCAAGGAGATTGTTGTGATAGTTTGCAAGGATTCTTCAAATAAGAATTTAAATTCTCTAATTAATCATGAATAATGGAGTATATTTTCAAGATCTAATGATTTTGTGAAGAAGCTTAGTAATGCATTTATGTAAGACACTAATGCAGGAATACTTAATGATGAAGATGGATTTGCAGTAGAAGTTTTCATTTACAGTGTGATGTAGGACTCTATTGCCCTTGGATAAGGCACTGGTATTGCAATTTTGGGGATTCTCAGGGATTTTAAAATCCAAAATCAAACTATCTTTCTTTGTTTTCTATTATGTGGAATTGTTCCACTTATCTCATGTTCAAATTTGTTGAGTTGTCAATGTAAAATTAGACTATCTGCAGTACCCTCCTTGTTTTGAACCTCTTATGAGATCAATTTGCATTTATTGATGCTGCCATATGTGTGTAATGGGTCTAAGTAAATGCATCAAAGGTATACCCACCTAGGTTTTGCAGAGCCTGAAGAGTAGAAGGATTCATATCCTTATTATGTTGTCCAAGCCCTGAATATTTCATAGATTGAATATATTAATCACAGGTGTATTTGGGTTAACCAGTTTTGGTGAACAACAAAAATGACGACTTTGTTGGGGAGAATGATGTCAAAAAAAATTCTATGGCCAAATTCATTTGAGGAAGAGTCTTAGAAGTTTAGAAATCTGAAAGTCATTTTCAAATTTGAAAGTGTGTATCCTGGAAAGTCTTGTTGCTTTGAAATTTAAAATATTATGTGACTCTGCTATGTGTGGTATGACCCAGAAATCTGAAAGTGTTCAGAGTGAAGATCAGTAGTTAAATTTTATTCCTCTTCGAGGAGGTGGCGACTCTGTAAGAATGAACCTAAGATTTAGAGGAATTCTTCAAATTTCTAGTCAGAGGTAAAGTGAACAACAACAACAATTTTTGTCCATGTATTCCTCAAGGTATTCATAATATTATATGTTTCTTATAAGGTGAAATGGTCACCATTGAAAGGAAAAGAAATTTGCAGTTTACATACTTCATGTTTTGAAAAAAATTCAGTTAAGTGATGGGAGAAGTGTGTATGATTCTGAAAATTTGTGACTGCATGTGTTTTGAAAGGAGTTTGTAAAACAGTAAGATGCATTGTCATGATAATGGTTCAGTAGATGTTTTAAACTTGATGGATCTAGATGTTGTTCCTAGATCTAAAAATCCTTTGTCAAATCTAAAAGAAATTGATAGAGAGATTAAAATATGTCTTCAAATGATCCAAGATAAATTTGTTTGGGTTTTACGAAGGAAAGTAGGGAAAAGAAAAGAAGAGTCATCATATGTATTCTATGAAAGATTTATAGCTACATTAAATGAGCTTTCAGCTGATTCTAGACCCCACGAGTCTGTTTGGATCGAGTTATTTTTAGAATTTGATGAGCCTAACTCAGTTAATTGGACTACAACCTTGAGAGAAGAAAGTGTCACATGTATTAAATAATGGATAGATGAGATTGAAAGGACTAAATCTGAAAAATGTACACAAGATATAGTATAGTGATGGAGATGAATCTGTGAGTGGATATATCTCTTATGATGCTAAAGGTGACTCTTATTCTCAGCATGATAGTTTAGATGTGCATTCAGAGCAAGAAGAAATTTGTGAGAACATAAGTAATTGTTCGAGTAATCATGAGACCATTGAGGTTTCAGATCTTGATGATATAGATCACCTTTTTGTTAAGTTCAATCCACAAAATGTTTGTAACCAAAGTTATGAAACTATGTTGCAACATATAACAATACTTTATGAGCAGCATGATAAAGGCTATGATGTGGATGCAAGTTGTTGTAATGATGAAATAAATGTGCATAAAGACATGACCACTGCTGATCTAATACCTTTATCAGATTGGGACAAAGTTTACAACACAAAAGATGAAGCCAAAGACAATGAAAAGAAAGGAGAAGGTTCACTAAGTAGTGAACAATTCTCAAAACTCTTAGTTGCTGATCTTCAGAGGTATGCATCCAAAAATGTGCCCAATCTCTCACACCCAACTAGTACATGTTATGATATTGATGATGTTTTTGAGGGTGTGAAGTATGATACATATGTTGTTGATTCTTTCCCTATATTTGATTTGAGTGATGGATAAGATAAAAATGCATATACAATTGATAGGTGTGAAGATGTAGATTCATATGTTGATATGAACTCAAAATTTAATATGCATTGTGTGGATCTTGCTTTTAAAAGGCATGAAAATTTTGAAGTGGTCTTCTCTGATTTGCAAGTGGTGAATGAACCACTGTCAAGTAATGATCATTTGTTTTTACTTGTGCAATATGCTAATAGAAATTGCAATCAACAAGATGAGGTGCAGTCAGTTTATGCGAAAGTTTTCCTCTCTAGTTTGCAAGACAGTATTAAGAATGAGTTTTTCCCTTATGTGCAAACTAGCAATAAAGATGTGCCTGATGTTCCCAACTTTCTTAATAAGTTGGATTACTTTTCTTTTCACCTGGGAAGTAATGGTAAAGAGTATGGCACTCTTATGTCACATATTGACCAACACTTTCAACATTTATTTGGTTTTCAAAGATTGTATGATTATGAACATGATGATTATTGTTTATGTGATCAACTGGTTAGAAATGGAAGTGTTTCTGATCAGGTGGATGTGAATGATGATTTCAGCTTACCTCCAATTTATGGAAATGAAAATCATGTGTTTGATAGAGTTAAGAATTGATTTCAGTTTTCATGGCCCAGGACCATTTATAACTTGTATATTTTGTACAGTTGCTTTACTTTAGTTGTGTGGTTTTCAATAAGGTGCCCTATTGTTTGGGTAGAATAAGGAACCTTTTGTTTTTGAGAAGAGAAGATAAATTTTCTATTTTTGGGTGGTCTGCTCTACCATAGATTCTGAATTCTTGTGTTGATCTTGCAATCAACCATCCCCAATCAGAGCCACTATTGGGACTCACTAAATTTGAGTAATTTGAGAGGCCCATTTAAAAATTTTGCTATTTCATTTTCAGAAAGGCACCTAATCTCATTCAAGTGGCCTAGTTAGAGGGAGGGTAAAATGGAGCTAGTTGATGTTCAAAGGGTAAGGCTTGAGAAGTGTGTCCTACACCTTTCATTTGGCCTATAAAGTGTTTTGCAACTTTTAGTTTTCAGTTTAGATCAATTGATCAAGTACCCATTTCAAGGGGTGAGCTAAAAGTCCATCATAGGTGCAAATGCAGATTTTATTAAGTAGCCTACTTTGAGTGCCTATAACTTTTGACTGGTTGATTGTCATGGTGAAATTAAAGGTGTATTGAATTGTATGCATAAATGTGAGTCAACATGCAAAATTTCAAGTACCTATGAATCCATTTGCTCAGTTTGGTAAGCTCAAATCCGTTTGCAGTTTATGGTTTGCACAAGTCTCTATTTCGATAGCTAGTTAGAGCCTTGCTTTGCACACGTGTAAAAGTTTCCCCGGTGAGTGTCATATCAGAATGTTTATTCTGGGCTATTGCTGATATAAAAGAAAAGCTATGTTTCAAATTAAAGCTCTTGCCAATTCATTTGATCAGTTTTCAGAATAGTTTCTTGAGCCACTTTATTCAGTTTTCTGCACTTTCATTGTTGCACCTGTTAAAGTGGCTATTTTCATGAGCTCACTATTCACACCCAGTCATCTTCTTGATCAAACTAAGCATTCCAAGGTCTTCTCTATACTTTAAGTTAATTATGCCCCAAATTTAGGGGTCTACAGAGATCATTTGATATTTTTAAGAAAGGCACTTTGAGTTCCCTACACATTGGTTTTATCAGGTTCATAGTGCTGACAGAGCGAGTTGGTCATCTTTGACCATTAATATTTCTTCACTTGGGATTCATCTTGAGAAAACTCTTGGTAGAGTTCATGTTTGTATATCAGAGTACATGCCTCTCAATTTACAAAGTCCAAAAAGGCGTTTTGACAAGTTTGAAAAATACGTCTTTGGGATTAAATGCGAAAATGTGGCGTAGGCACCTGAAAGTTGCAAAACTCAATTTAATGATCAGAAAATGGAGTCGATCATTTCCAAAGGCATGTTCAAGGTTCCTAAGGTTTTTTCAAAGATCAGTTGCATGAAAACGGAAATTCTTTTAGTGGGACCCACTTTGAGGCCCAACCTGGCTCATGCCCTTTCAGTATTAACTTTACTAGAAACTTGGCTCACTGCGAGAATTTCAGAATATCTAAATTTGGATTGTGATCATGAGACATGTTATAAGAGTGATGATGATAAAGACCAACTCAATGGCAGTGGTAATGGAGAAAAATCAATTTACAAGGGCTCTCCATGAACTCTAAGTCTTTCAGCGAAAAGGGGAGATAGAAGCCTTTGATTCATATCAAAGAGATCTTCACAAAGAGGGAGAGCAGATTGCCAAGTGGGAGATTGAAGAAAACATGCTAGAAATTATGAGACAAATTCATGAGCGGTTAGCTGCCATGTACGTGGTTGCAGCTAGAAGTACAAAGTTGAGCATCATTTGTGGCAAATAAAGCTTGCTGGTCAAGAGCCTACAACAAAAATGTATGATGTTGTTTTAGATGTATGCGCTATGGAGAAAGAGCCATGAGAAACCTTTCAGCAAATGCATTTGGCAAGTTTAAAACCCCCATTTTGGCATGGTGTATAGCTAAAATCAACGTGACCCTTGCTAGCATCATCCCCTGCGTGAGGTGTATTGCCAAGCATTCTCCTTGCTTGCATGGATGTTAAAAGCTTCAGATAAATGCATATTGGCAGGTGTAACATAAATTCCATAACCCTTGCCAACATCCCTCCTATGTGAAGTTAAGTGTGGCAGATTGGAGTGCAGTTAAAAATTTATGCAAATGCAATTAGCAAGTGTCCTGCCCTACGTGGTATGGGTGAAGACTCCTTCCCTACCTAGAGGATGAGGTTAAGGAAGCGTTTAAAGCCAAGCAAATGCCTAGGTTCTTTTTTGTAGCATTGAACATAAAGACGTAGACGTTTTCAATGTAAATGAAAATTGGCTGGTGTATTACCAACCAAACCTCATCCCACGCAGCATGTAAAAGGCAGAGAAGTTTAATGCAAATGCAAAGGTGAGTTGTGAACCAAATCTCCATTTTCCTGCCAATGTCCTTTCTTGCGTAGCTGCAAATGCTGAAATGGGCAAATAAACTTTTAAGCAAATGTCATTGAATGGCCAAACTCTCATTTCCTATGCAATAGTGTGTGAGGAAGCTTGGAAAATCTTCAAACAAATGCAAATCTTTAGCGAAGGTGCCATTAAAACACTCAGGAAACCTTCAAAAATGCATTTCTAGGCATAAGCATTAATCCCACATTGGCTGGGCAGGCGGAAATTTTGCTATTTAAATGTGAAGGCCCACACAACTATAGTGTCAAAGCCTTGAAGGCTTTTGACGCAAGGTGCTGGCTAACGCCTAGTGGACCCCATGCACACGTGCATGAATCCTGAGGCGAGGAGGCTTACTGGTGACTATGTGGACCCTACATGTGCATGGTTCCCAAGGCAAGCAAGTTTTGTAGTGGAAGGGTGAGTTAATGAGTTTGCAGGTTCGAGGACGATCTACGATTGGCGTTGTTTCATGAAACAAAGTTGCATGCCAGTTACCCTTCGCGAAGCAGTGAAAAGTCAGTGGGCCCAGTAGGTAAAGTGGCTCTGGAGATAAAGATTGAGCATCTTGAGGATGATCAGACGGTGGGCATTGTTTTGCGATACGAAGGTGCACGCCAGTTACCCATCATGAAATGATGAAAAGGCAAGGTGAGTTAAAGAGCATGCAAGTTTGATGGTGATCGACAATGCGTTTTGTTTCATGAAGCGAAGTTGCATGCCAGTTACCCTTCACGAAATAGCGAAAGATGAGGTGGCAGGTTCAGTTGGTAGGTGAGATGGCAGGTCTCGCTAAGGTGGCGATGACAGGGCAGTCTAGTGGTGGACAAGTGGCAGTCCATGAGGTGGTGAAGTGGCCGACAAGTGGCGGATTGGTGAGGTGTCATCCCAAGTGGCAAAAAGTGGACCCCACGAGTGAATCACAAGCTGCCACGTGGCAGGGCGTAGGTCCAAATGTGGCAAAAAATCAAAGTTAAATTGCATAGTCTTGACTATTGAGGAAAAATAAAAAATTTAAATGATGGTTCACATGAGTGATTAATTCGCCTACGGGTTATTTTTTCCCAAAATAGCAAGTATCATATACCGTTGGAAAGCTCTCAGGATGAAGAATCCATTCATGCAGTTTGTTTTTTTCAACATGAGATATTTCGAGAGAAGTTTCCATGAGAAGAAGAGGAGATATTTTTGCAGTTAGGGAAAAGGGGACACATGGCAACTTCTGATGCATTCTAGTTTTTTCCCCCTTCCTTCATATTCCCATTTCTTCTCAATTGTAAGGGTTCCAAAATTTTGGAAAAAGACTCCATAATCTTGGTTTCTAGTTCTGAGTTCTTCCAAGTTTGTACAGTGTAGTTCTTTTCTTTCAGTAATGGAGTTTAATTCTTGTTGTAGGTGTTTCTAGTTGTAGGTTCTTATGTATGTAAGGCATGCATAAATTCACACAAAAATTGTCTCTGAGATATATATTTCTTTGTTTCAAATTAAATCCTCAAGGAGGTTTGAAATTTGTCATCTCAAGGAGATTGTTGTGATAGTTTGCAGGGATTCTTCAAGGAAGAATTTAAATTTTGTAATTAATTATGAATAATGGAGTATACTTTCAAGATCTGAGGATTTTGTGAAGGATCTTAGTAATGCATTTATGTAAGACATTAATGCAGGAATACTTAATGATGAAGATGGATTTGCAGTAGAAGTTTTCATTTACAGTGTGATGTATGAATTCATTGCCCTTGGATAAGGCACTGGTATTGCAATTTTGGGGATTCTTAGAGATTTTAAAATCCAAAATTAGAATATCTTTCTTTTCTTTCTATTCTGTAGAATTGTTCGACTTATCTCATGTTCAAATTTGTTGAGTTGTCAATGTAGATTTGGCCTATCTGTAGTACCCTCCGTGTTTTGAACCTCTTATGACATCTATCTGCATTTATTGATGCTCCCATATGTGTGTAATGGGTCTGAGTAAATATATCAAAGGTATACCCACATAGGTTTTGCAGAGCCTGCAGAGTAGAAGGATTCATATCCTTGTTATGTTGTCCAAGTCTTGAAGTTTTCATAGATTGAAATCGGCTATTTCATAGATTAATCACAGGTGTATTTGGGTTAACCAGTTTTGGTGAACAACAAAAATGGCGACTCTGTTGGGGAGAATGATGTCAAAAAAATTTTGTTATAGTGAAACCCATGAGTCTAGCCAAAGTCATTTGGGGAAGAGTCTTAGAAGTTTAGAAATTTGAAAGCCATTTTTAGATTTGAAAGTGTGTATCCTGGAAAGTCTTGTTGCTTTGAAATTTAAAATATTATTTGACTCTGTTGTGTGTGGTATGACCCAGAAATCTGAAAGTGTTCAGAGTGAAGATCAGTAGCTAAATTGTATTCCTCTTCGGGGAGGTGGCAACTTTGTAAGAACGAACTTGAGATTTGGAGGAATTATTCAAATTTCCAGTTAGAGGTAAAGTGAACAGCAACAACAATTTTTCTCCACGTATTCCTCAAGGTATTCATGAAATTATATGTTCCTTATAAGGTGAAACAGTCACCATTGAAAGGAAAAGAAATTTGCAATTTACATACTTCATGTTTTGAAAAAATTTCAGTTAAGTGATGGGAGAAGTGTGTATGATTCTCAAAATTTGTGAACACACCCAGGTATGTAAGATTGAATCACTCCAAAAGTCAGATAATTGGGAATAAGTATCAAGGAGTTATTACTAGAGGAAGACTAGAAAATGAAGAGGTATGTCTAATTTCTCAAATTGAACCAACAACTATTAATGAGGCATGTCAAGATAAACATTGGATTAAGGATATGGAAGATGAATTGGAACAAATTGAAAAGAATAACACATGGACATTGGTTCCCTGGCCTAAAAACAAAAATGTAATTGGAACTAAATGGGTATTCAAAAATAAACTTAATGGAGATGGTAAGGTAATCAGAAACAAAGCAAGATTAGTGTGTAAGGGATATTCACAGAAAGAAGGAATTGATTACAATGAAACCCTTACACCGGTAGCTAGAATTGAGGTAGTCAAATTATTCTTAGCTTTTGCAACACACAAGAACTATAAAGTATTTCAAATGGATGTTAAATGTGCATTTCTAAATGGTGATTTTGAAGAGGAAGTTTACATTGAACAACCTGATGGATTTTCTTTGACAGATGACAAAGATATGGTTTGCAGGTTAAGGAAAGCTTTATATGGATTGAAGCAATCTCCTAGAGCTTGGTATGCTAGCTTGGACAAATATCTTTTGAAGCTTGGTTACACTAAAGGTAATGCTGACAGCAACTTATATTACAAAGTAACTAATGATGACATCTTGGTTATCGAAGTTTTTTTTGATGATATCATTTTGGAGGAGAAGATGGATTGTGTAAAGACTTTTCTAATAAGATGCAGGAAGAATTTGAAATGTCTATGATTGGAGAGATAAAATTCTTTTTAGGATTTCATATTTCATAGACTGATAAAGGTTATTCATAAATCAATCAAAGTACTTGAAGGAATTACTTAAGAAATTTGGCATCAAAAACTCTAAACCGGTAAGTACACCTATGACTACAATTAATAAACTATCATTGAAGGAGGAATCAACACCTATTAATCCAACAAGATGCAAGTCTATGATAGGAGGTTTACTGTATTTGACACAAACAAGACCTAATATTATGAATGCAGTATGTATTGTTTCAAGATTTCAGAGTAATCCTAAGGAAAATCATGAATCAGCAGTGAAAAGGATTTTTTGGTACCTACAAGGCACAACAAATCTTGGTTTATGGTATACTAAAGATGAAAATTTTGATTTATGTGCGTACACTAATGCAAATTGGGTAGAAGATGTAGATGACAGAAAAAACACCACAGGCAAAGCATTTTTTCTTGGCAGGAGCCTAATTTTATGGTTGAGCAAGAAAAAAAGTCGCACATCACTATCAACAATAGAATCAGAATATGTTGCATCAGCAACTAATTGTACACAGGTATTATGGATTAAGAAAATGTTGAAGGACATAAAGGTAAAATGCAAAGAACCTATAATCATTTACTATGATAATATGGCAGAAATTGATATATCTAAGAATCTGATATTTCACTCTAAAACTAAACATGTTTCTATCAAATTCAATTTTCTGAAAGAGAATGTTGAAGCAAAAGAAGTGAAATTGGTTTATGTGAATACTAAAGAGCAGATTGCAGATATATTTACTAAGCCTTTACCTAAGGAAACTTTTGACTATCTAAGAGAACAACTTGGAGTCATACCCTCATCAGTAGAAACTTAGACAATTGGAGCATGGCATCAGATTGACGGAATTAACAGAGAAACTTTTTTTCGGCTTTGATGAAGGAGAGCTACTTCTCAGGGGGAGTAGAAATGCGGTTATAACAATTGGTATTTGTAACAAGTTCTATGAATTGATTGTATTTGGTTTTGTATTGCTTTGGCATTTGATGTCAAAGGGGGAGAGATATTTATGGAAAAACACATTATCTTTTGGGGAGAGATTGTTATTCTCTGTATCTATATTTTGACGATCTCTTTGGGAGATTTTTGGTTTTTGGTTTTTGGCATTTCTGCTTTGGCACTTAGATGGTTTTTCCATCTTGTGTTGCCATCAATGCCAAAGGGGGAGATTGTTGGCATTATGGATGTGTTGCATTGGTTTTGTCATTGATGTCAACACTTGAGAACACTAGAGAACACTTATCTTTGTGGAGATCTTAGGTTATGTTCACCAGCATGTTCAGTGACTTATGCATAGTCACCAGTATCTGGTTCATCGGCAGGTTATATTGTTCACCGACACTAAGGATGATCTATTATCATTAGGAGATTACTTGGTTATGTCAAAGACATTGTTTGGATACTTGGTTTTGGTGATTTGATTATTGATACAATTGAGTTTGCATATTTGTTGTTACTGACAAATAGGTCTAGGTTATGGACCGGCAAGTATTATCTATTCCAAATCAGCACGACATGTTATGGAGATGATTTGTTATTGTTGTAAATGCATTGAGCCGACATCATGCATCGCATATTGATTCATTTGTAATTGTTTTTAACTGTAATATCCTAGTGAGATGACCTACACATTTGGTCTTAGGTTCTGGTATATATGTAAGATCTCATTTGAGAGATTAATGTGAGAGTGTGGAAAAGGATTGTAATAAGGTATATGCGAATATAAGAAGAGCTATACATGTAGATATCATTTGAATATTCAAGGAAGGTATGAGGAAGACAATCAGAGCTTAACCAGTACTGAATCCAGCATATGAAGATGTTATTTTGAATAGTACATTATCATTGGATTTAACCATCCAATTGTAGTCAGTGTGACTCCCATTTTGTGATTAAGCAGTGAGCTCTAGGCAGTTGGCCTTTCTACATGTGCAGACCCCATTTGTACACACATACTATCTACAGTAGTATCATCTGATTGTGGGTAAGGTTTCCCACCATGGTTTTTCCCCTTATAGGGTTTCCACATACAAATAACCATGTTATGTGTTGTGTATGTTATTTGTCTTTCTGTTTCATGCATTAAACTTTACCGGTACTGTTATTAACTGCTAAACTATCTACCGGAATTAAAGTTTGGTTAAGTTATATTTGGGTTGAAATTAATAGACAATTGATTCACCCCCCCCTCTCAGTTGCCTCTAGGACCTAACACCACCTTCACCCCATTTGAAAAAGTCACATATATGACATTGTGTAATCCTTGGATTGGGAGTGTCTTTGTTGTTATGAGTTTTTGCATGTATGTGTTTGTATGTGTGTTTCTCGTCTAGCCTTGATTCTCCTAGCTCGGAGGTGGCTTCTAGTAAGCCTAGGTTGGGAGGTGAGCCTCCATGGTCACAACCTTAAGCCTTTTATTGCAGGTTTTTGCTTGGGAAAAAGTTGGAGAAAAAGCTTTGGAATGATCCTATGTATTGTTGTATTTTAGTTGCATAAAAAGGAAAATAATTTCCTATTGTATTTTAGTTAAAAAGAAAGAAAGGAAGTTTTCTTATTGTATTTTTATTGCAAAGAAAAAAAATGTATTATTGACTAAGTATTACCATGTAATAAAATGTATTTTATTTGAAGTATTGATCCTTTAAATAAAATGAATGCATTTTGGATTATTTTGTTTTGTTATAGTTGCTGGAAAATGATGTTTTATTCTATTATAAAATTTTAATGCAGAAAGGAATAAAAAATATTTTTTGTTTCTATGTGTTACAAAAAAAGGGGAAAAATAAATAGATATCTAAAGAATACTGCATATTATCTTGTTGTTATTAATCAATGGATTTAGGAAGGATTATATTGTTGTTTATGTTTTTTTTTTCCATTCTGAAAAATACATGTTAAAAGAAGGAAATAAATAGACATTTTAGATCTAGAATAAACTACATTGCATCTTGCTGCTTATTGTTATAAAGAAATGTAAAAAAAAAAAGGATAGTTGCAGCTATAAATAACTTTATTGTTGTTATAATTTTTTCTATTTTGGAAATGCATGTTAAGTAGGAAAAATAACTTAATTATGTCATTTCTTTACATTCTATAAAAACAATAAAATTAATCTACTCTGTTTATTAAAAAAGAATAACCTGCTCTAAATAATATAAATATAGGCTCAAACCTATAAACTTGTATATATTTCCATATGTAAAAATATACATGCTCATGTACAGGTATATATATATATATATGGATTTACTTATTTACATCTATTCCTGGAAATGAAAATAATTGTCATTTTAAGTTTCTGGTTTTTACTAAAATCATGCAGGTCAACCAGAATCTTATATATATATATATATATATATATATATATATATATATATATATATAACTTTAAATAAAAATTTAAATATAATAAAAAAATAAAAAAATGAGGGAGCTCAAACACCCCTTCCATAGCCCCTTGCAAGCACGCAGTGGGATGGCTCGGGCCCCCTCTATGGGCTGAAACCCATAGGGGCGCCCGTGGCGCCACTATGGGTCACAACCTGCAGGGGCGGCCTCGTCCACCACTGTGGGCCGAGACCCGCAGGGACGCCTGCGGTGCCACTGTGGGTGGCAACCCCTAGTGGTGGCCTCAGCCTCCACTACGAATGGCCACCGCAAGGACAGCTACCACCATAACTAATGGTTGTCACCGCCACCTCTCGTAATCCATGTGTAGCACCCTCCGTCATGGCCTTTGGCCTTCCTCGGCTACCTCCATTAAACCTACACACACACACATAGGAGCAAAACAAGAACAAAAAAAAAGAATAAGTTATGATAAAGTATGCAACCCTAACCCATTTTCGGGTTAGGGTTAGCATTTAAAATAAAAAGAAGGAGATTGAGATATGCAACCCTAGCCCATATTCGGGTTAGGGTTAGCATTTAGAAAATATAAAAAGAATAGGTTAGTAAAAGGGTAAATCAACCCTAAATAGGGTTTGCTTTAAATTTTATTAAAATGAGAGGAGGGGAAATTCTTTTAAAAAGCTGAAAAAGAATTCCCCCCCATTTAGCTATAGTCAATATGTGGGATTTATTAACTCCTAATATTAACTAGGGTGAAATTAATTTTTAAAATAGTCTTTATTATCAATGTTTAATTAAAATTGGGGATTAATTTTTTATATAGCTATATTAATTGCATAATTGATTTAATTTTATTAACTAGGGCTATTAATGAGGAATATTATATAGTTATTTTCATATTTAATTAAATATGGATGTTAGGTTAAATTTCTTTGGGGGAATTTTATTAATGAAATTTATTAATTGTTTTATGTAAAATTATAGCCTATGAGGCCATTATTGGCTGATTAATTAATAGTTGAAATTTAAATGTCTTAGGGGATTTAAAATCAACTTTAATATAAAATATGTTTATTTGGAAAATATCATAATTGAATTAGTTAACTTTATTAGTTATATTTAAAAGTAAAATTGCATGTGTTCAATTAATTAATTTTAATATGAGATAACATTATCATTATTTTATTTAGCATTGAGTATTTTAAATACTATTGAGATAATTAATATCTCTCGATTTTGTTTAGAGGAAATTAATTAGTTTAATTAGATTAATTAATTAAGTTGAGATGACCCCCTCTTAGGGGATAATTAGTCTTCTCTAATTATTGTCACCATATTGATTTAGTTAATTAAATCAACTTTAGTAAACAATTCTATTCAACCCAGAGTTAACCCTTAGTTAAGACAAAACTTATTCATTCCTTTTTAAATGTAGATTATTTAATGAATTTATGTTGTTTTAAAAAAAAATTGTTGTTCCATTTTTGCCCAAAATTTTGGGCATGACATCATCTCTCCCGGTATGACAAAGTTCTCCTCATCATCAACAGTTCCTTATCTTCCGGTTTATTATCTGATCCGGTGGGGTTTTCTTCCACCATTGTTTCTCTTTCAGTATTCTTTGTCTTCTTACACTCGAAAGAACAATGTCCTTCTCCTCCACAATTATAGAAAATTCCTCTAAACACTCTCCTATCTTGTCTTCCAAAATTCTCATTCCAGTAGCCATCTGGTTCTCTCTTCTGGTAGAAATTTATATCATCTTTCTGATATGAATTACCTTCTTTGTTCAATTCGTTGTCCTTGTTATGATCTGTACATGTTCCTCTACCTCTAGCATATCCTCTTCCTCCTTGAAATCTTCCTCTGGAAAATCTTCCACCTTTGCCTCTCTTCCTCTGCTCATGTCTTTTGTTTAGTTTTTCTTTTGCCTTTAGGGCATACTGGTAAGACTCTTCAACACTCTATAATCTGATCAAACTAAATTTATTTGTAATGACACCCGCAATACATTCAAATATCTTGCAACTTATTCAACTTCATCATCAACATGTTCGGATATGATATTCAAGTTGTAAAATGCTTCAGTGTATTCCTTCACACTAGATTCCTTCTGTCTTCAATTATGCAACTTTTAGAACAAATTCACTTGATAATCAGCTGGCATAAATTTTGATTTCAACTTAGCAATCATCTGATCCCATGTGTGGATATTATCTTTACCTCTTCTCTATCTATCAACCTGCAAATGTTCCCACCAAAGAGATGCATGGCCTTTCAACCAAATGGAAGGATATTTTACCTTCCTTTCCTCTATAGTGTTTTCAAAATCAAAATATTTCTCCATCTCTGAGATCCAATCCATCAATTCATCTGAATCCAACTTTCCATTATATTCTTGTGGGGTAAAATGAGGTTTAGTATTCACCCTACTCAAAACCCTCAAAAAACTTTCCTCATTCAGATCAAACACAGGTGGGTTTACTTGTTCTGTCAGGGATTCTTCTCCTTCATCTTTACTTACATCTTCAATGTGTCAGCCTCTTCTTTGGACTGTCTCCACGACTTCCAACTGAACTGCTATTCCTCATAAAATTTCCATCACAATAGGGTCTGCATTCCCATGCACTCCACCATTCCTAGTTCCTCTTTGTGTCATCTTTAAGCCAGTACTCTGCAACTATAGGTCAGATCCAAAGTCTGCCACCCTACATCAAAATTATCAGGACAACACAACCTCCAGAATGAAAACTCACTTTAATACCACTTGAAGCAGTCACCGGCTAGAAGGGACCTCAAAGAGATCAATCCAGACCAATCAGCAAGAGTAAACACAATGGAAACATAAGGACACAATGGAGGCAATGTAGAATATATTGAATTATAACATGAAAAATGATTACAACCAACTGGTAACAACTAGGTTACAGAAACTGACTCACGGGCCTACTAAAACATGATCAAAATATAGAACATGTCACAAGCGGGACCTCAAATCTAAATATATATCTTCTATGCTCATTGTAACTTCTTGATTACATTCTAATGCTCTATTACAATGATTTATACGGTCCAAGGGGATCCGGTCGGCCCAAAAAGGGATCAAAACCCAAAGAACAAGACCTAACATGCAAAACCAACAACTTCAACCTCTACCAAAGAAATAAGGTGGTGGGACATTATGATAAGTAGGCACAGGTTATGATTGCATAGGAAATGGGACACTTAAAGGAGGAACAAATATTTTGAATGAATTGCCCCCTTGTGTCACATTGATTGGTTGAGAAATAATAGGAATACTTATGGAAGACACAGGTAAAGATGGAGGATTGTATGAAGAAGAGAGATTTCCCCCATGACCAATGGTTGTATGAATGACATTTTGAATGATGTTTGAAGTGAAAGTAGGAATACTAGCCATTGAAGTGGTCAAAGAAATAGAAGAATTAATTTAATTTGAAGGTTTTGAATAACCTGATTTCTCAGTACAACTCATGATAGGCATGACATTAGAATCAACAATATGAGAAATGCCATGCAATATATCAATTCCATTCTTATCACTTTGAATCATGTGTTTAAGACCTTCAATTAATGGAAGAGCTTCACTATTAGGGTATTCTTGGGACATCCATTGTTAAAAGTTATCAAATTGATTGTCCAATTTGGAAAGTTGATCTATGGAAACTCTAGTGACAACATCTTCATGTTCATTATGGGTTTCATCAATTGGATAGATAAGGATATGATTAAGATGGGAAGAATTAGCATTATCCTCGTTGAAGAAGTCATCCAAATTATGCTCCATCTCTTTAGTATTTAAATCTTGGGAAGCCTTAATTCTAATACTTCGTCTAATGGGGATAGTATAGGTAGGACTAATAGTGGTAAAACTCATGCACTAGAGGAAAAATGGAAATTTTGAATTTTGAACAAAGCTTACAAAATTGAGTAATGCAAAATTTAAGAAAATAATGATTAAACAATTTGAACTTTGTTGGAGGAAGATAATGACACAATTTCCAAAATAATAAATCAAAGGAAATTGGAATTTTAAAATTAGGGCCAACGGGATATTAGACAGTTCAAATAACCAGAAGATAACGAAGAGGGGAGGGTGAATTAGTTGTCATAGATTACCAGAACCTTAAGCAATTAAAACTTCAATACCAAAATCCAAAACATTAATACTGAAATTCTTAAACCAAATACCAGAATATCAGTTAAAGCAATTAAGCATAAGCAATAATCACAAAATAAATACCATTCACATCACACCAAGATTTATACGTGGAAAACCCGACAAAGGGAAAAACCACGGTGGGAAGCCTACCCATAGTAGATAATACTTCTACAGCAAGTATGTGAATTATAGTTGAGAGACTTGCACTTGCAAGAAGGCCAACAACCTAGAGCACATTGCTCATCACAAAAGGAGTCTCACTTACTACGTAGAAATCTATTCTACAATCTAGAGAAGTGTTTGAATTGCAAAGATAGCATCTCCCATGCCTGAGTATAGTTTCGGTTAAGCTCAATACTGGAGGACTAAATCCTCCTACATAAACCCAATTTGATCTCCAATGATCGACCAAATCCTCTGCCTTAATGATATTACATTATTCGTACATTACATATCTATTTCCTATTCCCATAACCATGACCATGATGATCTACAATGACAGCTTACATCAAATATATAAACCCTCAACCATAAACAATCAGGTTGGCCACCAGACTATAATCCAATTACATAATCACAAAAAATATCAGCATTAGACCAAACAAACAATATTCAACACATAAGACATCTCGAAAATGTATCGAGAAGTCCAATCCACACGCTTCATTAAATCAGTCCATAACCTAGACCAACTGGGACCCAATATAGTTCCATATGCTACAACAATGATCTCCATCTATCAAGTCTCGAACATGATCACCAACAACATCCTAAAACTCCACCAGAAGCTGCACCAATACCAATTATGCATATCATCAAAGATCTTCATCAAAAGATCTACCAGTGAAACCCTCGCCAAAACCAGAAGCCAAGCTTCCAAGCAAACAAGATAGCATCCAATCACCAAACCAAGACCAACTGACTGAATATGAATATGACTATCATGAATAAGCCAATTCCATAACCAAACCATACCGAAGCCTACCGAATCATGTCAGATCCAAACCAACCAGAAACTACTCAACCTACCAGAACTAAAAGGGTGTCGGTAAAGAATCCAAACAGCTAGTGTTGGCATAAATGACAAAACATCAGTGCAACACATAATCAATTCCTCCAAATGGTCAACAATCTCCCCCTTTGGCATTGATGGCAATGCTAGATGTGAAAAACATCTAAGTACCAAGAAATACAAAACAAGTCTCCCCCAATGGAAGACAACCAACAATCTCCCATATCAATGAAGGTATGAAACAAATACCAAACTCCCCCTATGAATAATATCTTTGTAAAGCTCTGAATTATACATATATATCTCCCTCGGATGTATACAACTCCTTAATTTTTTTTTCTTTTTCACATCAATATCTCTCCCCCTTTGACATCAATGTCATAAATCTAACATAAATATCAAAGAAAAAACATAAACCACTGAATCAAAAAGCTGACTACTCCTCCTAAGTAGTAACATCCCCACATCAGTGCCAGAATGAAAAGTATTTCTGATAATGCATATTGGACTGATGCCAAGCAGCATCAATCAAGTCTCTACCAGAGGGGCAAAAACTCCTGATCTGTCTCTCAAGTACTCAAATGATTCTTTAGGCAAAGGTTTAGTGAAGATGTCTGCAATCTACTCTTTAGTGTTCACATAAACTAGTTTAACTTCATTTGCTTCCACCTTTTCCTTCAAAAAGTTTTACTTTATAGATATGTGCTTTGTCTTAGAATGAAATGTTGGATTCTTTGATATGTCAATAGCAACAAAGTTATCACAGTATATAAATAAGTACATGATTGTTTCTTGTTGATCCATGAAACCAACTTCTTTCCAACAAATAAAGCTCCACCGGAAGTACTTTTATGGTCATCAACATCTCCAGCCCAATCAACATCTGTATATGCACATAAAGTAAAGTCATCATCCTTAGGGTACCATAAACCATATTTTGATGTACCTTGCAAGTATCTAAAAATCCTTTTCACTGCACTCTCATGATTTTCTCTAGGATCACTCTAAAATCTTGATACAATACAAACAACATATAATGCTTTCCTTAACCTACAAATGATGTTTGTATCATCTGATAGTGAAAAAACATCAGGTTGCTCAATATAAACTTCATCATCAAGATCCCCTTTCAAAAATGTACACTTAACATCCATTTAATAAACCTTGTAGTTCTTTTGAGCAGAATAGGAAAGAAATAATCTTACAGCTTCAATCCTAGCTACCGATGCAAAATTCTCTCCATAATCAATTCCTTCCTTATGGCAATATCCTTTATAAACCAGTCTAGCCTTCTTCCTTACAACTTGACCATCCTCACTCAATTTATTCCTAAAAACCCATTTAGTTCCAATAACATTCTTATTTTTAGGTCGGGGAACCAAAGTCCATGTTTTATTTTTCTCAATCTGATCTAATTCTTCTTCCATAGCTTTCAACCAATATTCATCTTTACATGCCTCAATTACTGATACCAGTTAACCTTGTGAAACTAAACATACCTCATTAGTTACCAGCATTCTTCTTGTCATTAGTCCATTGTTCTTATCCCCAATGATCTGATCTTCTGAATGATTCAATCTCACATACCTAGGAGCCCTCTGACTCCCTGTCCTCTTCCCGGTTCTTCAATTACTGTAGAATTTTTTGATATTGTCAGAGTAACTGGCTCAACAATCTATTCTGGTAAAGGTGCTACCGGTTCAAATATAATCATTTCCACAACCAATTCCTTCTCATAAACTCTAATTTGATGGCTATTCAGCTCATCCACTTTGACATTAGCACTCTCCACAATTCCCTGCAATCTCTTGTTTTAACATCTATATTCTTTTCTTTCATTAGAATAACCAATAAATTTTCCTTCATCACATCTAGGATCAAATTTTCCAATGATATCATCTCTCCTCATATAAAATTTACTACCAAAGATTCTGAAATACTTAACTATAGGTCTATTCCCAAAGCATAATTCATAAGGTGTCTTACTGGTTTCTTCTTTGATATTTACTTTATTGAATGTATAAAACATTGTGCTCACTGCTTTTCTCCAGTAGATATGAGGTAGACTAGATTCCATCATCATTGTTCTAGTAACATCCAAGATAGTTATGTTCTTCCTTTCCACAATGCCATTCTGTTGAGGTGTTCGGGGAGCAAAAAATTATCTTATTATACCATGCTTCTCACAAAAGTTATTAAACTCACCAGATGTGAATTCTCCACCATGATCTAACCTCAAACATTTAATCTTCAATCCTATCTCGGTTTCCACTTTATCCTTAAAGATATTAAACTTTTCAAATGCTTTAGATTTTTCTTTTAGAAAAGTAACCCACATCATTCTGGAATAATAATCAATGATTAGCATGAAATATCTATCACCTTGAAAACTTCTAACTCTAGCAGGGCCACACAAATCAGTATGAATAAGATCAAAACATCATTTGATTTTTCTTGTATACTCGTAAAAGAGGTTCTGACCTATTTACCCATTTGACATTCTTTACATACTAGATTATAGGGCTTCATAATCTTAGGTATATGTCTAACTACCTTAGTTGATCTGATCTTTGCAATGCAATCGAAATTCACATGACATGACCTTTTATGCCATAGCCAACTCTCATCAATCTGTTTAATCAAACATGTCTTCTCACTGGAATTTAAATGAAATATATTACCTTTTGTCTGTATACCAGTTGCAATCTCCAAACCAGATCTGTTAATGATTTTGCATTTTCCATCATTGAACTGTAGTTGAAATCCCTTATCCACCAATTGTCCTACACTCAAAAGATTATGCCTTAAACCTTCAACATAATAAACATTGTCAGTATTTTTCTTACCATCCAATGATATAGTTCCTTTTCCTTTGATCATACATGTTTTGTCATCTCCAAATCTAACCAGATCGCCATCAAATTCTTGCAAAGATAGAAACTTCCCTTTATCTCTAGTCATATGATGTGAACAACCACTGTCAATTACCCATTCATCCTTGTCTTCAATTTTAGCAGCAACTTCCTTCTCTTTAGGTACATTCTCTTCCAATGCTGGAACATCTTCCTTGATAGCCAGGAACACCCATTCCTTCCCATTGCTAGAACCACTAGCAGAGTCTTCTATTGGTTCATCATTAGAATCAGTAATGCCTTCCTCGTCCGCTATGTAGCATGATTTGTCTCTGTTTTTCATATACTTATACTTGTTCTGATATCCAGGGTTAGGCTTAAATGATCTTCTAACTCTTTCTTCAAATATTGAATTCCTTTCAGGACATCTAGATGCAAAATGACCAATCTTATTACATGCAAAACATTTAAAAGTTGTTTTTCCTTCATACTTACTTCTTAACAGTTCTTTAGGTACTCTTCTAGAAAATAGTGCTTCAAGTTGCTCAAATTATTCATCTTCTCTCTTCATATCATCTAATTCCTTTGCATATAAAGCTTTCCAATCTTTCTTATCGGTTGATGATGCAGATGCATGAAAAGAAGGTTCAGACATCACAGCTCCGGAAGGTCCAAATTCTTCAAGCTCAAAAGAAAATAATTTTTGAACCAAGGTATCTCTGTTGATAGATGTATTAGTCATTGTTCTCAACTCATTAATAGCAGTAGCCTTCATCTTGTAAGCCATTGGTAGGGCTTTGAAAACTTTAGAAACAATTTCATCTTCACTCAAAGTTCCATCACAACATTGAATTCCCATAACAATCTCATTTATTATTTCCATGAATGCAGTAATCCTTTCATTTTCTTCTATCTTCAGGTTTTCATATCTTACCCAGTAACCATCAAGTTTAGCAATCTTCATTATAGGGTCACCTTCATTAAGAGTCTCCAACTTATCCCATATAGCCTTTCCAAATGATTTGTCAGTTAATCCCATTATTTATTGATCAAAAAGTGCACACAATAGGGCTTCTCTTTCTCTACAATCATTCTCAACATCCTTATCCAAGGTTTCTGGAGGAGGATTGCCAAGTGCTAGATTATAAGATGTGACACCATTCTATGTGATCTCCCAAAATCTCCTTGCCAAGAAATCTCAGATGAGTCTCCATCTGAATCTTCCATACTATGTAATTTGTTCCATCAAGACTAGGAATATCTCTTTGAAAGATAGCTCCAAAATAACTAGATGAACTTGAACTATTAGATGCCATAGGATCTTCCTCAAGCGGTTAAGATTTCTGCAGAGAGGACCAAAGCTCTGATACCAATTGTTAGACAATTCAAATAACCTAAAGACAACTGAGATGGGGGGGTGAATCAGTTGTCACAGATTACCAAAACCTTAAGCAATTAAAACTTTAATATCGAAACCCAAAACATTAATACCAAAATTCTTAAACCAAATACCAAAATAGCAGTATAACCAATTAAGCATAAGAAATAATCGCATAATAAATACCATCCACATGACACCAAGATTTATACGTGGAAAACCCGGTAAAGGGAAAAACCACAGTGGGAAGCCTACCCACAATCAAATAATACCTTTGCAATAAGTATGTGAATTACAATTGAGGGGTCTACACTTGCAGGAAGGCTAACAACCTAGAGTGCACTGCTCATCACAAAAGGAGTCTCACTGACTACTTAGAAATCCAAACTACAATCCATAGAAGTGTTTGAACTGCAAAGATAACATCTCCTATGCCTGAGTACAATTCTGATTAAGCTCAATTCCAGAGGACTAAATCCTCTTACATAAACCCAATTCGATCTCCAATAATTGACCAAATCCTCTACCTGAATGATATTACATTATTTTCACATTACATAGCCATTTCCTATTCCCATAACCATGACCATGATGATCTACAATGAGATCTTACATCATATATACAAACCCTTGGCCATAAATAAATAGGTCGGCCACCAGACAATAATTCAATTACATAACTACAAAACATGTCAACCTTAGACCAAACAAACAATATTCAACACATAGGACATCTAGGAAATGTATCAAGAAGTCCAATCCACATGCTTCATTAAACTGGTCCATAACATAGACCAACTGAAACCCAATATAGGTCCATACACTATAGCAATGATCTCCATCCACTAATTCTTGAACATGATCACCAACAACATCCTGAAACTCCACCAGAAGCTGCACCAACAACACTTATGCATATCTTCAAAGATCTTCATCAAAAGCTTTGCCAGTGAAACCCTCACCGGAACTAGAAGCCAAGCTTCCAAGAAAACAAGATAGCATCTAATCACCAGACCAAGACCAATTGACTAAATATGAACATGAGTATCATGAATAAGCCAATTCCATAACCAAACCATACCGGAGCCTACCGGATCATGCCGGATGCAAACCAACCAGAGTCTACTCAACCTACTAGGACCAAAAGGGTGTCGGTAAAGCATCCAAATAGCTAGTGTTGGCATCAATGACAAAACATCAATGCAATACATAATCAATTCCTCCAAATGGCTAACAGGGGATACCACTTAATTTTAAAATCAGAATTTTTAAAATCGGGGCACATTAGAATTAACCTCTTAATTTTAAAAAAATTCTTAAAATTTGAAATGTTAAAATTTGAAGGTATTTTCGATGTTAGAGGGATCAAAAATTGACAAAAGTAGTCAATCTTCTAGATTTAGGCTATTAAATACAGTCATAACAGTCTCCCAAAATTTTGGGAAAAAAGCCAAGGGTCGTGGCGGGAATGCACATGGTCCAACCAACTTTTTTCAAAATTTTCAAGGATGAGTATTAAAATGATTTTAAAGCCAACCCCCAAAAATTAGAGAATTTTACAATTTCTAGAAAGGAAAACATAAGGTTCAAATATGAAGATAGGACCCTATTAGGTTTTGAAGAAAAAGAGAAATCGAATTGCAATTTTGAAAAGGGTCACACTTAATGGATAGGGACACCTTGGAGAATGTTTTAGAAATCTGAATTTGAATGAAATTGATTGAAATTTGTACAAAATACAATTAAATTTGAAAATTAGGGTTTTAGGACCTAACCACTTAATTTTTTAAATTTGAAAAAGAAGGGAAATTGAAATTTTGAATTGTAGGATAGAAGATAAATCTGAAAATAGCCACAAATCTAAAAATTAAACAAAAATTCAATTTTTGCATAATTTCAAGATGATTTTTAAAAATTAGGGTTTTGAGAATTAACCTCTTAATTTTGTGAATTTTATTTGTAAATTGAACAAGGCAATGAAGAAATTGAATTTGACAAACAAAGTAATTTTCAGATCTAAGACAATAACAAGTAATTTTTGCAAAACACAAGTTTAATTGCAATTTTAAAAACTAGGGTTTTGAATGAATTAACCACTAAGTTTGCAGATTAATTAAATATGCAATGATTTTCAGAATAAAGCATGCAAGACGTCGAGTTCACTAAAATGTAATGTTGGAAAAAGGTGAATGATGGAGATCTAGAGGAAATATTTTCTTCCCTCTGAGGAGAGATGAAAGTTTCACTTCGGATTCCCCTTCAAACACTTTTCACGCATTACATTAGAAAAGGGGGGAAACACACTAGATTCAACCTACAGAGAAAGAGATTGAATTCTGAGTGATGGTAAGTTAATCCCCTCTTCTGAGATTGAGATTTGAATTGATTGAATTGTGTGTTTATGACCAAGTGAAAAAGCAACAAAGATCTAATTATAACTTGAGATAGAAGCATAGGATGAAGTTGTGTACCTGGATCTAACAATAATATGTTGAGATGAAGTCACTCGTGAATTTGAGGAAAATTTTCCCGAACCATGGCGGGAGTGTACATGGTCCTTTGAAAAATCTGCGAAATGAAAAAGGGTTTTTTTGTCTCTGCAAATGGAGTCCAAATCTAAAAGTACAGTCGTGCACCTACAACCTACACACAAAAAAGAGAGGAGAAGGGGTTGGGATTGGGGGTTTGCCTCCAATTCTAGAATTAACCAAATGATGAAAGAAAGTACTTGCAAGTAAGTGTAAATGAAAGATTGAAATGTAAATCACCTCAAGGCAGGTTGTAGATAGAATGTAGGTAGATTTTCTTGTGTGGAATTAAATGTTCGAATGAATCTCCTCTTCAACATTTGAATCCTTGACTTGAATGTAGCACCTAGCCTTGAAAGGAGACTTGAGAATGCTCAATGCTGGAAAGGAATGCTTGAATTCTCTTGAATGCTTGATCTCATGAAACTTCCCACTCATCCAACTTATGCAAATGAGAGGAAAAATGCCACACGTATACTCATCAATTAGGGTTAATTAACTGATTTTTCATCGCAAGCCGACACTGGGGGAGTTTTCTAGCTCAATGTGCAACCTCCAATGCATAATTTAAAGGGTATTGCCCCAAAATAGGGAAGAGGACAGGGGTGCCACACCCTTGTCCTAGGGGGAACAGGGGTGCCATGCCCCTATCCTGCCCTTTTTTCTAGGATAGGATGCAATTTAGGTAGTGCGGAGGGCAAAAAAGATTCATTTCTCAGGTGTCGAGAAAGTCTCTGGTCTCTGATCAAGCTTAGAGATTTGAATTGTGTGCATGAGGACCTTAATGAGGTTGATAATCGCAAGGGTCACAATTTCATGACACTACATTTAGCCCCCACTTTAGCGGGAGTATAAGTGTATGCTAATTTGTTGGTAACGTACAAGGAAACAAGATTGAAAGACTTCTACCAAGTCAAGGAGGCAAGATACACCAAGCCCCTAGTGGACTTAGGATCTTGTGACTTCGATTGGCAAAGTAAAAGGGAAGATCGAGAAGGAAAATACCTACAAGTAGCAAGGTTTCCCTCACTATGAGTCATGAGAAAGACACCAAGATTATAAAGCAAAGCCAAGTTCACTAAATAATTGATGCAGGAGCATCCCCAGTCGATGAGAAATATTGCATCAACCAAAAACATTTCCTTTCTTGTTTAGTTCTTTGTGCAACTTCAGTATTCTTACTGGTATGTACCAGTAGTTGCTTGTTCTTCATGGATGATCTTGTTTGTAGTTTCCTAGTGGTTTCATGAGGTTGATTCTACATTTCTAGTTCATTTGAGTTCTTCTCTGCTCAATTATCACTTCCTGTTGGTTGTTTCTGGGTTCCCGGGATATTTCTTGTGCTTATCGATTGGTTTTCCTTCATTACCGGTGTGATTCTTGGCATTTGGATACATCTTGGGTCTTGTCTGATTTTCTTTGGCATGTGGCCGACCTTCCTACTAAACTGCATCACTTGGTTGTTATTTTTCAGAAGGATTTCTTAAATCTTGGGGCCAACCTAATTACACGTTTCATTTTCTTGCATTAGTGAATGTAATCTTTTGAGGCCGACCCGGATATGTTTCAGTGGGTATAAATATAATGTTATGTAATCATTTATAGGGGTAGAGGAAGTAGAACTGATAATAAGGATTAAGATTCGCATATGGTGATCTAGTTGATTCTTAGAGTCTCGATTGGATTCGATTTGGCTTGAAGCCTGCATGTAATCGGTTAATTACCGAATGTTCTTTGATGATAATCTGATGATTACCAAATGATTTCCGGAAGTTCTATGGCTTGAAAATGATCTATTTATATGAATTTGTTATGTTTTCTTACTATTTTTGTTTTGTCTCTCTTGCTTCTTAAGCTGGTTGACTCTTTTGAGGGTTTTTACCGGTTATGGCTGCATCAATTAGTATCAGAGTTGGTTATGGACCAGTTGGTGGAAGAACCGTTTGCGAACATTCAGGCATTCCTTGAGGTGGATAGATCACCAATTGGAGGCAGGCTGCATGGGTGTTCAATAGATCATCGAGGGGAGGCAATTGAAATCGGTAGTCAGATCATCGAGTTGAGGAAGTTCACTAGAGTGGAAGGAGAGATGCCACTAAGAAGGACAAATCCCTAGAGGGTAGAAAAGATGATGGAAGAATTCAAGAATGGATTAAGGAATGAAATCTGGAATGCTTTGGCCAGTTTGCAAAGAAACCTTGACTTTGAGGATGAGTATGAGGAAGCCAATGAAGAACTTGAGGAAGCTGAAGGACCGAAAGATGAGAGAGAGGAAAGATTCCTAAGAGTAGTGGAACAATCAAGTAAATTGCATAAAGTTGAGGTTTCTAACTTTTCCAGAACATTGAACCCAGAGGATCTGATCGATTGGATTGGAGAGTTGGAGGACTACTTTGAGTTTGAGGATGTCAAGGACTTGTAGAGAGTCCAGTTGGCATAGACCAAGTTGAAAGGGCATGCTTCCTTGTGGTGGAAAGAGTTTCAAAAGAGTAGAGATTGGTGAATTGAAGATCACCCAGTGG
Organism: Cryptomeria japonica; assembly: GCF_030272615.1. NCBI lineage: Eukaryota > Viridiplantae > Streptophyta > Pinopsida > Cupressales > Cupressaceae > Cryptomeria > Cryptomeria japonica. Next base: position 578,880,252 of record NC_081408.1, on the reverse strand, counting down.
AGATAGATGGTTGCAAGGTTGAAGGCCAAGTTCATACCAGGAGACTATGAACTAGAGTTGTTCAAGAAGTTGCAGAACCTAAAATAGATAAACATGACTATGAAGGAATATACTGAGGAATTCTACAAAGTGGTAATCAGATCTAGGCATAGGGAGATTGATAGAGAAAAGGTGGTGAGGTACATCAATGGACTTGTTTTTAACATTCAAGATGAGATGAGTATGTTGAATGTTTTGAACAGTTAAAGAAACTTATTAGTATGCTTTGAAATATGAGGAGAAGGTGAGAAGAAGACAACTAAATAAGGGAAATGAGAAATTCAAAATGAATGATAGTATGAAGAAACTGGTTGAAGAAGAAGATGAAAAACCAAAGTGGAGTAAATAACCAGAACAAAAGACACCAAGGAAGGGTAGCTGCAGTGCCGGTAGAGAATTCCCTGGCAAATTCTTCAAGTGTGGAGAAACCAAACATAGACTCTATGAATGTAAGCAGGGAATGCCAAGAAGTTGTGTGGCAAGTGAAGAACCAAATGGTACCAGATCTGACTATGCACTAGAGAAGGAGAATCCCTTATGTTCAAAAGAAAGGATACCGGATCTACTCAAAGAAGGAGTCTTTTCCAGACGATATACAAATCAGGTGGTAAGTGTTGCAAGGTCATTGTAGATAGCGAAAATACTGATAATTTAGTATCTAAGGAAATGGTTGAGAAGCCTGGATTGAAGAGGCTTGAGCATCCTTTTCCTTATGAGGTAAGTTGGTTACAAGATGATCAAAAGATAGAGATAGAGGAGCAGTGTTGGGTGAGTTTCAATATTGGGCCTTTCAAAGATGAAGTTTTATGTGATATTGTGTCAATGAATATTTGTCATGTCTTGTTAGGAAAACCTTGGCAGTATGATAGAGGAGATATTTATGACTATAGAAGAAACCTAGTTACTATTGAAAAGGATGGGAAAAAGTTCACATTGATTTATTAGAAGGAGAAAGAGAAGGAGGTGAAGAATCTGAGTACTGAGAAAAGTTGCAGGAAACCGGTGGCAGAGGTTATACCAAAAGGTTTGATAAAACTGGTTGTAGAGATTATACTAGAGATTTTGAAGAAAGATTTGATACAACCAGTTGCAGAGATTATACCGAAAGGTGACATGAGTTGGCAGAAGGATTTGATAGATGAGTCTAATGGATAGATGGAGCCAGTTGACAAAGAGCTCCTGGTGACAAACCAGATGAAGTCTTTGGCAAAAGAAATCCTAAGTTGCAAAAGAAAGAAAGCAGAAAACAGGGAGAATGTATAGATCTGAAGAAAAGAAAGAAAACCAAAGGGAGTCAAAGGTTAGAGAAGCCAGTTGAAGCACAGGGAGAGATAGAGTAGAGATTGACATATAAAGAAGATTTTTGGATCAGAAATGAGCATGAGATCTTCATTGCGAGTTATTTTAGATGTTCATGAGTTGCCTCTCATGGGACAGATTTTTCTACCTAGGTTGTTTGATGCAAGAGCATCCCTGATCGATGAGAAATCTTGCATCAACCAAAAATATTTCCTTTCTTGTTTAGTTATTTGTGCAGTTTTGGTATTCTTACCAGTATGTACCAGTAGTTGCTTGTTCTTCATGGCAGATCTTGTTTGCAGTTTCCTAGTGGTTTGATGTGGTTGATTCCATATTTCTAGTTCATTTGAGTTCTTCTTCAGTCAGTTATCGCTTCTGGTTGGCTATTTCTGGGTTCTTGGGATAGTTCTTGTGCTTATCGGTTAGTTTTCCTTCATTACCAGTCTAATTCTTGGCGTCTGGATCCATCTTGGGTCTTGTCTGATGTTCTTTGGCATGTGATCGACCTTCTTGCTGAACCACATCACTTGTTTGTTATTTTTTGGAAGGATTTCCTAAATCTTGGGGCCAACCTAATTACACGTTTCATTTTCTTGCATTAGTGAATATAATCTTTTGAGGCCGACCCGGATATGTTTTGATGAGTATAAATATGATGTTATGTAATCATTTGTAGGGGTAGAGGAAGTAGAACTAATAATAAGGATTAAGATTCTCATATGGTGATCCGGTTGATTCTTAGAGTGTTGGTTGGATTGTATCCAGCTTGAAACCTGCATGTAACCAGTTAATTACCAGATGTTCTTTGATGATAATCTGATGATTACCAAATGATTGCTGGAAGTTCTATGGATTGAAAATTATATGTTTATATGAATTGTTATGTTTTCTTACTGTTTCCATTGTGTATCTCTTGCTTCATAAGCCAGTTGACTCATTTGAGGGTTTTTACTAGTTATGGCTGCATCAATAATTCTAAGTATAGAAAAGGAAAATATGAGTAGACTATATGCCCCCATGTTAAAGTGATCGCGCATGCCTTATCAGGAGAGATTGATTTAAGGTAGGATACACCCAAGAGAGAGAGAATAGAGGGAGCATGTTATCACAAGGATTTAGCCCCAAGGTGAACAATAAACCCAATGATAATGAACACAAAACACGAGGTAGTTTTCCTTTCCTCAGGTTCAGTATGCTCTATGATAACTCATGTATATCATATAATAATCGTCATTCCCCAAAGAAAGTAAACTACCTTAGAAGAAAGGGAAGAGAGGATGTCTTTTTAGTCAACATGAAAGAGACCAAAAGAGATCTCAATGCTTTGCATCATCCTCAATATAGAATAACAGGGATACACATACTATTGGCCATTTGGAGGAATTGATTATGCATTACATGTGGATGGTATTTATTCTTTGATTATTGTTTATGCTTAATTGATTTAACTACTATTTTGGTATTTAGTTTAAGCATTCCGGTATTAATGTTTTAGGTTTTGGTATTAAAGTTTTCATTGCTAAATGTTCTGGTAATCTGTGACAATTGATTCACCCTCCCCTCTCAGTTGTCTTCTGGTTATTTGAATTGTCTAACAATTGGTATCAGAGATTTGGTCCTCTCTATAGAAAGATTAACCGCTTGATGAAGATCCTATGATGACTAACAATTCAAGTTCATCCAGTTCATCTAGAGCTATCTCTTAGAGAAATTCCTAGGCTTGATGGAACAAATTACATAGTATGGAAGATTCAGATGGAGACTCATCTAAGATGTCTTGGCAAGGAGGTTTGGGAGATCACACAGAATGGTGTTACACCTCATAATCCGACATTTGACAATCCTCCTCTGACAAACCTAGATAAGGAGCTTGCGAATTATTGTAGAGAAAGAGAAGCCCTCTTGTGTGCACTTTCTGATCAACAAATAATGGGATTAACTGACAAATCATTTGGAAAGGCTATATGGGGTAAGTTGGAGAATCTTAATGAAGGTGACCCTATTGTGAAGATTTCTAAACTTGATGATTATCGGGTGAGATATGAAAACCTGGATATGGAAGAAGATGAAAGGATTACTCCATTCATGGAAAGGGTAAATGAGATTGTTATGGGAATTCAATGTTGTGGTGGAACTCTAAGTGAAGATGAAATTGTTTCTAAAGTCCTGAGAGCCCTACCATTGGCTTACAATATGAAGGGTATTGCTATTAATGAGTTGAGAACAATGGCTAATACTTCTGTCAACAGAGATACCTTGGTTGGGAAATTATCTGCTTTTAAGCTTGAAGAATTTGGACCTTCTAGAGCTATGAAGTATGAACCTTCTTTTCATGCATCTGCATGAGCAACCGGTAAGAAAGATTGGAAAGCTTATATGCAAAGGAATTGGATGATATGAAGAGAGAAGAGGATGATTTTCAATAACTTGAAGCACTATTTTCTAGAAGAGCACCTAAAGGACCGGTAGGAAGTAAGTATAAAGGAAAAGCACCTTTTAAATGTTTTGCATGTAATAAGATTGGTCATTTTGCATCTAGATATCCTGAAAGGAATTCAAGATTTTAAGAAAGAGTTAGAAGATATTTTAATCCTAACCCTGGATATCAGAATAAGTACAAGTACATGAAAAATAGAGAAAAATCATGCTACATAGCAGATGAGGAAGGCATTACCGACTCTAATGATGAACCGATAGAAGAATCTGCTAGTGGTTCTGACAATGGAAAGGAATGGGTGTTCTTTCCTATCAAGGAAGATGTTCCAACACTGGAAGAGAATGTACCTGAAGTGAAGGCACTTTCTTCTAAAATTGAAGACAAGGATGAATGGGTAACTGACAGTGGATGTTCACATCATATGACCGGAGATAAAGGGAATTTTTCATCTTTGCAAGAATTTGATGGCGGTCTGGTTAGATTTGGAGATGACAAAGCATGTATGATCAAAGGAAAAGGAACTATATCACTAGATGGTAAGAACAATACTGATAATGTTTATTATGTTGAAGGTTTGAAGCATAATCTTTTGAGTGTAGGACAATTGGTGGATAAGGGATTTCAATTACAGTTCAAGGATGGAAAATGAAAAATCATTAACAGATCTAGTTTGAAGATTGCAATCGGACACAGGCAAAAGCTAATATATTTCATTTCAATTTTAGTGAGAAGACATGTTAGATTGCACAAATTGATGAGAGCTGGCTATGGCATAAGAGGCTATGTCATATAAATTTTGATTGCATTATAAAGATCATTTCAACTAAGGCAGTTAGAGATATACCTAAGATTATGAAGCCCTATAATCTGGTATGTAAAGAATCTAAAATGGGAAAACAAGTCAAAACCTCTTTTAGGAGTATACAATATAAATCTAATGATGTTCTTGATCTTATTCATACTGATTTTTGTGGCCCCGCTAGAGTTAAATGTTTTCAAGGTGATAGATATTTCCTGTCAATCATTTATGATTATTCTAGAATGATGTGGGTTACTTTTCTGAGGGAGAAATCTGAGGCCTTTTAAAAGTTTAAAATCTTTATAGCTAAAGTGGAAACTAAGATAGGATTGAATATTAAATGTTTGAGGTCAAATCATAGTGGAGAATCCACATCCGGTGAGTTTAATAACTTTTGTGAGAAGCATGGTATAATAAGACAACTTTATGCTCCTCGGACACCTCAACAGAATGGATTTGTGGAAAGGAAGAACTGAACTATCTTTGATGCTGCTAGAATAATGATGATGGAAGCTAGTCTACCTCATATCTACTGGAGAGAAGAAGTAAGGACAATGGTTTATACATTCAATAGATTACACATCAAAGGAGAAACCAATAAGACACCTTATGAATTATGGTTTGGCAATACACCAACAGTTAAGTACTTTAGAATCTTTGGTAGTAAATGTTATATCAAGAGAGATGATATCATTGGAAAATTTGATCCTATATGTGATTTTCACCAGGGCTTCAGTCGTTGGCTTCCTTGTCATTAGGTCACCAACTTCCTTAACCTTCCAGCACTAGGCAAGCGTCAAAAGGCATATTTCTTGGTTATTCTAATGAAAGAAAATCATATAGATTTTATAACAAGAGATTATAGAGAATTATGGAGAGTACTAATGTCAAGGTGGATGAGCTGAATAGAGGTCAAATAAAAGTTTAGGAGAAGGAACCATTGGTGGAAATGATTATATCTAAACCGGTATGACCTTTACCGAAACAAAGTGTTGAACCAGTTACTCCAACAGTATCAAAAAATTCAATAGTAACTGAAAAACTGAGAAGAGGAACAGAGAGTCAGAGGACTCCTAGTATGTGAGATTAAATCACTCAGAAGATCAGATCATTGGGGATGAGAACAATGGAGTGATGACAAGAAGAAGACTGGCAACTAATGAGGTATGTATAATTTCTCAAGTTTAACCAGTATCAGTAATTGAAGCATGTAAATATGAATATTGGTTGAAAGCTATGGAAGAAGAATTAGATCAGATTGAGAAGAATAACACTTAGACTTTAGTTCCCCGGCCTAAAAATAAGAATTTTATTGGAATTAAATGGGTTTTTAGGAATAAAATGAATGAGGATGGTCAAGTTGTAAGGAATAAGGATAGATTGGTTTGTAAAGGATATTCTCAGAAGGAAGGAATTGATTATGGAGAGACTTTTGCACCTATAGCTAGGATTGAAGCTGTAAGATTATTTCTTGCCTATGTTGCCCCTAAGAACTACAAGGTTTATCAGATGGATGTTAAGTGTGCATTTTTTAATGGGGATCTTGATGAGGAAGTTTATATTGAGCAACCTGATGGTTTTTCACTTTCAAATGATACAAACATGGTTTGCAGGTTAAGGAAAGCTTTATATGGATTAAAACAGGCACCAAGAGCTTGGTATGCAAGGTTGGATAAATATCTTTTGAAGCTTGGCTTTACTAAGGGTAATGCTGACAATAATTTATATTATAAGATCACTGATGATGATATACTGATTATTGAAGTATTTGTTGATGACATTATTTTTGGAGGTGAAGATAAGTTGTGCATGGAATTTTGTAAGAATATGGAGAAGGAATTTGAAATGTCTATGCTTGGGGAAATGAAATTTTTCTTAGGTTTGCAGATTACTCAGATTGACAAAGGTATTTTCATCTATCAAACTAAGTATGCTAGGGAATTGTTGAAAAAAATTGGTATGGGAGATTCTAAATCGGTAAGTACTCCTATGGTTACAAGTGAGAAGTTGACAAGGAAATATGTTTTTGCACCGATAAATCCTACAAGATACAAATCTATGATTGGAGGTCTTCTTTATTTGACTCTGACTAGGCCTGACATAATGAATGTTGTTTGTATTTCATCTAGATTTCAGAGTGATCCTAGAGAAAATCATGAGAGTGTGGTGAAAAGGATTTTTAGATACTTGCAAGGTATATCTAAATATGGTTTGTGGTACCCTAAGGATGATGTCTTTACTTTATGTGCATATACAGATGCTTATTGGGCTAGATATGTTGATGACCGGAAAAGTACTTCCGGTGGAGCTTTAATTCTTGGAAAGAAGTTGGTTTCATGGATCAACAAGAAACAATCATGTACTTCTTTATCTACTGCTGAAGATGAGTATGTTGTTGCTTCTACTAACTATACACAGGTTCTATGGATGAAGCAAATGTTGAAGGATATCAAAGTGCATTGCACTAGACCTATAGTTATTCATTGTGATAACTCAGCTGCTATTAACATATCAAAGAATCTGGTATTTCATTCTAAGACAAAGTACATATCTATCAAGTATAAATTTTTGAAGGAGAAGGTGGAAGAAAATGAAGTTAGATTGGTTTATGTGAACACTAAAGAGCATATTGTAGATATTTTCACTAAACCTTTGCGTAAAGAACCATTTGAGTACCTGAGAGACAAGTTAGGGTTTCTGCCCCTCCAGTAGAGAACTTATTGATGCTTTTTGACATTAGTCTGGTATGTATTATCAAAGATTATTCAATCCGACACTGATGTCGGGATGCTACTACTCAGGGGGAATAGTTAGCTTTGTGATTCAATGATTTATATTTTTTCTTCGATATTTTTGTCAGATTTCTGGCATTGATGTCAAAGGGGGAGAGATATTGATGTGAAAAATAAAAAAGAGAGTTGTATACATTAGGGGGAGAGATATATGTGTAATTCAGAGATTTGTCAAGTTATCATTAATAGGGGGAGTTTGGTCTTTGTTTCAGAACTTCATTGCTATATCTTTGAGTGGAAGATTGTTGGTTGTCTTCCATTGGGGGAGACTTGTTTGGCATTTCTTGGTACTTAGATGCTTTTCACATCTAGTGTTGCCATCAGTGCCAAAGGGGGAGATTGTTGGCCATTTGGAGGAATTGATTATGTGTTGCATTAATATTTTATCATTGATGTCAACACTAGCTGTTTTGGATGCTTTATCGACACCCTTCTGGTCCCAGTATGATGAGTGGTTTCTGGTTGGTTTGGATCCGGCATGATCCGGTATAGTTTGGTTATGGAATTGGGTTATTCATGATAATCATGTTCATATTCAGTCAGTTGGTTTTGGTCTGGTGATCGGATGCTATCATGTTTGCTTGGAAGCTTGACTTGTGGTTCCAGTGAGGGTTTCACCGCCAAAGCTTTGATGAAGATCTTTAATGATATGCATAAGTGGTGTTGGTGCAGCTTCCGGTATGGATTTAGGATGTTGTTGGTGATCATTTTTGATACTTTGTGGATGAGATCATTGCTTTAGCGTGTGGACCTATATTAGGTCTCGGTTGATCTAGGTTATGGACTGACTTAATGAAATGTATGAATTGGACCTCTCGATGTGTTTCCAGGATGTCTTATGGGTTGAATATTATTTGTTTGGTCTAAGGCTGACATGTTTTGTAATTATGTAATTGGCTTATTGTCTAGTGGTTGGCCTGATTGTTTATGGTTGAGAGTTTGTATATATATATGATGTAAGATCTCATTAGAGATCATCATGGTTATGGTCAAGGGAATGGGAAATAGATATGTAATGTGCGAATACTTTAATATCATTTAGGAAGAGGATTTGGTCAATCATTGGAGATCAAGTTGGGTTTATATAAGAGGATTTAGTCCTCTGGTATTGAGATTAACTAGAACTATACTCAGGCATAGGAGATGCTATCTTTGTAGTTCAATCCTTCTTCTGGATTGTAGTATGGATTTCCATGTAGTTAGTGAGACTCCTTTTGTGATAAGCAGTACGCTCTAGGCTGTTGGCCTTCCTGCAAGTGGAGGCCCCTCAATTGTAATTCACATACTTACTGCAGAAGTATTATCTGACTATGGGTAGGCTTCCCACCATGGTTTTTCTCTTTGCTAGTTTTTCCACGTATAAATCTTGGTGTCATGTGGATGGTATTTATTCTCTGATTATTGTTTATGCTTAATTGATTTAACTATTATTCTAGTATTTGGTTTAAGCATTTCGGTATTAATTTTTTGGGTTCTGATATTAAAGTTTTAATTGCTAAATATTCTACTAATCCATGACAACTGATTCACCCCTCCCACTCTCAGTTGTCTTCCAGTTATTTGAACTGTCTAACACATAGAAGAATGGTCACAAAAGGGCAAGAAAGGAGAGAGAGAGAGAGAGAGAGAGAGAGAGAGAGAGAGAGAAGATCTATGGTGCTAATATTGCTAATCTAGCGTGACATTCGCCTCCTGGTCTTGTTGATCACTATTTTAGGAAGGCGAGCAACATGCTAGAGGAGTGACATTTAGCACAACAAATGGAGCTATCACAAGATCCAAAAAAGGACTATGTGCATGTGGTAAGTCATTGTGTTCAATTCCAGGAGCTATGATTAGAGTTTGTGAAAATTCAGTTGATAAATGCTTGTCTACATCAACATATTCATAATCACTATCAAAAGCATTAGGAGTTGTATTTCCATTATGAATAACATTTTCACTCATTTACTCATCAAAATTTAGAGACAGAGGAGCCATAACACAAATAGGAGTAAAACCATCACATGTTTTGTGCAACTTATGATTTGGAGATGTAGGGTGAACATCTTGCTTAGGAGAAAAGGGAATCGTGTCAACTATTGGAGTTCTTGGAGATGGAATAGTTTGAGGAATAGCTTCACAAGCTTGAACATGATGTCATCATCGGCATTCTCTCGCACAATAATTTTGTTGAGTCTTAGTGGAAGGCTGAGAAGGACAAGGGACATTTGAAAAAGTAGGAATGTTTTCTTCTTTGATAGTTGAAAGTTTAGGTTGAGGTCTTTTAGGTTGGACACAAGGAGAAGCAGACCTCTTCTCTCTATAAGAGGAAGGAGGTGGAACTACACTATATAAAGGAGGAATGTTAGGTGTAGCAAGGAGACCAGGTCCATCATGAGGAGGAGGTACAGGTCTAACCTTAGGAGGAATATTGTTGTTCTTCTTAGGAAAAGGCATAGTCACATCCATAGGAATATATTGAAGATCTTCCTTAGGAGGGAGATTAGTTATATCCGTGAGGGGAAGAGCTTCATCTTCAAGTATGAGAGGAATGTCAAATGTTGGGGATCTAGGTTGACTTAAAGAAAGGATCATATCTTTCTTCCATTTTTGATAAGATTTAAAAAGAGCATCGCTCCTTAATGGAAGAGATTGAAATTGCTTAGGCCAAAAGAAATCAATAGGAAGGTCAGGGCTTCTTTCAGATGGAGGAAATAAGCTATGGTTCACAATTATGATTTCTCCATTGTGCGGAAATTTCAAACACTTATGGATTGGAGAAGCAATAGCCTTCATGGAAGATATCCAAGGATAGCCCAACGTTATACGAAATTTCTCAGAAGAGGGTATGATGAAAAAGTCAACATCCATAGATTTAGTACGAGCTTCAACAAGAAGGGTGAGAGAGCCAATATTAGGACAAGAGAATCCATCAAATAACTTCACAACTACATCAGAGGCATCATACATTGGTTTATGCCATCGTAAAGTGAAAAGATACTCCTCAGTGTTGATGTTAACCATGCAAGAAGGATCAACAAGAGTGCCATAGCAACGGATATCCTTAACCTTCTCAACTATGTATAAAAGGCCATCGAGTGCTCTAATGGTCCCACTAGGGTCAAATGTAATACAAGAGTCCTTAGGAGTATCTTGTTGTTCTACCATATTTACCAAGTTCGGAGCCATAGAAGTGAATTCCTCAAAGGAGAAAGAAGTATACTCAGTCTCAATCATGTTAGAGGTATGAGAAGGCAAAGGATTAGTAAAAAATTTAAGATTTTGACTAGGAGAAGCTACTAATTTATTTCCCTTATCATTCACACCTGCCACAGATATAGTATTGTTATCAATTAGTTCTTGAATCTTAGTTTGCAATGCAAAAGATTTCTCAGTATCATGCCTAGGCTGACAATGAAATTTACAAAAGGAATTGTTATCAAAATAAAGGGATACAAGTTTAGAAGGATCAACTTGTTTTATAGGAGGAAGTTTGATAACATTTCTTTGCAACAACTGAGACATAATACTATGTAAAGATTCATTCAAAGGAGTAAATTGTCTTTCTCTTTTGAAAAATTTAGAAATAGAAGGCACACCTATTGTAGCATTCACAATGTTGTTATTGATTGTATCATTGAATTTGATGAAGCCTTTTGTTGGTCTAAACTTTGCAAATGGTTGTTGAACACTCCCCCTTATCACTCGGAGCCATAGGAGTATATTTCTCCATTTGACTCACAGTCAGTTGATAATTATGGAGTGTTGCGCACAACTGTGGAAAGGGAGTAAACTCAAACAAAAGATGATTTTACCTGATATCTTTTTGCAAATTAGAAATCAAAATTAGTTGAATATCATTATCAGGTACATGAAAATAAATTTGAGCACACAAATGCTTATATCTACCAATGAAATTTGTCAATTTTTCTTTAACACCTTGTTTACAATGCATTAAATCAATCAAAGCGATTTTAGGAAAAATGTAATTTTGAAATTGTTGGATGAAAGCATTTGCTAGCTGTTGAAAAGAAGTGATGGAATAAGAAGGCAAAGAGAAATACCATTGTAAAGCCTTATCTCTTAATGTTCTTGTAAAAAAATTTGCAAGCAATCTTTGATCATAAGCAAAATCAGTACACAAGGTTTCAAATGTTTTGACATGCATAAGAGGATCACCTTTTTCATTATAGAGTTCCAATTGAGGGACCTCCACATTCTCAAGTACCATGACTTTAACAATATCAAGAGAAAGTGGGCTCGCAACATCAAATGTAGGCACACTAAACTTGGATTGACTCATAGAAGCAATTTGTTATTGCAAGGAAGACATGGTTTGAGAAAGATTATTGATTGTTGTCTTGGTAGAAGAATTGATGTTAGACATGGTTGATTGAGAAGGTGGTGTGATTTTATTGAAGGAAGGAAAGGATTGAGAATAAGGAGGTGGGACATTATGATAAGTAGGCACAGGTGATGATTGCATAGGAAACTGGACACTTAAAGGAGGAACAAAATTGTTGAATGACTTGCCCCCTTGTGTCACATTGATTGGTTGAGGAATAATAGGAATACTTATGGAAGACATAGGTAAAGATGGAGGATTGTATGAAGAAGAGGGACTGCCCCCATGACCAATGGTTGTAGGAATGACTTTTTGAGTTGATGTAGCCATGATGTTTGAAGTGAAAGTAGGAATACTAGCCATTGAAGTGGTCAAAGGAATAGAAGAATTGATTTGATTTGAAGGTTGTGAATAACCTATTGGCATTATGTGAACCTGTATGAGTACATGATGACATTGTATGTTGTCATTGATGTCAATATGCTGAAGAAGAGAGAACCGGTATGTTACCAAGAATCGGTATATGTGAGAACCAGTATAACATTGTGAACCGATATATGTGTCAAAGTGAAGCGGTGTGTTTGTTTAAGGTGAACCAACATGTGGTTATGGGAACCGGTACATGGAAGCTTTGTATGACTACCGGTTGGTAGTCTCAATTTTAGGGTTTCCGATTGAAGTGCTTCAAGCCTGTGTGACTCAATCGATGACTTTGTGTGATGAGTTAGCATTATAACAAAGAATAGATATGTTGCCATGTCATTCTTGTGCATGTGAAGGATCTTGCATGAAGGAGATTGTTCCTATCTACCTTGGGAATGTGCGAAGTCTATAAATGGTGAAAATACATGATGGGTTATCAGCCGCCATGAAAGAAGTGGAGAATGAACGATGGAGAATGTCTTGAGATCAATTCAAGATAGTTGTATTTAATGCAATATGCTCACCGGTCAGGATTGAACCATTTGAATTGCTTAACCTAACAGGTCTAGGGTTTAGGGTTTATGCTACCGACCTATCTATTTCCTATAAGGTTGATGTTGTGTTGCATGTTGATTTTGTTGGAAAAAGTTGTGTGTGTGTATCCAAGTGAAGGGGTACATGAATCTTGCCAAACTAGAGGAGAGAAGTGATACCTACAGAGTGTAAGTGCAAAAGGTGAAGAGGAGCTAAAGCGGATCTACATTGGCATTGAGTGTTGTTACCAGATCATTGTAATACCTGTTGATCTCTAACCACTTCAACAGTTGGAAAATCCCTTAATAGGGTAGCTTTAACCAGCTTACTGTAAATCCTTTAACAAGGTGACTCAAAACCATTAAGTTCTTGAAATCTTCTAACAAGGTAACCTCTCACAGGGATTAACCCTTAACCGGGTGATCCCTAATAGGATCGGTTCCTAACAGAACCTATTGTATTAGTCTTTAACCGGACAAGGCTCCTAACAGAGCGAACTTCTAAAGAGTTCAAAAACAACTTGTGGGTATTCATCCCCACCGTGGTTTTTCCCAGTTGGGATTCCACGTGAAAAATCTGTGTGTCATGTGTGGTGTTTTTCATGTGATGGTTTAAGTGATTTGTGTTTGAAGGTAAATCATGTTGATCTAGCTATTTATATATCTTTGATGATATATTACTTGTTCATGCACTAGGGTTAAATGGAAATGAGGTATTAGATTGTATGAAAAGATAAGTGTCAACCAGTTTATGCGTGTCTCAGTTACTCTGGGTTTTGCCGGTTGTACTTTGTTTAAGACCAGTGTTACTATATGTCTGCTTAAGTACAATGTCTGTTGACAAACCAGTTTAGGATTGTGTTTTTGTTTGTACTGATTCACCCCCCCCCCCCCTCTCAGTACTGATTTGGTACTATCCGTTCATCATTGAGTTATCAATTGGTATCAAGGCGTCCTCCAGGTCCTCTGTGCTATAAGCTTAACCACTTGAGGAAAAGATCACAGTCTAATGATGAAGAGGGAAGGTCCAAAGTTCAACAGAGATAATTTTAGTATATGGAAAGATAGGATGAAGATATACATCAGAAGCATGGGTGCTCAATGCTGGAGCTATGTTGAGAATGCTTATATTGCCTCTACCGGTACTCTCACCGATGACCAAAAGAGAGAGATGCAGGAGAATGGGCAAGTCATGGAAGCCCTAATTAGCAGTTTATCTGACATTGAGTTTATTGATGTCCAAGATAAAGTAAATCCTAAAGAAGTATGGGATACTCTCGAAAATATCTATGGCGGTGATGAGCATGTAAAACAAGCTAAGGAAGAAAGCCTTAGAGGGAAGTTTGAAGACATGCGGATGGTTAAAGGTGAGACCATTCAACAGTATAGAATAAGAATCAAAACTATTGTCGGAGATATCAAGAGTGTAGGTAGTAAAATGGAAGATTCCACTGTGGTAAGAAAAGTCCTGAGATCCTTATTACCGGTCTATGCAATAAGGGTTGCTGCTATTTAGGAGTTGAGATCAATAAACAAAACTAAGGTATCCCTAGACTCCATCATTGCAAAGTTGACAACCTATGAGCTAAATATTTTTGATGGCACTGTTCAAAAGAATGAATCAACTTTTAAAGCTTCTACTGTACCATCCAGAAAAGAAAAAGAAGCTATCACTAGTGGTGAACCAAGACAGAGTAGAGAAATGGATGATGAAGAGATTCTAATGGCATTTGAAGCTCTTCTTTCCGGGAAACTTCCTAAAGGAATCGGTAAATACAGAGGTAAGCTCCCTTTGAAATGTTTTTCTTCTAACTGGATAGGACATATTGTTGTAAACTGTCCTAATGGTGAAAACAAGGACAAACTAGAAAGGTTTAAGAAATTCAAAGGAGGAAACTAGAGAAACTATTTTGTGGTAGTTGATGAAGGTGTCATAGATGAGGAGTCAGAAGATGAAGAAAATGAAGATATTGTGTTTGTTGCTGTCAAGGAAGATGTGTCAGACCAGAAGGCTCTTGTCTCCTACTTTGATAATTCCAATGAGTGGATTATTGACAGTGGTTATTTTCACCATATGACTGGTGACCAGAGCAAGTTTCTATCCTTGGAAGAGTATGATGGTGGTGTGGTTCGCTTTGGTAATGATGCACCATGTATGGTCAAAGGCAGAGGGTCTATCTCTCTAAATGGAAAGAGTAGTGCTGAGAATGTGTATTGGGTTGATGGTCTCAGACACAACCTTCTGAGTGTTGCCCAACTGAATGATAATGGTCTCTCTGGAATTCAAGAATGGAGTGTGTAGAATCAAAGGAATGAGTGGTGAATTGGTGGCCACCGACATGCAGACCAAAGGTAACCTATTTTAGCTAAATACAAATATCAATACATGTCTTATGGCTAGATTTGATTATAGCTAGATATGGCGTAGGAGACTCTGCTATGTAAACTTTGATAACATTATGAAGGCCAGTAAGATCAAAGCAGTTAGAGGGTTACCGGTGCTGAGAAAATCAGAAAATACCTTGTGCAGAGAGTGTCAATTGGGGAAAATGTCTTCCTCAACCTTCAAAGGTAAACCTTTCACTGCTGACAATTTACTTGATCTTGTGCATACTGATTTGTGTGGTCCTATGAAAACTAGGAGTGTGCAGGGTGATAGGTACTTCATGCTTCTTACTGATGACTGCTCAAAAATGATGTGGGTCACATTCTTGAAAGATAAGTCTGAAGCTTTTGTAAAGTTCAAAGCTTTCAGAGCATTAGTGGAGAAGGAAAGCTAGTAAAAGGATCAAGTTCCTGAGAACTGATCAAGGAGGGGAATTCACTTCCAATGAATTCAACAAGTACTATGAAGAACATGGCATCAAGAGGCAACTGTCTGCCCCCCAGACTCCACAATAGAATGTCCTAGCAGAGAGGAATAATTGGACTATGGTTGAAGCAGCTAGAACTATGGTGATTCAATGAAAGGTAGTTCACACCTTTTGGAGAGAAGCGGCAAGCACTGCAGTCTACACAATGAACCAGGTACTCATCAAGAAAGGTAAGGATAAAAATCCTTATGAGTATTGGACCGGTAAGACACCTATGGTTAGCTACTTTAGAGTGTTTGGTAGCAAATGTTACATCAAGAGGACTGAACACCAGAGCAAATTTGATTCGAAATGTGATGAGGGAATATTGCTAGGGTATTCCACCAAGAGCAAAGCTCTCAAGTGTTTCAATAATAGGACTTAGAGAATTATGGAAAGCATTAATGTAAGAGTTGATGAAACCTCTGAGAAAATTGAGGAAACTGGCAGTGAGAAAGTGATAAATGAATTGGTTGTAACCTTCTGGGAACCGGTTGCCAGTCAACCAAGTACCAGTAACAGTGTTCCTACACCGGTAGATGTAGATGTTGATACTAATGGAGATGAGGATGAAGAAGAAAAGCAAGAGGAATCTATTAAGACCATCCCTCGATATGTCAACTTGAATCATGATCCTAAGCAGATCATAGGAGATAAGGATGCAAGAATCCTTACAAGAAGAAAGGTTAGAGAAAACTCATGTATGATCTCTAAATTTGAGCCTAAATCATTCAAAGAGGCACATAAAGATGAAGACTGGTTCAAGGTAATGGAAGAGGAACTTGACTAGATAGAGAGAAATGGTACATGGTCTTTGGTACCTAGACCGGAGCATAAAAATGTCATAGGTACCAAATGGGTTTTCAGAAATAAGCTGAATGAGGATGGCACAGTGATTAGAAACAAAGCCAGGCTAGTGTGTAAAGGATATGCCCAAGAAGAAGGAGAAGACTATGGAGAAACCTTTGCTCTTGTAGCCATATTGGAAGGAGTTCGTATGCTTCTTACATATGCAACTTTTAAAGGATTCAAAGTGTATCAAATGGATGTAAAATCTGCATTCCTAAATGGTGTACTTGAAGAGGAGGTGTATATAGAGCAACCAGATGGGTTTGCCCTATCTGAAGATAGTGACATGGTGTGTAGGATACATAAAGCCTTATATGGTCTAAACCAGGCACCTAGAGCATGGTATGAATGCCTACACTCCCATCTTGTGAAGATTGGATTTGAGAGAACAAGTGAAGATAACAATATCTACTTGAAGTTTGAAGGAGATCAGATCCTGATCTGTGAGGTATTTTTTGATGACATTATCTTTGGTGGAGATGACAAGATGAGTCATGAGTTTGCAGATAAGATGAAGAAAGAGTTTGAGATGTCACTCATAGGGGAGATTAAGTTCTTCATTGGACTGCATATTCAACAGATGAAAGATGGAATCTTCATCACTCAGTCCAAGTATGTCAAAGAGGTGTTGAAGACCTTTGGCATGGAAGATAGCAAACTGGCTGGTACACCGATGGTGACCAGTTGTAAACTATCCAAAGAGGATGACTCAGCATTGGTCAATAAGAAGGAATACTGATCAATGATTGGTAAGTTGCATTATGTAGTGCATAGCAGACTAGATATTGCACATGCCATTGGCATTGCTGCAAGGTTCCAGAAAAGTCCAAGAGAATCCCACTTGGTTGCAGTCAAGCGGATTCTTAGGTATCTGAAGGGAACTATTGATTATGGATTGTGGTATCCATATAACAAGGATTTCAACTTGAAAGTATTCATAGATGTTGATTGGGCAGGTAATGTGGACAACCGAAAGAGCACAACTAATGGTGCTTTCTTTCTTGGTGGTAGACTGGTCTTATGGATGAGTAAGAAGTAGAGTTCTATCTCTCAGTCTACAGTAGAAGCAGAGTATGTTGCAGCTTTCATGAACTGCACTCAGACAATTTGGATGAAGCATGTATTAAAAGGCTTCAAAGTTCCTGTATTTGAACTAATAAGTATATTTTGTGACAATACTATTGCAATTAACATCTCCAAGAATCTGGTTTTACATTCTAGAACCAAGCACTTTGAGCTTAAGTATCATTTCTTGAGGGAAAAGGTTCAGAACAAAGAGATTGCACTGGAACATGTTTCCAGTAAGGAGCAGTTAGCAGACATATTCACCAAGCCTCTCCCAAAGGCTACATTTATGTACTTAAGAGGTGAATTAGGGGTGCTGCCCCTTTAGGAGGTGAACTAAAGGTATATGCTCCACATCAATCAGGTATTGCATAGTCAATTTTTTTTTGGATTGATGTGTTGAAGGATGCTACTCCTCAGGGGGAGTAGCATAATGGAACAGGGAATCTTGTGCTTCCACTTTGGCATTGTTGTCAAAGGGGGAGAAGAAGTGAAGAGGAGAAGATATCTGCAGAAATTGGGGGAGAAGATGTGAAGCAAAGATATATCTTTGTATATTACCATCAATGCCAAAGGGGGAGATTATTGGCATTATGTGAACCTGTATGAGGACATGATGACATTGTATGTTGTCATTGATGTCAATATGCAGAAGAAGAGAGAACTGGTATGTTACCAAGAACCGGTATATGTGAGAATCAGTATAACATTGTGAACCGGTAGATGTGTCAAAGTGAAGTGGTGTGTTTGTTTAAGGTGAACCAACATGTGGTTATGGGAACCAATACATGGAAGCTTTGTATGACTACCAATTGTAAGTCTCAACTTTAGAGTTTCTGGTTGAAGTGCTTCAAGCCTGTGTGACTCAACCGGTGACTTTGTGTGATGAGTTAGCATTATAACAAAGAACAGATCATGTGTCCACATCAGTCTTGTGCGCATGAAGGAGATTGTTCCTATCTACCTTGGGAATGTGCGAAGTCTGTAAATGGTGAAAATGCATGATGGGTTATCAGCCACCATGAAAGTGGTGGAGAATGAACAGTGGAGAATGTCTTGAGATCAGTTCAAGACTGTTGCATTTAATGCAATATGCTCAACGGTCAAGATTGAACCATTTGAATTGCTTAACCTAACAGGTTTAGGGTTTAGGGTTTATACTACCGACCTATCTATTTCATATAAGGTTAATGTTATGTTGCATGTTGAGTTTGTTGGAAAAAGTTGTGTGTGTATCCAAGTGAAGGGATACATGATTCTTGCCAGTTCAGAGGAGGGAAGTGATACCTACAGAGTGTAAGTGCAGAAGGTGAAGAGGAGCTAAAGCAGATCTACATTGGCATTGAGTGTTGTTACCAGATCATTGTAATACCTATTGATCTCTAACCATTTCAATAATTGGAAAATCCCTTAATAGGGTAGCTTTAACCAACTTACTGTAAATCCATTAACAGGGTGACTCAAAACCATTGAGTTCTTGAAATCCTCTAACAGGGTTTAACCCTTAATCGGGTATTCTAGCCATCTCTTAACCGGGTGATCCCTAAAAAGATCAGTTCCTAATAGAACCTATTGTATTAGTCTTTAACCAGAAAAGGCTCCTAATAGAGAAAACTTCTAAAGAGTTCAAAAATAGCTTGTGGGTATTCATCCCCACCGTGGTTTTTCCCAGTTGGGTTTCCACATGAAAAATCTGTGTGTCATGTGTGGTGTTTTTCATGTGATGGTTTAAGTGATTTGTGTCTGAAGGTAAATCTTGTTGATCTAGCTTATTATATATCTTTGATGATAGATTACATGTTCATGCACTAGGGTGAAATGGAAATGAAGTATTAGATTGTATGAAAAGATAAGTGTCAACCAGTTTATGCATGTCTCAGTTACTCTGGGTTTTGTCGGTTGTACTCTATTTAAGACCGGTGTTACTGTTTGTCTACTTAAGCATAGTGTCTGCTGACAAACTAGTTTAGGATTGTGTTTTTGTCTGTATTGATTCACCCCCCCTCTCAGTACTAGTTTGGTACTAACTGTTCATCATTGAGTTATCATAACCTAAGTTCTCAACACAACTTGTGATAGGCATGGCATTAGAATCAACTATATAAGCAATGCCACACAATATATCAATTTCATTCTTATCACTTTGAATCATGCGTTTAAGGCCTTAAATTAATGGAAGAGCTTCACTATTAGGGTATTCTTGGGACATCCATTGTTAAAAGTTATCAAATTGATTGTCCAATTTGGAAAGTTGATCTATGGAAACTCTAGTGACAACTTCGTCATGTTCATCATGGGTTTCATCAATTGGATAGATAGGGATATGATTAGGATGGGAAGAATTAGCATTATCATCATTGAAGAAGTCACCAAAATATGCTCCATCTCTTCGGTAATTAAACCTTGGGAAGCCTTAATTCTAACGCTTCATCTAACGGGGATAGTATAGGTAGGACTAATAGTGGTAAAACTCATGCACTAGAGGGAAAATTGAAATTTTGAATTTTAAACAAAGTTTACAAAATTGAGTAATGTAAAATTTAAGAAAATAATGATTAAACAATTTGAACTTTGTTGGAGGAAGATAATGACATAATTTCCAAACTAACAAATCAAAGGAAATTGGAATTTTAAAATTAGGGCCAAGGGGATACCACTTAATTTTCAAATCAAAATTTTAAAATCAGGGTAGATTAGAATTAACCTCTTAATTTTAAAAAAATTCTTGAAATTTGAAATGTTGAAATTTGAAGGTATTTTCGATGTTAGAGGGATCAAAAATCGACAAAAGCAGCCAATTTTTTGGATTTAGGCTATTAAATACGGTCATAACAGTCTCCCAAAATTTCAAGAAAAAGTCAAGGACTGTGGTGGGAATGCACATGGTCCAACCAACTTTTTTTTTTGAAATTTTTCAAGGATGAATATTACAATGATTTTTAAGTTAACCCCAAAAAAATAGCGAATTTTACGATTTCTGGAAAGGCAAAAATAAGGTTCAAATGTGAAGATAGCACCCTATTAGGGTTTTGAAGAAAAAGAGGAATTGAATTGCAAATTTGAAAAGGGTCACACCTAATGGATAGGGACACCTTGGAGATGTTTTAGAAATCTGAATTTGAATGAAATTGATTGAAATTTGTACAAAATCCAATTAAATTTGAAAATCAGGGGTTGACGACCTAACCACTTAATTCTTGAAATTTTAATTTTGAAAAAGGAGGGAAATTGAAAATTTGAATGGTAGGATAGAAGATAAGTCTGAAAATAGGCACAAATCTGAAAATTAAATGGAAATTCAATTTTTACACAATTTCAAGATTATTTTTTAAAATTAGGGTTTTGACAACTAACCTCTTAATTTTGTGAATTTTATTTGCAAATTGAACAAGGAAATGAAGAAATTGAATTTGACAAACAAAGCAATTTTTTAGATCTAAGACAATAACAAGCAATTTTTGCAAAACACAAGTTCAACTGCAATTTTAAAAACTAGGGTTTTGAATGAATTAACCACTAAGTTTGCAGAAAAATTAAACTTGTAAATAAAAAATATGCAATGCTTTTCATAATAAAGCATGTAAGACGTTGGGTTCACCAAAATGTAATGTTGGAAAAAGGTGAATGATGGAGATCTAGAGGAAATCTTTTCTTCTCTCTGAGGAGAGATGAAAGTTTCACTTCAGATTCCCCTTCAAAAACATTTCACGCATTACATTAGAAGAGGGGGGAAATACACTAGATTCAACCTCCAGAGAAAGAGATTGAATTCTGAGTGATGGTAAGTTAATCCCCTCTTCTGAGATTGAGATTTGAATTGATTGAATTGTGTGTTTATGACCAAGTGAAAAAGCGACAAAGATCTGATTATAACTCGAGATAGAAGCATAGGATGAAGTTGTGCACCTGGACCTTCATCTAGCAATAATATGTTGAGACGAAGCCACCCACGAATCTGAGGAAAAGTTGCCCGAACCATGGCGGGAGTGTACATGGTCCTTCGAAAAATCCATGAAACAAAAAGGGTTTTTCTACCTCTGCAAATGGAGTCCAAATCGGAAAGTATAGTTGCACACCTACAACCTACACATGGAAAAGAGAGAAGGGGTTGGGATTGGGGGTTTACCTTCAAGTCAAACCCTAGTTTTGGAATTAACCAAAATATGAAAGAAAGTACTTGCAAGTAAGTGTAAATGTAAGACTGAAATGTAAATCACCTCAAGGGAGGTTTTAGAGAGAATGTAGGTAGATTTTCTTGTGTGGAATTAAATTTTGGAATGAATCTCCTCTTCAATCATTGAATCCTTGACTTGAATGCAACACCTAGCCTTGAAAGGAGACTTGAGAATGCTAAATGCTGAAAATGAATGCTTGAATGCTTGAATGTTCTTGAATTCTTGATCTCATGTAAACTTCTCACTCATCCAACTTATGCAAATGAGAGCACAAATGCGACATATATACTCATCAATTAGGGTTAATTGATTGATTTTCCATCGCAGGCCAACAATGGGGGAGTTTTCCTGCTCAATGTGCAACCTCCAATGCATAATTTGAAGGGTTGTGCCCTAAAATAGGGTAGGGGACAAGGGCGCCACACCCATGTCCTAGGGGAGGCAGGGGCGCCATGCCCCTATCCTACCCTTTTTTCTAGGACTGAATGCAGTTTAGGCAGTATGGAGGGAAAGAAAGATGCAGTTCTTAGGTGTCGAACAAGTCTTCAATCTCTGATCAGGCTTAGGGATTTGAATCACATGCGTGAGGACCTTAATATGGTCAATAATTTCAAGGGTCGCAATTTCATGATACTACAAAGATGTCAATGATTGGTGAGTCGTCTTTCTTTCTTGGGTTGCAAGTTATTCAATCTAAAGATGGATTTTTATCTCTCAAAGCATGTGAAACATATGTTGAAGAAGTTTCATTTTGATAATTGTAAACCAATTACAATTCCTTTAATTGTTGGATGCAAGTTGAGAAAAGATTATGAGTCTCTGGAGGTTGAACAAAAAAAGTACAGATCGATGATTGGTGGACTATTGTATTTGACTACACCCAAACTAGATATAATGCAAGTAGTGTGTTTGGTGGCTAGATTTTATGCAAATTTGAAGGTGACACATGAGAAAGCTATGAAAATAATTTTTAGATATTTGAAAGGTACTATGGATTTTTTACTTTGGTATAAAATAGGTGGATATTTTATGTTGAAATCTTATACTGATCTAGATTGGACTGGAAGAGTACTAGTGGTGGTGCTTTCCTTTTAGGAGACAAATTGGTCTCTTGGTTTAGTAAAAAATAAGATTTAGTTCCCCTATATACTGTTGAAGCAGAGTATATTGTAGTGGCATCTTGTTGTATTGGCATTGCATGAAGATTGCATTGATGAAGTATAGTGTTGTCATTGATGTCAATAGTAACCGGTAATGAAGTTGTATTGCAACTGGTAGTGATGTAGTAATGCATCCAGTAGTTGAGCAGTAAAGGAAACTGGTATTGGTATTTGAAGCAGAGTGATCAACCAGTAACCCTAACCTGTTGATATGCCAAACCCTAACCAATGGAGCTTGGTGAATCAGTTGCGTTGATCTATGATTGAATGGTGATCGAAGATGATTATTCCACATATTCATGATGCATGTGATGAATTTCAAAATGGTTTTGGTGTGTAAAGATAACCATTTTATCCTAGGAATGAACAAATGCATAGCATGAAGTGAATAACATGTGATGAGTTACAGGATCCAATGTGCAGTGATCCAGGAGCAATCAAAGTTGTCTTGAACAATGTGCAGTTGATTTCTATGTAATCCAACGGTCATGTTTGAACCAATATGTTTGTAATCTCTATGAGATCTTAGGTTTTGTGTTGTGTTACCAACCTATTGTATCTATTTTTAAGGTTGATGAGTTATTTGTAATTGTGTTGGCAATTTGGTTAAGTGTGATAGTGTGATTGATTGCCGAACCAGAAGAAGTATTTGCAAAATATGTGAAGGCAAATAGGAGCATAATTGGATTTGATTAAGTAGAGTAGTGCTATTACTAGATCATCAAAGACCCTATTGTTCTCTAACCATTAGAAGAGTTAAATCCCTTAATCGAGTAAGATTTAAGAGGCTTGGTGCTTTCTAAATCCTCTAATCAAGTGATCCATTAGCTTGGATTTGAAATCCTCTATCAAGGTTATGCCTAATAGGGTATTTCCTTCAACAAGGTATTGCAAGAAATCCCTTAATCGGATGATCCTTAACCGGATCTATTCTTAACAGGACTTTTTTGTAAAGCTTCTAACAAGAGTTGGCTCCTAATAGGGCAAAATTCAAAAGAGTTCAGAATACTTGTGGGTATTCATCCCCACTGTGGTTTTTCTCATTTGGGTTTCCATGTCAAAAATCATTTGTGTCAAGTGGTGAATAATTTGGTTGTTATATGTTTTGATATGGTTAATATGTTTAACTGGTAAAGCCACTTAGATATGTTTAGATGATTGGAAGTGATCTGAAATGTTCTATTACTAATGTTAGTAAAGTGGTTTGATGTTTTGGTTAAATGGTATGTGATTTTCAAATCTATTACATTGTTATATTGGTATTCTAGTCAACTGGTATGCTTGATAGTGCAATTACATTTTATGGTACAGTGTCTAAATCGGTTAGTTCAGTGATTGGTTTATGAGTTGGGTTGTTTAGTGAAGTTTAGTTTGTTTTCTATCTAGTCATTCAACCCCCCCCCCTCTCAGTAGTTGACCGGATCCTTATTGATTCATCATATCATCAATTGGTATCATAGAATTCTAGGTCCTCTTGTGTTTAAACCTAATAGCTTGAGGTAAAGATCTAGGAGAACATGATGAAGAAAGAAGGTCCAAAGTTCAATAGAGAAAAATAGATAATCTTGAGTGATAGGATGAAGATATATATCAAAATCTTAGGAAGTCAATATTGGGAACATTTTGTTACTAAATATAAATTGCCTAGTGGGATTTTGTCAGATGATCAAAATAAGTCGCAATAGGAAAACAATCAAGCATTGGAGGCCATTATCAGTTCCTTGTCCGATTCAGAGTATGTTGATGTCCATGGATTGGAGACTACTTTTGAAGTGTGGAAGAAATTTGAAAATATCTATAGCGGTGATGAGCATGTGAAGATTGCCAAAGAGGAGAGTCTGAGAGATAAATTTGATGGTATGAGGATGGCTAAAGGTGATAACATTAAACAGTATGGTTAGAGGATCAAGGAGATAGTCGGTGAGATCAAAAGTGTTGGTGGTACAGTGGAGGATACCACACTAGTTAGCAAGGTATTGAGAACCCTTCTACTAGTCTACACTATCTGAGTTGCAGCCATTTAGAAACTCAAGTCTATTGATAAATCAAAGGTAACTCTTGACTCCATCATTGGTAAATTAATTGCATTTGAATTAAATGGTTTTGATGGAAGTGTTCAGAGATCAGAATCTACATTTAGAGCCTCATTTTCAAATCCAACGATAAGGAAAAGAAGAGAAGCTAGTCATAATCATGAGTCTAGACCCAGCAAAGAGGTTGATGATGAAGATAGTCTAATTGAGCTTGAAGCATTGTTGGTCAAGCGGTTACCCAAAGGTACCGGTAAGTACAAAGGTAAATTACCTTTGAAGTGTTTTTCATGTAACCAGACTAGACATATTGCTGCTAACTGTCCAAATGGAGATAATGAGAAAAAATGTGAGAACTATAAGAAGTACAAAGGCAAAGGTAAAATAGATTGTCTCATTATAGTGGATGGAGGAATTACAGATGAGGAATCTGAAGAATATTCAAATGAGGATATTGTCTTTGTTGCCATTAAAGAAGAGACATCAGGTCAAAAGGCATTAGTCTCGCACATGGATAGTTCTGATGATTGGATTATAGATAGTGGTTGTTCACACCACATGACCGGTGACCAAAGTAAGTTTCTTACTTTGAAGGAATTTGATGGAGGTGTTGTGAGATTTGGGAATGACTCACCCTACATGGTAAAAGGAAATGGAACCATCTCTCTTAACAGTAAGAGCAGTGCAGATGATGTCTACTGGGTTGAAGGACTGAAACACAATATTTTGAGTGTTTCTCAACTCAATGACAGAGGTTATCCATAGGAATTCAAGAATGGGATGTGGAAAATCTATGGAAGCAAAGGTGAACTAATCGCAACCAGAAAATAGACAAAAGGTAACTTGTTTCATTTAAGTTCTGAAGTCAATACTTGTTTAATTGTAAAAGTAGAAGATAGTTGGCTTTGGCATTAGAGATTCTATCATGTAAATTTTGATAACAATGTAAAAGTCAGCAAGTCCAAATCTATAAGAGGTTTGCCTCAGTTGGACAAACCAGTGAATTCTCTGTGTAAGGAATGTCGGCTAGGGAAGATGGCATCCTCAACCTTTAAGAGAAAATCTTTCTCAGCAGAACATTTGCTAGACTTGGTTAATACTGACCTTTGTGGATCAATAAGAACTAGGAGTATTCAAGGTGATCGATATTTCATGATTTTTACTGATGATTTCTCAAGAATGATGTGGCTCACATTATTGAAGGACAAAATAGAAGCCTTTAGCAAGTTTAAGGCATTCAGAGCCTTAGCTGAAAAAGAAAGTGGAAGGAAGCTTAATGGTGCAGGAGAACCTCATCAAACCCTTCAAGATGACAAGTCAGACTTTGATAAGGGAGGATAAGGCATTAGCAATGTCTTTAGGATGTTTTATATAGGTTTTCAATCATGCATTATATGTTTGTAATAATGAACCCCATCTTGTGAGCCAAACTCCTATTTTCGCAGTTTTATGAGCGAACTAGGACTTTTGGACAATAGGAGATAAAATGTGTTGGTTTTAAGTTTTTTAAGATGTTTTAGGAGGGGTTGAACTTGACCCGAGGCATTAGGAGGCGAAAGATAATATTTTGACAACTTTTGCAAAAGTTGTCAAAAGTTGTCATGAGCAACTTTTATGCACCTTTCGCATTTTGTAATTTGAAACTCCTCCAATGGCTCTAACCTCTTGATTTTCAGTCGAGAGTAGTTGAGGAATTTTTACACACCTTGTGGATCCAATTTACAAGAGGTTATTGTATGGAGAGGAGCTTTGATGCAAACAAACTAATAGAATTCTGAGTTTTTCCTGCAATTCTAGAATTTTGGTCCGTGGTACGGTTCTGTACGGATTGGGGTCCATTCCCAATGATGTGAATTGTTTGGAGAGGAGATTTAACTATGTTTTGGTTTTTATTTGAAGTCTTTATTGTGTGTGTTTCTTTTGATATTCAAATTTTGTTGTAGGTACCCAGAAAACCAGGGTTTACCTTGGGTTTTTCCTCCTTCATGGCCATATCTTGCACTTTACCAATCTGAGGCTCATGGGATCTGGTAAAAGGAAAGTATGGTCAATTTATTTTATATTTCCAAGAGTTTTTTGTAGGAGGATCAAGGGAGAGAAGCATTTGGAGTGACCCTAGGTAGACATCTCTATGTGGCTACCTAAACCTTGAACAAACAAAAATACCTTGTGTGCAAATGGAGATGCTTCCAGGTGTGTAACCCTAGAATCCCTATTTATTTATGTTTCCCAACATGCCCATGGTATTTTAGTTGACCGGTTCATTCATCTGAGCATAGTTGCTTCACAAAGGAGGCCTAATTATCCCTTTTAGTACAGTCAACTTCCTACCGGAAAAGACCTTTATTTTCTAGACCATGACCCTTCCTTTTGGGGACTTGTATAACTTCCAAAAGGGTGTTTGAATCCATAATTTATTTGCCTAGGTGTTCGGGAAAATTTGAACTTAATGTCCCTTTACCCACTAAATAGGGCTACAAACAACTAGCCCTAATTGGGTGAGTTTCTTAAGGAATGAGCATGTATTCTTGCAACCGGTGCTTTGTCTGACCTTAGGGAGTCTTGTATGACCCAAAACTAGTGTGAAAATGATTTGTAACCCTTGGAGGTATCATGGAGTATGTTGTAGCAACATACCCCTGATTGAGTAGGCAAGAGTGTTGGAGATGGTGAGAAGATTGTAGTAAAGTTGTAGAGACTTGCCTTGATAGGATCCCATTCATGTGCTAGGGGGTTAGTGTCATACATTTTGAGGTGTTTGGCAGGTAACAAGGAGGGCTCTGCATCAAGTGGTATCAGAGCTAGTAATGACTTTGGTAAGGAGATAGAGAATTGAGAGATGTCAGAGGGACAAGAAGAAGAGGTCCCTAGAGGACCAATCACCAACATGGAATTGGCAAAGATTGTGAGAGAGCAGGCCATTGATTGCAAGGCAATTCAGAGGGAGATAGAGAGATTGAGAGGTAGAGTAGATGGGAAGAAAGATGGAGTCACTGGTAGTTGTGATGAAGGGGATGAGGATGAGATCCCTATGTCGGAGGAAGAGGTAGTTCCTCCTGACCAGAGGCACTTCCTTAATACCCTCAAATCCATGGAGCAGAAGATTGATTTTCCAACTTTCATTGGGAAGATAGAACTAGATGTTGTGATGGATTGGATAGAATCCCTATCTAGTTTCTTTGAGTGTGAAGACATTCCAGGACACCATAATTTGAAGATTGCTAGTCCAAGTTGAAGGGAGCAGCCCTAAATTGGTGTAAATTTGTCCTAGAGGAAAGAGAGAAGGAAAATCAGCCCAAGATTGTTTATTGGAAGAGGATGGTTGCCTTAATTAAAGAGGCCTATGTACCCAAAGACTATGAAATACAACTCCATAAGAGGAGAAAAAATCTCAAGAAGAAGGAGATGGATGTGAACTCATATACAGAGGAGTTCCAAAGGCTATGCATGAAGTCTAAAACAAAAGAGGAAGAGAGTGAGAAAGTTTCTCGGTACCTGAATGGATTAAGGTACAACATTCAAGAAGAATTGAACCTTCTTATCCTGGATACCATTGGTATATGCCATCAACTTTCTATCAAGGTGGAAGAGAAGATCAAAAGGAGACAAGAGAAAAATAATAAAGTAAGAGGAAGATAGCAGAGGGGTGGAAGAAATTTTTTCTGAAGCAAAGGAAATGGCTTTGGAAATCAAAGTGAAACCAGTCAAGAAGGCACCAAAGGAGAAAGAAGTTCCAATAACAATGGAGGATACAATCAGAAAGGTAACTTCAGAGGAAGAAGACCACCATTTAGAGGAAGATCTCAAGGTAGAGGTCCAATCAGATGTTATAACTATAATCAAGAAGGACACATGGCTACTAGATGCCTAGAGAAACCTACTAGTTCCATAGGAGAAAGAAGAAGTAACTTGATTTAAGAAGCTCACTACCAAAGTGTGGCAAGTACAAACACATACCAAAGTGTCAATAGCCCTGACATTTATGGATACCTTGAAAGAGGTGAAGCCTTGATGATCGGAAGAGCAGTAACCACTATGCAGATGTTTGATAGAGAACCCCCATAGAGGAAGTCTCTATTCAAGACCACTTGCAAAGTAGATGGAAAGGTCTACAAGGTCCTAATAGATTTCAGTTCAACTAAGAAATTTGTGTCTCTAGAGATGGTGGAGAAACTGAAGTTGAGGAGACTACCTCACCCTTGCCCCTACAAGGTCTCATGGCTCACACAAGGACAAGAAGTTGTTGTGGAAGGGCAGGCTTGGGTGTAATTTTAGATTGGAACCTATAGAGATAGGTTGATGTTTGACATTGCAAAGATGGATGCTTGCCATCTCCTATTTGGGAGACCATGGCAGTTTGATTTTAAGGCACAACATGATGGTGCTAGGAATACATATTCCATTACCAAGGATGGTAAGGTGATTGAGTTGCTACCTTTAATGGAGGGTGAGGAGGAGACCCAACAAAAGGAAGCCAAGGTGTTGATATTAGGAGGGAAGTAGTTCATGAAGAACATGGAAAATGAAGGCATGGTTTGTTATACCCTTATCCCTATTCCAATAGTAATAAAGGTGGAGAGGTCTGAGGATAAGAAAGAGGACAGATTGAGGTTGATTGATTCTGCAATGCAGTAGCTACTAGAAAAATACAAGGGTGTCATCTCTGATGGCATGCCAAGGTTCCTACCTCCCATGAAGGACACAAACCATTGTATAGACCTTATACCTGGATCCACCTTTCCTAGTAAAGAAGCATACAAGATCACACCAGATCAGAATGTTGAAATGGCAAAACAAGTTGAAGAGTTGTTGGAATCCGGATTGATTGGAAAAAGTTTGAGCCCATGTGTAGTCCCTGCAGTCTTGGCACCCAAAAAGGCAGGCACTTGGAGGCTTTGTACTAATTCAAGAGCTATCAACAAGATTACTATCAGGTATAGGTTTCCAATGCCTAGGATTTAGGATTTGTTAGATTGTTTGGGGCATGCTAGATATTTTACAAAAGTTGATTTAAAGAGTGGCTATCATCATATTAGGATTAGGTCGAGAGATAAATGGAATACTGCATTTAAAACAAATGAGGGGTTGCATGAGTGGAAATTCATGCCCTTTGGCTTATCTAATGTACCTAGTACCTTTATGAGGTTAATGAATGAAGTCCTGAGGGATTTCATAAGGAAATTTGTTATAGTCTACCTAGATGACATTCTAGTTTTCAGTCAAACCAAAGGAGAATATCTAAATCATGTAGACCTAGTCCTAAGAAGATTGTATGAAGAACAATTAATGATCAACTTGGAAAAGTGTTTCTTTATGCAGGAAGAGATCATTTACTTGGGATTTGTGATCTCATATGGTGAATTAAAAATGGATCAAGAAAAGGTGAGTGCCATATTGTCTTGGCCTACACCTAGGACAATGAATGATGTTAGGAGTTTCCATGGCTTAGCTACCTTCTATAGGAAGTTTATAAGAGGCTTTAGTCATATTTGTGCCCCTATAATTGATACAATAAAGGGAGGACAAAAGTGTAGGTTTAGTTGGACAGAAGAAGCAGATAACTCTTTTGAAACACTGAAAAGAAAAGTTGCAAAATAGTCGGTCCTTGCCCTACCTGACTTCAACAAGATTTTTCAAGTGGAATGTGATGATAGTCATATGGCCATTGGAGAAATGCTCAGTCAAGAAGGAAGACCTATTACTTTCTTCAGTGAGAATTTGAATGAGGCAAAGAGGAGATATTCATCTTATGACCTAGAGATGTATGCTCTAGTCCAATCCTTGAAAAAATGGAGACACTACTTGCTACCAAAAGAATTCATAGTATTCACAAATAATCAGACCCTTAGCTTCATAAACAGTCAAGAAAAGTTGAATCACCGGCACATGAAATGGGTAGAGACCCTACAAGATTTCATTTTCATTCTTAAGCACAAGAAAGGAGTCAAGAATAAGGTGGCAGATGCTTTGAGCAGAAGAGTCCTAACTACAAATTGAATTCAGTTGGAGAGTGTTGGAATAGACTCTTTGAAAACAATGTATGAGGATGATGAAGATTTTATAGAGGCCTATAAGGTATGTACTTCATTTGATGAATAGTTTTATGTTGAGTATTCTGAATTTTTTATTCAAAATGGATTGTTGTTTAAGGGTGCATAACTATGCATACCCAAATGCTCTATGAGATTGAATATCATTAAGGAAAAACATTGTGGAGCAATGGTAGGACATTTTGGTCTTGACAAGACATTAGATTTGGTAAAAAGACACTTATTTTGGCCCAAACTACAGACATATGTCAGGAGATTTGTGGAGACATGTGTGATCTGCCAAAAGGCAAAAGGAAAGTCCACCAATGTAGGCTTATACCAGCATTTACCCATACCTTCAAGACCATGGGAAAGCATAAGTATGGATTTTATTTTAGGATTGCCTAGGACAAGGAAAGGATATGATAGTGTTTTTGTAGTGGTGGATAGGTTCAGTAAGATGGTGCATTTCTTGCCATGCAAAACCACTTGTGATGCTTCTTATGTAGAAAACTTGTTCTTTAAGGAGATTGTCTAGATACATGGTTTGCCTTTGACCATAGTCTCTGATAGGGATGTAAAATTTATTGGCCACTTTTGGAGGACCCTTTGGAAGAATCTTGGTACAAATTTATCCTTCTCCTTAGCCTACCATCCCCAAACAGATGGTCAAACTGAAGTTATAAACAGATCACTAAGGAATCTCTTAAGGTGTTTGACTAGACAACATGGAGAAAGGTGGGATAGTATATTGTCTCAAGCAAAATTCTCCTATAATGATATAGTGAATAGGAGTATCAGTAAATCACCTTTCCAGATTGTATATGGCATCCACCCAAGGGGTGTGCTGGAGTTGAGAGAGATATATCAAGGAGAAGCCATTAGTGCAGATGGAGAAACCTTTGCTACTGCCATAAAAGAAATCCATGACCAAGTGAAGACTCATCTTCAACAATGTGTAGAGAGATGTTCAATTTGATGTAGGAGACTTGGTGTGGGTTCACTTGAAGAAGGAAAGACTTCCAAAAGGAAGATACACAAAGTTGATGCAAAGAAAGATTGGACCCTGCCAAATCTTGAAGAAATGTGGTTCAAATGCCTATGAAATTCAACTACCATCTGATCTTGGTTTGTCACTTATTTTTAATTTTTGTGACTTAACTCTTTATAAGTGTAGTGTTTATGCAGGCGAAGACACAATGCAGGACATTATTGATGATGACATTCCCAAACATGAACCACCAAAGTTGCATAAGGTTCTAGATATTAAGGTTTCCAAGTGAACTAGGAGTAAATTTTAAATGGAGTATTTGGTGGCTTGGAAAGGAAAACTTGATACTGAAGTAGTTTGGATGATAGAGAAACATATCAAAGATCATGGTGCAGACCTCCAGACTCTCATCTCAAGTGGACTTGAGATTTCTTCTTCTAGGGAGTATGGTGCAGGAGCACCTCATCAAACCCTTCAAGATGACAAGTCCGACTCTAATAAGGGAGGATAAGGCATTAACAATGTCTTTAGGATGTTTTATATAGGTTTTCAATCTTGCATTACATGTTCGTAATAATGAACCCCATCTTGTGAGCCAAACTCCTATTTTGGCATTCAATGAGACAAATAGGACTTTTGGACAATAGGGGATCAAATGTGTTGGTTTTAAGTGTTTTGAGATGTTTTAGGAGGGGTTGAACTTAACCCAAGGCATTAGGAGGTGAAAGATGACATTTTGACAACTTTTGCAAAAGTTGTCATGAGCAACTTTTATGCACTTTTTGGATTTTGTAATTTGAAACTCCTCCAACGACTCTAACCTATTGATTTTTGGTTGAGAGCAATTGAGGAATGGTTTATACACCTCGTGTATCCAATTTCCAAGAGGTGATTGTATGGAGAGGAGCTTTGATGAAAACAAACTAATAGAATTCTGAGTTTTTCCACAATTTTGGAGTTTTGGTGAATTGGTTGGAGAGGAGAGTTAACTCTATTTTGGTTTTTATTTTAAGTCTTGATTGTGTGTGTTGCTCCTGATATTCAATATTTACTATAGGTACCTGGAAAACTGGGGTTTACATTGTTACTATTTTGGTATGGTTTTGTCATTGATGTCAACACCTACTATCACTTATCAACTCTAGCAATTTAAAGAATCGGAAATGTTCATCAACAAGCAAGTGACTTATGCATAGTCACTAGTATCTGGTACACTGACAGGATATAATGTTCACTGGCACTTGGAATGATATGGAAAACACATGGTTATGTTGAAGACATCATTTGGACACTTTGTCTTGGATATTTGTTCATTGGCATATTCATATTTGCATATTTTTTGTTACCGGCAAATAGGTCCAGGTTATACACCGGCAGGCTTATCTATTGCAGATCAGCATGGCACGCTATGGAGATGTTTTATTATTTTTGAAAATGCATCAAGCCGACATGTTGAATCAGTTATTGCATTGGATATTGTTTCATTTTAAAATTGATTTTATTGTAATATCCTTTAGAACCGACCTACTAAAATTGGTCTTAGGTTATGATATAAATGTAAGATCTTATTTGTAAGATAAAGTGTGGAATGTGAAGGAAGAAATAATTCAGTATATGTGAGAATAAGAAGAGCTTTACACACAAACATCATTTGAAGGTGAAGCAAGGTTTTTGTGAAGTCAATCAGAACTACACCGGTACTGAATCTAGTAGAGTAAGATGCTATTTTGAGCAGTACATCTTTATTGGATTTAACCATCCAATTGTAGTCAGTGTGACTCCTATTTGTGTTTGAGCAATGAGCTCTAGGCACTTGGCCTTTCTACATGTGCAGACCCCATTTGTATACACATACTATCTGTAGTAGTATCATTTGATTGTGGGTAAGGTTTCCCACTGTGGTTTTTCTCCTTACAGGGTTTCCACGTACAAATGTTGGTGTTATGTGTTGTGGATGTTATTGTGTTTCTATTTCATGCATTAATCTTTACCGGTACTATAATTAACTGATAAGACGATCTATCGGTATTAGGCATTAAAGTTGGTTATGTTGTTTTGGTTTGAATTTATTTGACAACTGATTCAACCCCCCCCCTCTCAGTTGTCCTCGGGACCTAACAATTGGTATCAAAGCCTAGTCCTCTTTTTGTAGAAGTTTAACAGTTTGAGGAGATCCAATGTCTACTAACTACTTCAAGAAGGACAATCCTAAACTTGATGGAACCAACTATGGCATATGGAAGATCAAGATGGAGACACTATTGGCATATGGACACTCCAATGAGACATTGTGTGTCATTGAAGGTTTTGTCATTGATGGCAACCTTGCAATCCTATGGCACCGACAAGACATTATACCAGCTAAGCATTACACAGGAAACCTTGCAATCCTATGGCACTGACAAGACATTATACTAGCTAAGAATTACACAGGAAACCTTGCAATCCTATGGCATTGGCAAGACATTATACTAGCTAAGCATTATTCAAACAAGATAGTGCACCGGAATCAACAAGATCAATCTACACCGACATCGGCACAGAAGATGTACACCGGCACAAAAGAGAACATGTATACTAGCATAGAGGCCGACAGGATTTTTGATATGTAATATTTTGTTTATTATTGTAAGCCGACTTGGCAAATTGTAAAATGACTCTTGTATATAAAAGAGATCATTGTAGACATTTGTAGCATATGGACAAGAAGCATAAATAAATTATAAGGCAGACCTAATGTGTGAATTGTAGGTCAAGGGTATATGTAAAGAATAGAGCAAGAACCGGTACTAAATCTAGCATTGAAGATGCTATTATAAAGCAGTACAGAATATTGGATTTGTGTAAATCCTCATTGTAAGTCAGTGTGACTTCTTATTGAGCAGTGAGCTCTAGGCAGTTGGCCTTCCTGCATGTGCAGGCCCGTATTGTAAGTAATATTCTCTTATTGGCCAGTAAGTGAATATTGTGGGTCACAAATCCCACTGAGGTTTTTCCCACACTGGGTTTCCTCGTTAAACATCTTGTGTTATGGTGTTCTTTTCATGTGGATATTTTTGATTCTGTTATTTACATTAATTATTGCATACCGGTATATTGTTACTTTATGTTTTGCATATTCAGTTTTAAGAAAATTACATTACCAGTCAAAACTGATTCACCCCCCCCTCTCAGTATCTGTGGGAACCCTAACAATTGGTATCAGAGCCTGGTCCTCTATTTTCAGAAGCCTAACAACTTGAGGAAGATCTTGACACCGGTAAAGATGGAAAGTCTGATGAAGCAACTTGAAGGAGCTCTTACTGACTATAATGCAGAGAAGTTGAAAAATATTAAATTAGAAGATGATTTAAAAGCAGCTCAGGACATTATTCAGGCACTTCAAGAAAATCTTACTGTCACAAGAAATAAGAGGAGAGAACTTTGTGAAAAATTGCAAAATGAGAATGATGAAAAGGAATCACTAAATGATATGATAAGCAAATTGAAACAAGAGATCATGACAACAAAAAATGAAATGCAGGATATGACTATGAGATTTTGCAAAGAGATTGAGGACAGAAAGAAGAATGAAGAAGAATTGACCAGAAGACTAAGTGATGCAGCAAATGAGAACACAAGACTTAGCTATTAAAATGACATGTTGAAAACTGATCTGATGCATACTCAGAATGACTCAAATGAACTAATGAGACAAAAAGAAATCTTGGAAAGGGAATTGGAAACTGCAAATCAACACAAAGAAAAATTCAAGAAAAGCTCAGAAGAACTTGGTACCTTATTAAAGAATCAAAAACCCAAAGGTGACACTTCTAGAATTGGATTTGAAGCTGGAGAAAGCTCCAGTACTACAAATACCCAGGATCACAGCAAACCGGTAAGACCTTCTAATACTTACAAATTCAATGGAAAATGCTTTAACTGCAATAAATTTGATCATAGGGCAAATGAATGTAGATCTAGGAATTATCAAAACATCAATCCTCCCACCGGTCAATGCTCCAAATGCAACAAAATTGGTCATAACTCTAAAAATTGCAGAATGAATGTAAGATGTTATGTTTGTGGAAGATTTGGTCATTTATCAAATAAATGTAGAACACAAAATGGCATAGATTTTGGGAAAGCTATTCAGAAAAATAATGTAACTTGTTATGCATGTAACAAGATTGGTCATATTGCTAAATTTTATAGAAGTAAAGGTACACCGGTAGATAACAAAAGCACTAGTTTGAAGGTAAAGAAAAGGTTGAAGAAGTTAAGCAAGAATTTTCAAAGCAATGGATTAGAAAAGGTAATCTAAATATTGGGGATACTCCTCCACCGGTAGAACCAACAAATGCTCCACCGGCAGGACAATATGATGCTCCACCAGCAGGACAAAGCAATGCTCCACCGGCAGGATGTTCTTCATCAAATTGAAGAAAATTATCTTGAGGGTTTGGCAATCAAATGACACATGTGCTATTATTCCCTTGGTTAGAGAAAAGAAGTTGAAAATCATTCATTACCGGTAAATAAAGTTAAGCTAATACATTACCGGAAAGCAATTAATGTGGTAGGTAGCAGAAAAGACTTTATAAAATAAGGTTTTTGGCTCCATTTCATTTCACCGTGAATTCAAACTTTCAGAGAGTGCAAAGATTTCTGAGCTAAGGCATTCCGAGCAAAGAGGCAAAGCACTTCAGCAATCAATCCATCCAAGGGCAGAAAAAGGTATTTATCATCATGGCATCTTCCTCTGCACCTGAATTCATAGCAAACCCTACAGTAGTCGAAGTTATAAAATGACCTAGGCCCGTGTTTCAGCTAGTTCCCAAGGTAGCTAAGAAAGATGACAACACAGGTGCTTTTTCAAAAATTCCAAAAGGTGTTGTTTATGTAGAAGACCCTAGAATGTATATTCATTGCAACATAGAGGAATTAGGTGATGAACAAATCAAAAACATGTATAAATCTATTATATGTGACAACTCTGGGAATGTGAAACCTGAACATAAAATTGTTGAAACCCTAGGATTCACTAAAATCCTCTGCATTCCCGAATTTCCCAAGGAAGTGGTTAGGATAGTTTTAAGCAGGGTACATGGTTCATTCTTTTGGCTTGACTCAGTACATAAAATCACAAAGGAAGCTATGAAAGTAGTAATAGGGTTACCTTCCACTAGTAACAGACCTGACAAAACCAAGAAGGTCTCCACTGACTTAGTAACAAACTTAACTGGTGCAACATCCGACAAGAGATCATTGAGGGTTAATGATGTGACCGATACAAATGTGAGATTTGTTAGCATGATTTTAGGTTACAAAGCAACTCATGCTAATAGGCTTAACTCGGTTTCCAGTTTATGCATAAAGAGTGCTTATGACATGGTTAAGGACAATGTAAAAATTGATATCTATGAATGGTTAAAGGATGAGTTAATTGACAACTTAGCAAAAACCAAGAAGGATAAGAAAGGAACCTTTAGATTTGGAAATCTACTTGTATGTTTAATGCTACATATAATCAAATAGGCTCCCAGTATAGGCAACAAGGATTTTGGATTTGACATAGTGGTAGGAAAATAATTATCTGACTTATTCAACAACATGGGTGAAAATAGAGAAAAGAATATCAATGAGTATTTTCAAGCACTAAAGGTCAAAATGAATAAAAGAATCAGACTATCACAGGAAATTGTCAACAAATACAAGGGTAACATATGTTTTGTAATCAAAAAGGATGAGATCTGGATGGAAGCAGTCATCCTAAGGATAGTCTGGGTAACAGAGATGGGGTATGAAACAGATGACCACATAGTGGAGACTTATGCCAAAGCACTTCTGGAAGCCCCCAATGAACCAAAGCAAGAAGTATTGGTAGTGCTGAGACCATTGAAAGTCAAATTCAATCTAAAAAGAGAGTCAAAAAGGTTGAGGCATTTGTGAGAAAAGGAACCAGACAAGAAAAAGCCATAAAAGAAGATGTATTAAAGAAAACTGGCATAACTGAAGATGAGTTGGCAGCCCAACAACCTGAAACTCATCTATCACCGGTATGCACTTCCTCAAAAGGAGATATGCCAGCAACTTTCAAAAGAGTTGTTAGGAAAAGAGACCCCTCACCGGTAACCACTCCTTCACCTAGAAGGACAAGACAAAAGCAACAAGCTGTGAGATCTCCAGTCAGGAAAGTCACACCTAAGAAGAAGCTAACCCCCAAAAAGAAGAAGAAAACAAACATTGACTTGGCCCCTCTTGACATATTATTGAATGAGATCATAGAGGAAGGAAAATTGAAAAACATAGGGAAAATCTATGACACCCTATCAGATGATGAGAAAGGACAAGTTGAAGAGAGTGTCATATTACACATGGACATGTATAAAAAGTTTTTGTTGCAAGTCCTAAATGAAATTCCTGATGAACTATATAAAAGACTTGAGGCCAGAAGGCAACGAATAGTTGAGTTGGATAAGAAAATAAAAATAAAAAAATTACTTGCAATATACCCGGTCAACTCTCCTAAGGAAATTGATGATCTGATAGCTCAAGCCAACCGGACAGTTTTTTCCACTGCACACCAACAAATATCACTAATGGTAGGTAGAGTTATTGAAGTTTCAAGGAAACAGAAGATGGTTGGGATGCATTCTTGGTTGAAAAGGAAAAACAAGAAGAATATAGGAATCCCAAGCCCATTCTGGTATATCAAAAGGACAAAGGGAAAGGTAAAGTTGGTGGACCACCAAGTATCAAGATTAGAGACAACTTACCCCCACCTCCTTTAAATACTTCACCGATAAAAACAACAACTGCAGAAGATCAACCGGCAGCTGAGAGTATGGACACAGAGGATAATAATCCTAATCCTGAAGTCCTATATACTATGAATGTTGATACTCAGAAAATCAACATAGTGGTAGATAAGGATACACCAGATAAATAAGGAAAAACAGAGCAACCGGCAGCAGATTCAGAGAAAAAGATGGAATCTGGAACACAAACAGAGAAACCAACAGAGTTAAAGGCTCCAGAACAGATGCCACCGGTAAGAAATGATGCAGGAAAACCAATGCTTAAAGAGATGGAGACGCAAACAGACCTACTAGAGGTCAATACTAGCATGGTCACTTCCACCGGCACTCAGTTTGTTGGATCACCATCAAATGTAACAAAGGTATTGCTTGAATCTATCAAGAAAATAACTGATTATAGCTCACAAGCTTATAAAGCGATAGATGATTCAATTTCAGTTTTGAAATCAATAGCTCCCAATTGTAATATAGCCAACAAAGATTCTTTAGGCCAGTTGGATACACTTTGTAAATATATTTCTAGAAATTTTGAGCAAACAAAGGTAGAATCTATAAAGGAAAGTGTAGAAAAAGAGAAATAGAAATTATTTGAGGAAGGAATAAAGAAGTGTAATAGGGAATTTGACACACTTCTACCAGAACTATGTAATTTATTGAAAGAGCACAAAACTCTGTACAAAGACACTTGTAAGATAAACTTTTTAACCATAGATGTAGACAAAAAGATGAGCAAAGTGCAGGAAGAGATAAATAAACTTGCAGATAATTTTGTTAACTCACCTGATGCATTATCAATTTTTGAGGAAAAGATAACAAATTTTGAGGAAGAATTGCTCAAATTAGAAAGAGAGAAAGAGAAAATAATAAACAAGGCAAAACTCTTGAGATCTAAACTAAGTCCAAGATTGGACTATTTAGCATCTCTGTGGAAGGAAATCTCAGAAGCACTAACATAGGGAAGCAGAACACCAGCAGAGCACTTGTAGCATCTCACCGGTACAGTATACAGAACTGAGATAGCAATAAAAGATAGTAAGAAGTTTATGGATGGAATAAACTTAATTTTGGGAGATATTCTTCAGATAATAACCACCCAACTACAAGGTTGAGGTTATGAATTGGTACAACTACAAAATCTACTAACCTTTGTCATTGATGCCAAAGGGGGAGTAGTAGGATGAGAAAATTCAAAGCATAGGGATCACATGCTCAGGGGGAGCTCTCACATTTTTGGTAACATTTTTGGTCTATACATTTTTGGATATCTTTTTGAAATTTCTCATGAGTGTTGCCATCAATGCCAAAGGGGGAGATTGTTGGCATATGGACACTCCAATGAGACATTGTGTGTGATCGAAGGTTTTGCCATTGATGGCAACCTTGCAATCCTATGGCACCGACAAGACATTATATCGGCTAAGCATTACACAGGCAACCTTGCAATCCTATGGCACTGGCAAGACATTATACAGGCTAAGCATTACATGGGAAACCTTGCAATCCTATGGCACTAGCAAGACATTATACCGGCTAAGAATTATTCAAACAAGACAATGCACTGGCATCAGCAAGATCAATCTACACCGGCACTGGCACATAAGAGAACATGTATACCGGCACAAAGGCCGACAAGATTTGTGATATGTAATATTTTGTTTATTATTGTAAGCTGACTTGGCAAATTGTAAAATGACTCTTGTATATAAAAGAGATCATTGTAGACATTTGTAGCATATGGATAGGAAGCATAAATAAATTATAAGGCAGACCTAATGTGCGAATTATAGGTCAAGGGTATATGTAAAGAATAGAGCAAGAACTGGTACTGAATCTGGCATTGAAGATGCTATTGTAAAGTAGTACAGAATATTGGATTTGTGTAAATCCTCATTGTAAGTCAGTGTGACTTCTTATTGAGCAGTGAGCTCTAGGTAGTTGGCCTTCCTGCATGTCCAGGCCCCTATTGTAAGTAATATTCTCTTATTGGCTAGTAAGTGAATATTGTGGGTCACAAATCCCACCGAGGTTTTTCCCACACTGGTTTTCCTCATTAAACATCTTGTGTTATGGTGTTCTTTTCATGTGGATGTTTTTTATTCTATTATTTACATTAATTCTTGCATACTGGTATATTGTTACTTTATGTTCTACATATTCAGTTTTAAGAAAATTACATTACTGGTCAGATACTGATTCACCCCCCCCTCTCAGTATCTATGGGAACCCTAACAGACACATTTGAATTGCATTGGAAAGGACATCTGGAAAGTTACAAAGAATGGCTATACTGCTCCTACCTCGGTCAGCCTAATCCACCTACCTGAGGAAAAGATGAGGAAAATTATTGCAAAGCTAGAGAAGCACTCTTGAGTACATTATCAAATCAAAAAATCATGGGATTATTAGATAGATCAACTGCTAAAGCTATTTCAGATCACTTGGAAACATTGAATGAAGGAGATTCTGCAGTCAAAATTGAAAAACTTGAAAGCTTCCGGGTCAGGTATGAAAATCTGAAAATTGAAGAAGATGAAAGGATTTCTACTTTTATGGAAAGAGTTAATGAAATTGTTTTGGGTATTAAATGTTATGGAGGAACCTTAAGTGAAGATGAAATTGTTTCAAAAGTTTTAAGAGGATTTCCACCGGCATATAAAATGAAGGTTACTTCTATAAATGAG
The DNA here is from genome assembly GCF_030272615.1 of Cryptomeria japonica. Lineage (NCBI taxonomy): Eukaryota > Viridiplantae > Streptophyta > Pinopsida > Cupressales > Cupressaceae > Cryptomeria > Cryptomeria japonica. The sequence continues at coordinate 578,838,971 of NC_081408.1, read as the reverse complement.
TTAAGAACAATGCCTAATACATCAGTAACTAGGGATACATTGATTGGAAAACTTTCATCTTTTGAAATTGAGGAATTTGGTCTTGTTGCTACTATAAAGACAAATTTATCTTTTAAGGCATCAACATCATCTATACCATCATTTGACAAGTCTGATTGGAAAGCCTTTTATGCAAGAGAACTTGAAGAAAGAAGAAGAGAAAATGAAGAACTTGAAGAACTTGAAGCACTATTTGCAAGGAAAATGCCTAAAGGTCCAGTTGGAAGTAAGTATGAAGGTAAAGCACCCTTTAAATGCTTTAACTATAATAGGATTGGTCTCATGCCTTCTAGATGCCTTGATAGACATGCTAGACTAAGAGAAAAAGCTAAGAGAACATACAAGCCTAACCCTGAATATCAGAGATACAAATTTAAGAAGAATAAAGATAAATCTTGTTATCTTGTTCATGAAGGAGTCACTGATGATTCTAATGAAGATCAGACAGACAATGGATGGGTTTTTGTTGCTATAACAGAAGATCAACCGGCACCTACTGTTCAACTGGTAGAGCAGGCCCTCGTAGCTAAAGTTGAAGTTAAGGATGAATGGATCATTGATTCAGGATACTCACATCATATGACTAGTGATAAAGGTAAATTCTTAAACTTTTAGGAATATAATGGAGGTCTAGTAAGATTTGGAGATGATAAAGCTTGCTTGATCAAAGGTAAAGGTACAATATCTCTTGATGGTAAGCATAATGCTGACAATTTTTACTATGTGGAAGGTTTAAAGCATAATCTTTTAAGTGTTGGTCAATTAGTTGAGAAAGGATTTCAGTTACAATTCAAAAATGGTAAATGCAAAATTATGAACAGAACTGATTTGGAAATTGCAACCGGTAATCAAACTAGAAGTAATATCTTTCATTTGAATAATAGTGAAAAGACATGCTTGATTGCACATATTGATGAAAGTTGGCTATGGCATAAGAGACTCTATCATGTAAATTTTGATTGCATGGTAAAAATCAGTACTACTAAGGCAGTTAGAGATTTACCTAAGATTGTTAAACCTCACAATCTGGTATGTAAGGAATGTCAATTTGGAAAACAAGTTAGAGAATCTTTTAAAAGTATTCCAAAAAAATCCAATAATGCTCTTGTCTTAATTTATAGTGATTTATGTGGTCCAGCTAGAACTAAAAGTTTACAAGGTGATAGATATTTCATGCTAATCATTGATGACTACTCTAGAATGTGTTGGGTCACTTTTCTCAGAGAAAAATTAGAAGCACTTGGGAAGTTCAAACTATTCAAAGCAATGGTAGAGAATCAAACTAGTAAGAAAATCAAATGTTCGAGATCTGATCAAGGAGGAGAATTTACATCTAAGGAATTTAATGCATTCTATGAAGTGAATGGATTTAGAAGACAGTTATCAGCACCCTGAACACCACAGCAGAATGGAGTTGTAGAAAGGAAAAAAAAAACTATCTTGGATGCAGCTAGAAGTATGTTATCTGAAACAAATCTACCACATGTGTATTGGAGAGAGGCAATAAGCACAGTGGTCTACACATTCAACAAAGTTCACATCAAAGGAGAAACTAGTAAGACCCCTCATGAACTATGGTTTGGTATTACTCCTACTCTTAAATATTTTAGAATATTTGGAAGCAAATGCTATATTAGAAGAGATGAATATATTGGCAAATTAGATCCTAGAAGTGATGAAGAAATATTTCTTGGTTATTCATCTAAGAGCAAGGCATATAGATGTTTTAACAAAAGATTACAGAAAATTGTTGAGAGTACAAATGTGAAGATTGATGAACAATTCAAAGGAACTTCAAGGTATATAGACTCTGAACTAGCAAAAAAGATTCTAACAAATGAATCTACATCAAACCCACTAGTACAGAATGAAGATCCAGTTACACCGGTATCATCTAAAAATTCTACTGTAACTGAGGAACAATAGCAAACAAAGACACCTCGATATGTAAGATTGAATCACTCTGAAGATCAGATAATTGGAAACAAGTATAAAGGAGTTATGACAAGAGGAAGACTGGAAAATGAAGAGGTATGTCTTATTTCTCAAATTGAACCATCATCAATTAATGAGGCATGTGAAGATAAAGACTGGATTAAAGCTATGGAAGAGGAACTAGAACAAATTGAGAAAAATAACACATGGACATTAGTTCCTCGGCCTAAAGACAAAAATGTGATTCGAACAAAATGGGTATTTAGAAACAAACTCAATGAAGATGGTAAGGTAATCATAAATAAAACAATATTAGTGTGTAAGGGATATTCTTAGAAAGAAGGAATTGATTATAATGAAACCTTTGCACCGGTAGCTAGAATTGAGCCAGTCAGATTATTCTTGGCTTTTGCAGCACACAAGAACTACAAAGTATATCAAATGGATATTAAATGTGCATTTCTGAATGGAGATCTTGAAGAAGAAGTTTACATTGAACAACCTGGTGGATTTTCTTTGACAGATAACAAAGATATGGTTTTCAGGTTAAGAAAAGCTTTGTATGGGTTGAAGCAAGCTCCAAGAGCTGGGTATGCAAGATTGGATAAGTATCTTTTGAAGATTGGTTTTTCAAAAGGTAATGTTGACAACAACTTATACTATAAAGTGACTAATAATGACATCTTGGTTATAGAAGTTTTTGTTGATGATATAATCTTTGGAGGAGAAGATGGATTATGTAAAGACTTTTCTATTGAAATGCAACAAGAATTTGAAATGTCTATGATTGGAGAGATAAAATTCTTTTTAGGATTGCAGATTTCATAGACTGATAAAGGTATATTCTTGAGTCAATCCAAGTACCTGAAGGAGTTACTAAAGAAATTTGGGATGGAAAACTCTAAATCAGTAAGCACACCTATGACTACAAATGACAAATTATCACTAAGGGATGAATCTACACCTGTTAATCCGACTAGGTACAAATCTAAGATAGGAGGTTTATTGTATTTAACACAAACTAGACCTGATATTATGAATGTAGTATGTATTGTTTCAAGATTTCAGAGTAATCCTAGAGAAAATCATGAATCAACAGTAAAAAGGATTTTCTGATACTTACAAGGCACTACAAATCTTGGCTTATGGTACCTTCAAGATGAAAACTTTGAATTATGTGCATACATAGATGCAAATTGGGTAAGAGATGTGGATGATAGAAAAAGCACCACCGACGAAGCATTTTTTCTTCACAGCAGATTAATTTCTTAGTTAAGTAAGAAACAAAGTTGTACATCTTTATCAACAACTGAATTAGAATATGTTGTAATAGCAACTAACTGTACACTGGTATTATGGCTTAAGAAAAAGTTGAAGGACATAAAGGTAAAATGCAAGGAACCCATAACTATCTATTGTGATAACACTGTAGCAATTGATATATCTAAGAATCTAGTATTACATTCTAAAACTAAACATGTTTCTATCAAACTGAATTTTCTGAAAGGGAATGTTGAAGCAAAAGAAGTAAAACTCATTTATGTGAATACAAAAGAGAAGATTGTAGATATTTTCACTAAACCTCTGCCTAAGGAGACCTTTGAATATCTCAGAGATCATGTTGAAGGACATAAAGGTAAAATGCAAGGAACCCATAACTATCTATTGTGATAACACTGCAGCAATTGATATATCTAAGAATCTGGTATTACATTCTAAAACTAAACATGTTTCTATCAAACTGAATTTTTTGAAAGAGAATGTTGAAGCAAAAGAAGTAAAACTCATTTATGTGAATACTAAAGAGAAGATTGCAGATATTTTGACTAAACCTCTACCTAAGGAGACCTTTGAATATATCTAAGAAACTGGTATTACATTATAAAACTAAACATGTTTCTATCAAACTGAATTTTCTGAAAGAGAATGTTGAAGCAAAAGAAGTAAAACTCGTTTATGTGAATACTGAAGAGAATATTGCAGATATTTTCACTAAACCTCTGCCTAAGGAGACCTTTGAATATCTCAGAGACTAGCTTGGGGTCATACCCGCACTGGTAGAGACTTAGATAGTTGATGTTTGTCATCAACCGACAGAATTAACAAAGAAATCTTTTACTCTGGCTTTGATGAGGGAGCTACTTCAAAGGGGGAGTAGTTGGTATGTTGAATTGGTTGGTATTTTGTATTTGAATCTGGTTGGCTTTGGAATTTGATGTCAAAGGGGGAGAGATATCTATGGAAAAACACTTTATCTCTTAGGGAGAGATTATTCATTTGGGGAGAGATTTTTATTTTGAGAGAAACGGATTACTCTCTATATCTGTATTTTGATTTCTGGTTATGATCTTTTGGGGATATTATTGGTTTTTGGTATTTGGCATTTCTATTTTGTCACTTTGATGGTTTTTCCATCTTATGTTACCATCAATGCCAAAGGGGGAGATTGTTGGTATTTTGGTATGGTTTTGTCATTGATGTCAACACCTACTATCACTTATCAACTCTGACACTTTAAAGAATAAAAAATGTTCACCAGCAAGCAAGTGACTTATGCACATTCACCAGTATCTGGTACACCAATAGGATATAATGTTCACTGACACTTGGAATGATATGGAAAACACCTGGTTATGTCGAAGACATCGTTTGGACACTTTGTCGTGGAGATTTTTTCATTGGCATATTCATATTTGCATATTTGTTGTTACCAACAAATAGGTCTAGGTTATATACCGGCAAGCTTATCTATTCCAGATCAGCACGACACGCTATGGAGATGTTTTATTATAGTTGTAAATGCATCAAGCCAACATGTTGAGTTGGTTATTGCATCAGATATTGTTTCATTTGTAAATTGGTTTTATTCAATATCCTTTAGAGCCGACCTACTAAAATTGGTCTTAGGTTATGATATAAATGTAAGATCTTATTTGTAAGATCAAGTGTGGAATGCGAAGGAAGAAATAATTTGGTATATGCAAGAATAAGCAGAGCTTAGATGCAAACATCATTTGAAGGTGAAGCAAGGTTTTTGTGAAGTCAATCAGAACTACACCAGTACTAAATCCAGCATAGTAACATGCTATTTTGAGTTGTACATCTTTATTGGATTTAACCATCCAATTGTAGTCAGTGTGACTCCTATTTGTGTTTGAGTAGTGAGCTCTAGGCGCTTGGCCTTTCTGCATGTGTAGACCCCATTTGTATACACACACTGTCTATGAAAGTATCATCTAATTGTGGGTAAGGTTTCCCACCATGGTTTTTCTCCTTACGGGGTTTCTACGTACAAATGTTGGTGTTATGTGTTGTGGATGTTATTGTGTTTCTATTTCATGCATTAATCTTTACTGGTAATGTAATTAATTGATAAGACTATCTACTGGTATTAAGCATTAAATTTGGTTAAGTTTTTTTGGTTTGAATTTATTTGACAACTGATTCACCCCCCCCCCCCTTCTCAGTTGTCCCCAGGACCTAACATACCTTGGATTTTTCCTCCTTCATGGCCATATCTTGCACTTTACCAATCTGAGGCTCATTGGATTTGGTGAGAGTCAAGTATGGTCAATTTATTTTAAATTTCCAAGAGTTTTTTGCAGGAGGAGCAAGGGAGAGAAGTGTTTGGAGCGACCCTAGGTAGACATATCTGTGTGGCTACCTAGACCTTGAACAAACAAAAATACCTTGTGTGCAAATGGTGATGCTTCTAGGTGTGTAACCCTAGAATCCCTATTGATTTATGTTTCCCAACATTCCCATGGGATTTTAGTTGACTGGTTCATTCATCTGAGCATAGTTACTTCACAAAAGAGGCCTAATTAGCCCTCTTACGACAGTCAACTTCCTATCGGAAAAGACCTTTATTTTCCAAAACTTGGCCCTTCCTTTTGGGGACTTGTATAACTTCCAAAAGGGTGTTTGAATCCATAATTTTTTTTCCTAGGTGTTTGGTAAAATTTTAACTTAATGTCCCTTTACCCACTAAATAGGGCTACAAGCAATTAGGCCTAATTGGGTGAGTTTCTTAAGGAATGAGCATGTATTCTTGCAACCGGTGCTTTGTCTGACCTTAGGGAGTCTTGCGTGACCCAAAACTAGTGTGCAAATGATTTGTAACCCTTGGAGGTATCATGGAGTGTGTTGTAGAAAGATACCCCTGATTGAGTAGGCAAGAGTCTTGGAGATGGTGAGAAGATTGTACTAAAGTTGTAGAGCCTTGCCTTGATAGGATCCCATTCATGTGCTATGGGGTCAGTGTCATACATTTTGAGGTGTTTGGTAGGTAACAAGGAGGGATCTGCATCACTTAAGTTCTTCAGAACTGATCAAGGTAGTGAATTTACTTCAGAGGAATTCAGTAGATACTGTGAAGACAATGGAATTAAGAGGCAAATTTTTGCACCTAGGACACCATAGCAGAATGGTATTGCAGAGAGGAATAACTAGTCATTTGTTGAAGATTATAGGACTATGCTAATTCAAGGAGGTGTAGCTAAGACTCTAGAGAGATATTGTCAGCACAACTGTCTACACAATGAATCAGATATTGGTTAAAAGAGGTAAGGATAAAAACCCCTTATGAATACTGATATGGTAGATAACCTAATGTAAGTTAGTTTAAGATTTTTGGTAGTAGATGTTCTATCAAAAGAGGTGACTATGTTGGTAAGTTTCATGCTAAGAGTGATGAACATATATTTCTTGGTTACTCCACCAAGAGAAAATCCTACAAATATTATGACAACTGGACAAAGAAGATCATTGAAAGTGCTAATGTTTGAGTGGATGAGTTTCCTGAAGATTCAAGAGAAATCAGTAAGGAGAAGGAGGAATATGAAACTTACATTCTAGTTTTGGAACTAGAATCGGTGAAGCTAGAAGTTGGTGAAATGAATACTGCAACACCAATTCAACCTGAATAGGTAGATTCTGTAGAAGATGAAGAAAGTGAAGAAGAAGAAGAACCTGAAGAATGTTGGTATTATGGATGTGTTGCATTAATTTTGTAATTGATGTCAACACTTGTCAACACTTATCAGCACCTATCTTTCTGGAGATCTTTGGTTATGTTCACTGGCATGTTCAGTGACTTATGCACAGTCACCGGTATCTAGTTCACTGGTAGGTTATATTGTTCACTGGCACAGAGGATGACTTGTTATCATCTAGAGATTACTTGGCTATGTTGAAGACATGGTTTGGACACTTGGTTTTTGTGATTTGGTTATTAGTCTAATCGAGTTGGCATATTTGTTGTTACTGGTAAATTGGTCTAGGTTATGGATCGGCATGCGTTATCTATTCCAGATCAGCACGGCTCATTATGGAGATGATTTATTGATTGGTTATTATTGTAAATGCATTGAGCTGGCGTGATGTATCACATATTGATTCATTTATAATTGATTTAATTTTAATATTCTTAGTGATCCAACCTACACATTTGGTCTTAGGTTCTGGTATATATGTAAGATCTCATTTGTGAGATTATGATAGTGGAAGAGGAATGTAATAAGGTATATGCGAATATAAGCAGAGATACTCACGCAGACATCATTTGAAGATTCAAGGAAGGTTTGAAGAAGACAACAAAGCTTAACCTATACTGAATATAGCATATGAAGATGCTATTTTGAGCAGTACATTATCTAGGATTTAACCATCCTATTGTAGTCAGTGTGACTCTCATTTTGTGATTGAGCAGTGAGCTCTAGGCAGTTGGCCTTTCTACATGTGCAAACCTAATTTGTACACACATACTATCTGCAATAGTATCATCTAATTATGGGTAAGGTTTCCCACCATTTTTTTTCCCCTTACAGGGTTTCCATGTACAAATATTTGTATTATGTGTTGTGGATGTTATTTCTCTTTCTGTTTTATGCATTAAGCTTCACCGGTATTGTTATTAATTGTTAAACTGTCATCCGACTTTAAGTTTGGTTTACCGGTATTATGCATCAAGTTTGATTAATTTATATTTGGGTTGAAATTAATAGGCAACTGATTCACCCACCCCCCCCTCTCTTAGTTGCCTTCGGGTCCTGACAATTGGTATCAGAGCTAAGTCATCTTTTTGTAGAAGTTTAATAGCTTGAGGAGATTCTATGGCAACTAATTATTTCAGAAAGGACAGTCCCAAACTTGATGGAACTAACCATGGCATATGGAAGATTAGAATGGATACACATTTGAATTGCATTGGAAGAGACATATGGGATGTTACAAAGTGGATATGTTAGTCCTACATAGAGTCAACCTAATCCACCAAACTTGGCTAAAGATCAAGAGAATGATTGCAAAGCAAGAGAAGCACTTTTGAGTGCATTGTCAGATCAGCAAATCATGGGATTATCAGACCGATCTACTGCTAAAGATATTTGGGATAAATTAGAGACATTGAATGAAGGTGATACCACTGTCAAAATTGCAAAACTGGAATGCTTCCAGGTCAGGTATGAAAATCTGAAAATGGAAGAAGATTAAAGAATTTCTGCTTTTATGGAAAGAGTTAATGAAATTGTTTTGGGTATACAATGTTGTGGAGGATCCTTAAGTGAAGATGGGGTTGTTTCTAAAGTTTTAATAGAATTTCCATCCACATACAAATGAAAGTAACTGCTATTAATGAATTAAGAACAATGCCTAATACATTAGTATCTAGAGATACTTTGGTTGGAAAACTTTCAGCTTTTGAACTTGAGGAATTTGATCTTGTTGCTACAATTAAAATAGATTTAGCTTTCAAAGCATCATCATCATCTTTAGCATCATCGTCATCATCTGAGAAATCTGATTGGAAAGCACTTTATGCAAGAGAATTTGAAGACATCAGAAGATAAACTAAAGAACTTGAAGAGCTTGAAGCACTATTTGCAAGGAAAATGCCTAAAGGTCCAGTTGGAAGTAAGTACGAAGGTAAAGCACCTTTTAAATGTTTTAACTACAATAAAATTGGTCATATGGAATCTAGATGTCCTGATAGACATGCAAGATTGAGAGAAGAAGCTAAAATAACATATAAACCTAACCCCAAATATCAAACATACATATTTAAGAAGAATAGAGGAAAAGTCACTATATCTTTTGATGGTAAGCACAATACTGACAATGTCTATTATGTTGAAGGTTTGAAGCATAATCTTTTGAGTGTTGGTCAATTAGTTGAAAAAGGATTTCACTTACAATTCAAGAATGGTAAATGCAAAATCATGAATAGAGCTGGTTTGGAAATTGCAACTGATAATCAAACTAGAGGTAATATCTTTCACTTGAATAACAATGAGAAGCCATGCTTGATTGCACATATTGATGAAAGTTGGATATGGCATAAGAGACTTTGTCATGTGAATTTTGATTGCATTGTACAGATCTATACAACTAAGGCAGTAAGGGATTTACCTAAGATTATAAAACCTCACAATCTGGTATGTAAGGAATGTCAACTTGGAAAGCAAGTTAGAAAAACTTTCAAGAGTATTCCAGAGAAATCCAATAATGTTGTTAATTTAATTCATACTGACTTATGTAGTCTAACAAGAACTAGAAGTCTACAAGGAGATAGATATTTTATGCTAATCATTGATGATTATTCTAGAATGTGTTGGGTTACTTTTCTCAAGGAGAAATCAAAAGCTTTTGGGAAATTCAAACTATTCAAGGTAATGGTAGAGAATGAAAATGGTAAGAAAATCAAATCTTTAAGATCAGATCAAGGAGGTGAATTCACATCTAAGGAATTTAATACATTCTGTGAAATTAATGGAATCAGAAGATAGCTATCAGCACCTCAGACACCCCAACAGAATGGAGTTGTGGAAAGGAAGAACAAAACTATTCTAGATGCAGCTAGAAGCATGATATCAAAAGAAAACCTACCTCATGTGTATTGGAGAGAAGTAGTGAATACAACAGTTTACACATTGAATAGAGTTCACATCAAAGGTGAAATTGGTAAGACCCCTCATGAACTATGGTTTTGTAATACTCCTACTCCTGAATATTTTAGAATATTTGGAAGCAAATGTTATATTAGGAGAGATGAGTATATTGGTAAATTTGATCCTAGAAGTGATGAAGGAATATTTCTTGGTTATTCATCTAACAACAAGGCATATAGATGTTTTAATAAAAGATTACAGAAAATCATTGAGAGTGCAAATGTGAAGATTGATGAACACTTTAGAAGATATTCAAGGTCTATGGACTCTGAACCGGTAGTTGAGATAATCACATATGAACCTATATAGAATGCACTGGTATAGAAAGTTGATCCAATCACACCAGTATCATTAGAGAATTCCACAGTGACTGAAGAATAGAAGCAAATGAATACACCCAGGTATGTAAGATTGAATCACTCTGAAAGTCAGATAATTAGAAATAAGTATCAAGGTGTAATGACAAGAGGAAGATAGGCAAATGAAGAGGTATGCTTAATTTCTCAAATTGAACCAGCATCAGTTAATGAGGCATGTGAAGATAAAAATTGGATTAAGGCTATGGAAGATGAATTGGAACAAATTGAAAAGAATAACACATGGACATTGGTTCCCCGGCCTAAAAACAAAAATGTAATTGGAACTAAATGGGTATTCAGAAATAAACTCAATGAAGATGGTAAGGTAATTAGAAATAAAGCAAGATTAGTGTGTAACGGATGTTCACAGAAAGAGGCAATTGATTACAATGAAACCTTTGCACCGGTATCTAGAATTGAGGTAGTTAGACTATTCCTAGCATTTGCAGCACACAAGAACTATAAAGTATATCAAATGGATGTTAAATGTGCATTTCTGAATGGTGATCTTGAAGAGGAAGTTTACATTGAACAACCTAATGGATTTTATTTGACAAATGACAAAGATATGGTTTGCAGGTTAAGGAAAGCTTTATATGGATTAAAGCAAGCTTCTAGAGCTTGGTATGCTAGATTGGACAAATATATGTTGCAGCTTAGTTACACTAAATGTAATGCTAAGAAAAACTTATATTTCAAAGTGATTAATAATGACATCTTGGTTATTGAAGTTTTTGTTGATGATATAATTTTTGGAGGAGAAGATGGATTTTGTAAAGACTTTTCTAATAAGATGTAGGAAGAATTTGAAATGTCTATGATTGGGGAAGTAAAATTCTTCTTAGGATTGTAGATTTCATAGACTGATATAGGTATATTCATATGTTAATCAAAGTACTTGAAGGAACTACTAAAGAAATTTGGTATGGAAAACTCTAAACCGGTAAGTACTCCTATGACTACAACTGTCAAACTATCAATGAAGGATGATTCAACACCTGTTAATCCGATAAGATATAAATCTATGATTGGAGGTTTACTGTATTTGATACAAACAAGACCTAATATTATGCATGCAGTATGTATTGTTTCAAGATTTTAGAGTAATCCTAAGGAAAATCTTGAATCAGCAGTGAAAAGGATTTTCTGGTATCTACAAGGCACAACAAATCTTAGTTTATGGTATCCTAAAGATGAAAATTGTGATTTATGTGCATACACCAATGCTAATTGGGTAGGAGATGTAGATGACAGAAAGAGAACCACCAATGGAGCATTCTTTATTGGCAGCAGATTGATTTCATGGTTGAGCAGTGTAATGCCCCACCAGGAAACCCCTAAGGGTTTAAGTTAAAAACACTCAAATAGAGTGTAAATATTTTTTTTTTTATAATAATAGTTAAGAGTATTACTGATTAGTTACAACATTAAGATAATTAGGAGTCATCTAAAAACTTAGATAACATAGCGGAAGGCTAAACAAACCTAAGGAGTCTCCCAACGTGATTAAAGAACCTTACTCCTGACTCAACTCGCATCAATTGATCCAATAAGTTGGATATCTTAATTACGAGATAATGCATAAGACATGGTTATATATATGCTCAATAATTTGACATCCTAGAATTTTAAGAAGCGTTCATTTATTTTGGGTGGATAGGGGGCCATCGCGAGGTTATTTACTCAATGCACTTTAAAACCTAATTAATTTAAGAGGCCTCCCTTAAGGTTCAATGTGGTTAATATAACGAAGTTCATTCAATGGTTTAAGATCACCACCCGCAATTGATATCTTTCTTTAATATTAAAAGTATGGCTAATAAGATGAGATTCATTCATTAAGGATTCAACTTCCATTATTAGAGTGAGGTTCCTTCATTTGAATTCAAGCATAACCAACTAATGAGTCGTAGTTCTTTTATGGAGGATAAGATGCAAGAAGCCATAGAGTTCATTCATTGAAGCTTTAATAGTGCTATTAGATGGACTCAATTCATTAAGGTGGATATGTATTAGGACACATGAGTTCATCCTTTAAATTAAAATATAGTTAGCAAGATGAAATTCATCATTACTGGATTAAAACATAGGTTCATAGTGACATTCTTCCATTAGGATTAAAATATAATTATCTTATTGCATGTCACTCTTTTTAGTAAATGAAGTTAATATGAAAAGATACATTTACTAAGATTAAGATATAAACAACTATACGAATACTTCCCTTTTCAGTTCAATTTTAGCAAACATAAAGAATTTCATTTAATAGGGATATAATTATGGATAAATAGTTGAGTTCACCCAATTTTCAAGTTAATTTTGGTAAGGATTATTTGTTGAGATTAAAACATGAAATAACTAAACAAATTCATCCAATATAGTGAAACATAATTAACATGGCGTTACTCATTTAAGAAGATAAAAGTAAGTACCTATATGATGTTCATCCTTTAGATTTCAAATTAGGAAATTACAACATTAATACTAACTTTGTTACCCATACACATTCGATCAATTTACCAGCTTATATCAAGCTAAAACAATAAAGGCATCCTAATGAGATTCTTTCCACCATTATTTCCTTTAATTAACATAAACCAAATTCTTTTCCATAATCATACTTACAATGTTTTATGAACCTGATTACTACATTTATCAAGATGAATAATTTTATGCGCTTTGATTTAGCTTCATTAAATTCCCACCATACACTTATGAAAAGCAACCATACATGATAACTTACAAATGAAATAAAGAAACAAGGCATCACATAACACGGACATGATCTCGGAGTTCACCCCTAACGGGCTACATCTCCGGGTCTGCTCAACTGCAAGACCCCTCTGCCATTCAATATAGTTAGGAATACATAATTACATGTCTTTTACATCTTTGCCACTTAGGCGAACACAACCGGTATACAATTGACCACTTTGGTCCATAAATCCTAATTGACTTCCACGTAGAGGCAGGGCTGACTGAGCATGCTAGAAGGAAGTACAAGGTCCATTGCCCAACAGTACTCTATTTAGAGACCTAAGACTTAACAGGTGTCCCAATGTCAACATGACAGGGTCCAAATAAATACATCAAGGTTTGCCACCACTTTAAACAAGGCAAATACAGAATTTAGACTTACAACAACTTTCTTCTTAAATCGATACATTATCAATCTTTCATTCATTCTGCTAGCATATCGTTGAAGTAATAACAAAATATACGAAAATAAATTTAGATTCATATTCCATAAAAACTTCTCATTAAAATGTATTACCAAACGTTAACAAAAGTATATTATTTCAAAGATCTTCAAATAAAGACAATATTTAATCTTTGTTCCAAAGATTACTTCCCTATTAGAATTGGTTCCAAAATTAAATGTTAACTAATATAAATTTAATAATCCATGATTAATGGATTTTTTTTAATTTTATTAATCAACAAATTTAAATATACGCAAACTTCGTATTTAATGTATATATATATATATTAAATATTTAGCAATTAAAATCTAATTTCAAATAAAATAGATCTTTCTACAAATATATTACAAACTTCTTTTATACATACACCATGGCATTTTTCTTTCATTTTATAAATGTCAATATTTTATATATATTTATATATATATTTAAATATATATATAAAAATAAATAAAACAAACTTTATTTTAATGTAAACCCTAGCCTATGACGCAGGTCCCTGCGGCCCACAGTGTGGACGCAGCCCCTGCGAAACCACACTGTGGTCACAGGTTTCCTACGGCCCACAGTGTCGACGTAGGCCCTGCGGGTCGCACTGTGGTCGTAGGTCTCCTTGCGGCCCACATTGTGGATGCAGGAAGATCTGCGAGCCCGCAGGGAGAGAGAAGAGGGGGGGGGGGAGTGGCGGCATGAGTTGAGCCTTGGCTCCTCCGCCTGCCAAACCCTAACACCCCATTTTGAACAAAAAAAAAAAAAATTAAAAAAAGAAACACATGGTCAAAGTAGTAACTGGTAAAGAAAAAAAAACCAGTTTGGACTCCATTTTTACAGTCAACAAAAAAAGTCTTCAAAATAGTTTTCCCCCCCCTTTTTTTTTTTTTAGTTTTCTCTCTTCAGAATGTTCAAGAATCCCATAACAAATCTTGAATCCAAGAACAATCAAGCTTTCCAACAAAAAACTGAAACTAAATCTCTAAAACATTCATGGGTATTATCATTTCTTTTTCCAGCATTTCATGGAGAACATTCAATCACCAAATTTTTTTTTTTTATTCAACAATAAATAAAAGGGTAGGTTGGAATCCTACCTCATAATGCATTCCGGGCATGACTTGAAGGAGAGCTCCACCTGCAACTCAAAGCAAAACTCCATTCTCTCCAAAATTCCCCCATCTCCATTCCCAAAAGATCCCAAAAAGGGAACCCCCAAAAATATTTCCAAAAACTAGGTTAAATGAGAAACCCCCCTTTTTTTGACCTAATTTTCAATTTCGAATTTAGGCATTTATTTTTTAAAATAAAAGAAAATGAGAATGGAAATCATTTCTTTCCACTATTCAATACATCTTATCCATTTTTTTCTTATTAAAATTAAAATGCTTCTATTTCTTATTTAATCCTAATTTTAATTTCTCCATATTACTTTAGCCAACATTTATATTTTGAATTATTAACAAGGGTAAGGTATTTAGGTTAATTTAAATTTCCAAAAATCAATCCTTTATACTATATCAACTTTACAAGTAAAAAGAATAATTTCCTTTAAATAATAAAATTTACCCTTTCTTTTCCAAAATGCGAAAATGATTAATTTATTTCTATTTCCCAATGACTTTAAATCTTCCTTTATAAAAATGCATAACTAATTGAATTCATTATTTAAAATTAACTATTAAATTAACTCGCTACAACATAATAAAGTGACCCTTTTTAATAAACAACTAATCTCATGAAGGGAACCTATTTATTCTAATTTTCTCAACTACTAATGCGTAAATGAACACATTAATTCAAGTTAAATACTTTAAGCTTGCTACAATTATAATTAAAGCGATCTCTTTAACTTAACGATTAATCATATAAAAGAAAACTACCTATTTTAAATTTCTAAATTACTAATGCGTACATTCACACATTAATTGAATTAAGTACTTAGGATAACAAACTCCACTTACCCCGCGCAAGGCACGCAAACTGAGAAAGTCCACCAATCACACGACACGCAACCCAAACAAAAAGAAAACCCCATGAACCACATACGACGCTCACTTGACCATGGCTAAGGCAAGACGAGAGTTTTATGACCCCCAAATCCAAATTCTGAGGATGGAGGAGGTTTACTCAAACCTGTGAATCCTGAAGGAGATGAACCTCGCCCTAGGTGGTGTTGTGCCTGCAATCTCCTACACCCATGAATCATGCAAGAATACATATACATATACATATACATATTCAATGAAGGCGTTAGCTCGAGATTTATCACAAGAGTTAGGAAACAATTACATTTACACAAGAATCGATGCAAGAGCACAATAATAGGTATGCACAATTATTTGTATTATCTAAACTACACATTGCATCATGGCTAACCTACCATTCAAAAATGCCACATAGGAAGTCAACCAAGGTCAAATGGGTTTTACAAGGACGACTAGGGTAGGGGCATTACAAGCAAGAAACAAAGATGTACATCATTATCAACAACAGAATCAGAATATGTTGCAACAACAACTAATTGTACTTAGGTATTATGGATTAAACAAATGTTGGAGGACATAAAGGTAAAATGCAAAGAACCTATAATTATTTACTGTGATAATATGGCATCAATTGATATATCTAAGAATCCGGTATTTCACTCCAAAACTAAACATGTTTCTATAAAATTCAATTTTCTGAAAGAGAATGTTGAAGAAAAAGAAGTGAAATTGGTTTATGTGAATACTAAAGAGCAGATTGCATATATCTTTCCTAAGCCTTTGCCTAAGGAAACTTTTGAATATCTCAAAGAGCAGCTTGGGGTTATACCCTCACCGGTAGAGACCTAGACAGTTGGAGAATGGCATCAGACCGACATAATTTACAGAGATACCTTTTAAAAGCTTTGATGGAGGAGACCTACTTCTCAGGGGGAGTAGTTGGTATTTGTAATTAGTTCTATGAACTAGTTGTATCTGGTTTTTGTATTGCTTTGACATTTGATGTCAAATGGGGAGAGATGGCTATGGAAAAACACATTATCTTTTGGGGAGAGATTACTCATTGGGGGAGAGATATTTTGTACTTTCATTTCTGGTAATTGATCTCTTCGGGAGATTGTTGGTTTTTGGCATTTTTGCTTTGGCACTTAGATGGTTTTTCCATCTTGTGTTGCCATCAATGCCAAAGGGGGAGATTGTTGGTATTATGGATGTGTTACATTGGTTTTGTCATTGATGTCAACACTTGTCAACACTTATCAGCACCTATCTTTCTAGAGATCTTTGGTTATGTTCACCGGCATGTTCAATGACTTATGCACAGTCACTGGTATATGGTTCACCGGCAGGTTATATTGTTCACTGGCACAGAGGATGACTTGTTATCATCTAGAGATTACTTGGTTATTTCTAAGACATGGTTTGGACACTTGGTTTTTGTGATTTGATTATTGGTCTAATTGAGTTGGCATATTTGTTGTTAACAGAAAATTGGTCTAGGTTATGGACTGGCATACATTATCTGTTCCATATCAGCACAACATGTTATGGAGATGATTTATTGACTGGTTATTATTGTAAATCCATTCTACTGACATGATGCATCACATATTGATTCATTTATAATTGATTTTATTGTAATATTCTTAGTGAGCCAACCTACACATTTGGTCTTAGGTTCTGGTATATATGTAAGATCTCATTTGTGAGATTAACATGATAGTGGAAGAGGAATGTAATAAGGTATATGTGAATATAAGAAGAGCTATTCATGCAAACATCATTTGAAGATTCAAGGAAGGTTAGAAGAAGACAAGCAGAGCTTAACCGGTACTGAATCCAACATATGAAGATGTTATTTTGAGCAGTACATTATCTAGGATTTAACCATCCTATTGTAGTCAGTGTGACTCTCATTTTGTGATTGAGCAATGAGCTCTAGGCAGCTAGCCTTTTTGCATGTGTAGACCCCATTTGTACACACATACTATCTGCAGTAGTATCATCTAATTTTGGGTAAGGTTTCCCATTGTGGTTTTTCCCCTTATAGGGTTTCCACGTACAAATATGTGTTATGTGTTGTGGATGTTATTTCTCTTTTTGTTTTATGCATTAAGATTCACCGGTATTGTTATTAACTATTAAACTGTCAAACGATATTAAGTTTGGTTTACTAGTATTATGCATCAAGTTTAATTAAGTTATATTTGGGTTGAAATTAATAGATCGTTGATTCACCCCCCCCCCCTCTCAGTTGCCTCCGGGTCCTAACAAAGAACATGATCATGTTATTCCAAGGTATGTTAGACTCAATCATAATCCTAATCATATTATTGGAGATAAATATGTTGGTGTGTTAACCAGAAGAAGAATAAGAGAGAATTCTTGTATGATCTCCACTATTGAGCCTAGAACAACAAAGGAAGCTTTTGGAGATGATCACTAGATCAAGGCGATGGAAGAAGAACTTGAGTAGATTGAGAAGAACAATACTCAATCATTAGTACCCAGATTGGTGAACAAAAATGTAATAGGTACAAAATGGGTATTCAAAAATAAATAGAATGAAGATGGAGTAGTGGTCAGAAATAAAGCCAGACTGGTATGCAAAGGTTACGCACAAGAAGAAGGTGAAGACTATAGTGAGAGATTTTCACCAGTTGCAAGATTGGAAGGTGTTAGGACTCTACTTGCATTCACTGCATATAGAGGATTCAACGTATATCAGATGGATGTGAAGTCAACATTTCTAAATGGAATATTGGAAGAGGAAGTCTACATTGAACAACCAGATGGTTATACTTTGACTGAAGCAAAGGATATGGTGTGCAAACTACACAAGGCACTATATGGTTTGAAGCAAGCACCTAGGGCATGGTATGAAAGACTGCATTCTCATTTGGTGAAGATAGGTTTTTAGAGAACTAGTGAAGGCATCAATATATATCTCAAGACTAAAGGAGATAAGATACTGGTCAGTGAAGTATTTGTGGATGATATCATTTTTGGAGGCAATGATGACATGTGTGATGACTTTTCTACTGAAATGAAAAGTGAATTAAAGATGTCTCTGGTAGGAGAAATAAAATGATTTATAGGTTTGCAAATTCAATAGATGAAAGAAGGTATTTTTATCACACAGTTCAAATATGTGAAAGAGGTATTGAAGACATTTAGAATGGGAGACTGTAAACCAGTTGGAACACCAATAGTTATAGGTTGTAAATTTTCTAAGGAGGATTATTTTGCATCAGTGGATGAAAAGGAGTATAGGTCAATGATAGGGAAAATACATTATGTTGTCCACAATAGACTAGATATTGGTCATGCAGTTGGATTAGTTGCTAAATTTGAGAAAAGTCCTAAGGAGACACACATGGTAGCGACCAAAAGAATATTCAGATATCTGAAAGACACAATTGATTATGGATTATGGTATCCATACGTGGGTAACTTTGATTTAAAAGTCTATACAGATGCAGACTGGGCAGGCCATGTTGATGATAGGAAGAGTACAACCAGAGGAGCATTCTTTATTGGAGGAAGGCTTGTGTCTTTGAGTAGAAAGAAACAAAGTTTTATATCAAAATCAATTGCGAAAGTTGAATATGTTGCAGCTTATATGAATTGTACCCAGGCAATCTGGATGAAACACATTCTGGAAGGTTTTGAGTTCAAGATTTCAGAACCAGTAAGGATTTTATGTGATAATACCAGTGCAATAAATATTTTAAAGAACTCGGTGTTGCATGCTATAACCAAGCATATTCAGCTGAAGTATCATTTCTTAAGAGAGAAAGTGCAGAGTAAAGATGTGTCACTGGAACATGTATCTACTAAGGAACAACTACCAGATATCTTTACTAAACCTTTGCCTAAGGCTACTTTTGAGTATCTTAGAGGTCAGCTAGGGGTTGTACCCCTACATGAGGTCAACTAAGCCGATGTCGAAGACATCAGTCCTGGAGCTTACTGAAAATCATGAAGTAGGATTGGTGTAGAGTGGAGCTATTCCACAGGGGGAGCAACAAGTTGCAGATCATTGTTGCAAATTAGTGTAGCATGGAATAGTTAACCAATTGATATTGGTATTCACTTTGGCATTGTTGTCAAAGGGGGATAAGAATTATATGATTTATGGGGAGAAGAACTATATGATTGATATCCAGTTACCAGCTGAAGACATGGAGATACAGTTGAAGGAGAGTACATGTAAAAATGTAAACCAGGATTCCTATACCTATGAATGTGCATTACTCTCAATCATCACAATCAATGGGTATTGATCTTTGTATTGCCATTAATGCCTAAGGGAGAGATTGTTGAAATTGCATAAAGATTTCATTGATGAAGTATAGTGTTGTCATTGATATCAATAGTAACCAGTAATGGAGTTGTATTGCAACTAGTAGTGATGGAGTAATGCAACCGGTAGTTGAGCAATGAAGGAAACCGGTATTGGTATTTGAAGCAAAGTGATCAACTGGTAACCCTAACCTATTGATATGTTGAACCCTAACCAATGGAGCTTGGTGAATAGGTTGTGTTGATCTATGATCTAATGGTGATCAGAGATGATTATGTCACGTATGCATGATGCACGTGATGAGTTTCAAAGTGGTTTTGGCATGTAGAGATAACTGTTTTATCTTGGGAATGAACAAATGCATAGCATGAAGTGAATAACATGTGATGAGTAACAAGATCTAATATAAGGTGATCCAGGAGTGGTCAAATTTGTCTTGAACAATGTGTAGTTGATTGCTATGTAATCCAATGGTCATGTTTGAACCGATATGTTTGTAATCTCTATGAGATCTTAGGTTTTGTGTTGTGTTATCGACCTATTGTATTTCTTTTTAAGGTCGATGAGTTATTTGTAATTGTGTTGGCAATTTGGTTAAGTGTGGTAGTGTGATTGATTGCCAAACCAGAAGGAGTATCTGCAAAATGTGCGAAGGCAGATAGGAGCATAAATGGATCTGATTAAGAAGAGTGGTGCTATTACCAAATCAGCAAAGATCTTGTTGTTCTCTAACCATTACAAATATTAAATCCCTTAACCGGGTAAGGTTTAATAGGCTTGGTGCTTTCTAAATCCTCTAACCAAGTGATCTATTAGCTTGGATTTGAAATCCTCTATCGAGGTTACTCCTGACAGGTTATTGTAGTCAATCCCTTAATCGGGTGGTCCTTAACCAGATCTGTTTCTAACAAGACATTTTTGTCAAGCTTCTAACAAGGCTTGGCTCCTAACAGAGAAAACTTCAGAAGAGTTCAGAATACTTGTCGGTATTCATCCCCATCGTGGTTTTTCCCATTTGGGCTTCCACATCAAAAATCATTGTGTCAAGTGGTAATTGATTTTGTGGTTATATGTTTTGATATGGTTAATATGTTAAACTGGTAAAGCCACTTAGATATGTTTAGATGACCGGAAGTGATCTAAAATGTGCTATTACTAATGTTAGTAAAGTGGTTTGATGTTTTGGTTAAATGGTATATGAGTTTCAGATCTGTTACACTATTGTATTGGTATTCTGGTCAACCGGTATGCTTGACAGTGCAGTTCTATTTTATGGTATAGTGTCTAAATCGGTTAGTTCAATGATTGGTTTATGAGTTGGGTTTAAGTTTGGTGAAGTTTAGTTTGTTTTCTATCTACTAATTCACCACCCCCCCCCCCCTCTCAGTAGTTGACCGAATCCTTATTGATTCATCATATCATCATGTTGTACTTAGGTGATGTGGATGAGATGGACTCTTAAAGATATCAAGGTAACATATGATAAAGAAATTCCTATTATGTGTGACAATACAAGTGCAATAAACATTTTGAAGAATATCGTTATGCATTCAAGAAAAAATAATATATCAATCAAATATCACTACTTGAGGGAGAAGTTTGATGAGAACGAAGTTCAATTGGAATACATTTCTGCAAAGGAATAGGTAGCAAATATTTCACAAAAGTATTGGAAAAGGATACATTTGAGCTTGTTTGAGAGAAGCTTGGGGTTATTGCCCCTCCTTCTAACTAGGTGCATTATGGAGATGCATTTTTCTAGGGTGATATTACATGCCTATTTATTATCTTGGATTGATGTTGTGGTTACTCTCAAGGGGAGAAGTGGAGTGTGTAGTGTTGTTGTGGCCTTTATCTTTAATGGCAAAGGGGGAGAGATTGAGAAATTTGAAGATATTTCTGATATAGGGAGAGATTGAGTAGTAGAGAGATTCAGTTATTGAGAATGAGGTTGAGCTATATTATTTTGCAGATTTTGAGTTTAGTCATGTGTGGTCAAGTGTTTCTATCAATGACAAAGGGGAATATTTTTGGAACTATGTGTTGTTATGGTTATCATTGATGTCAAACTTTTTATTTTGGATAGTTGTTGGTCTAGAATGTCTGTGTTGCAAACATATCTTGTTGTGTTGATGTTACAATTGTTATATTGGTTGCTCTAGAAGTGTTCGAGTCCAGAAAGTATTGTTGACATTATTTGATGTTGTTTTCTTTTTTTTATGTTTTTGGTATCATGGATATGTTGGTTTTGTGGTCCGAAAATATCCATGTTCTCCAAAAGTTGTGGTATATTTCATAGAAGGTTGTGATATTTTATGTTAGACCTATCTTTGGGTCTGGATATGATTTGTGGAAGGTATTTTGATGTGTTGTGGATCTCACTATAGTGTGTGGAGATCCGGATTAGAGTTATTTGTATTGGAGGATATATTTCGATTGTTAATTTCTTATGTGGATGTGTAGCATGTTGATATGTTGTTAGTTATGTTTTAGTGATTGTGGATCAATGAATTGATCTTTGGAAGATGTGTTTTGGTCTCTTCTTTCTCCTAGAGAGGATCAGTGTGTGTGGTCTGGAAGGTATTTTTTGGTTTAGGATGATTTGGTTCAAGATTTGATGATCTATCTTGTATATAAAGAATGTTGTGTGGTTGTGTGGGTTTGTGAAAAGTTTGAGTGGGAAGAACAATGTGGAGGATACGAGAGGAAGTGTGCAAAATTTAGTGAAGAGTGGGGAAGAAGAGTTGTGATTGAATGATATGTGAGCTATTTTGAGACTGTGACAAAGGTGTGTGATAGAGTGTTGATAGTTGAGGTCTAAATTATGTGTGTTGATGTTGGTCATTTGATGCAGAGTTCAAGGATAGTTTTTGTTATACAATTCAAATAACTAGAAGACAACTGAGAGGGGGGGTGAATCAGTTGTCTCATATTACCAAAACCTTAAGAAATTAAAACTTTAATAACATAACCCAAAATATCAATACCAGAATGCATAAACCAATTACTGACATAGCAGATATATTAATTAAGTACAAGCAATAATTAGAGAATAAATAACATCCACATGACACCAAGATTTGTACATGGAAAACCCGATAAAGGGAAAAACCATGCTGGGAATCCTACCCACAGTCAGATAATACTTATGAAGTAAGTATGTGATTATAATTGAGGGGCTTGCACTTGCAGGAAGGCCAACAACCTAGAGCACACTGTTCATCACAAAAGGAGTCTCATTGATATATAGAAATCCAGAATACAATCTGGAAGAAAGAATGAACTACAAAGATATCATCTCCTATGCTTGAGTATAATTTTGGTTAATCTCAATATCAAAGGACTAAATCCTCTTACATAAACCCAACTTGATCACCAATGATCGACCAAATCCTCTACCTGAATGATTAATACATTATTCACTCCTATATCACATTCTTCTATATGATCTACATTGCAATCTTACATCATATATATAAAAACCCTCGACCAAAAACAATCAAGTCGGCCACTAGACAATAAAACAATTACATAATTACAAATAATGTCATCTTGAGACCAAACAAATAATATCCAACCCATAAGACATCCTGGAAACACATCGAGAGGTCCAATCAACATGTTACATTAAGGTGATCCATAACCTAGATAAACCAGGACCCAATTTAGGTCCACACAGGCTAAAGTAATGATCCCAATCAACCAAGCCTCAAACATGATCACCATCAATATCCTAAATCTATACTAGAATCCACACCAACACCACTTATGCATAACATCAAAGATCTTCAATAAAGCTATGTCGATGAAACCCTCACATGATCAACAAACCAAGCTTGCTAGCATACAGGATAACATCCGATCACCAAAGAAAAACCAACTGACTAAACATGCATCTGAGTAGCATGAATAAGCCAATTCCATATCCCAAACATACCGGAGCATACTGGATCATTATGATCTAATCCAACCAGAAACCAAACAACCTATCGGGACCAAAAGGATACTGATAAAGCAACCAAAACAGTTAGTGTTGACATCAATGCAACACATAATCAATTCCTCCAAATGGCCAACAATCTCCCTCTTTGGCATTGATGGAAACACTAGATGTGAAAAACATCCAAGTGCTAATAAATGTTAAACAAATCTCCCACAAATAATATAGCAATGAAAATCTTAAAAATACTCCCCCTAATGTATATATTCCTTAAGTTTTTCACATAAATATCTCTCCCCCTTTGACATCAATGCCAGAAATTTGACAAAAATATCAAAGCAAAAGCATAAACCATTGAATCACAAAACTAACTACTCCTCATGAGCAGTAGCATCCCCATATCAATCCGGAATGAATGATATCTCTGAAAATGCATACTAGACTGATGCAAAATAGCATCAATCGGTTCTTTGTCGGAGGGGAACAAACCCCTAATCTCTTTGTGAGGTACTCAAATGATTCTTTATAATATAAATTATTGTTAGCATTACCTTTAGTGAAACCAAGATTCAAAAGATATTTATCTAACCTTCCATACCAAGCTCTAGGTGCCTATTTCAATCCATATAAAGCTTTCCTTAACCTGAAAACCATGTTTTTATCATCTGAAAGTGAAAAACCATTAGGTTGCTCAATATAAACTTCCTCATCAAGATCCCCATACAAAAAGGCACACTTAACATCCATATGATAAACCTTGTAGTTTTTATGTGCAGTATAGGCAAGAAGTAATCTTATAGCTTCAATCCTAGCTACAAGTACAAAATTTTCACCATAATCAATTCCTTCCTTCTGAGAATATCCTTTACAAACCAATCTAGCTTTATTTCTTACAACTTGTCCATCTTCATTTAATTTATTCCTAAAAACCCATTTAGTCTCAATAACATTATTATTTTTAGGTTGGGGAACTAAAATCCATGTATTATTCTTCTCTATCTGATCTAATTCTTCTTCAATAGCTTTCATCCAACATTAATCTTTACATGCTTCAATTACTGATACTGGTTCAACTTGAGAAATTAAACATACCTCATTAATTGGCAATCTTCTTGTTGTCATCACTCCATTGTTCTTATCCCCAATAATCTGATCTTTTGAATGATTCAATCTCACATACCTAGGAGTCTTCTGACTCACTGTTCCTCTTCCCTGTTCTTCAGTTACTATTGAATTTTCTGATACTACTAGAGTAACTGGTTCAACATTTTGTTCTGGTAAAGGTGTTACCGGTTCAGTTATGATCATTTCCACTACCAATTCTTGCTCATAAACTCTGATTTGACTTCTATTCATCTCATCCACCTTGACATTAGCACTCTCCACAATTCTTTGTAATCTCTTGTTATAACCTCTATATGCTTTGCTTTCATTAGAATAACCAATAAATATTTCTTCATCACATCTAGGATCAAATTTACCAACGATATCATCTCTCATGATCTAACATTTACTACCAAAGATTCTGAAATATTTAACTGTAGGTGTATTGCCAAACCATAATTCATAAGGTGTCTTACCAGTTTCTCTTTTGATATGTACTCTATTGAATACATAAATTGTTGTGCTCACTACTTCTCTCCAGAGGATGTGAAGTAGATTAGCTTCCATCATCATTGTTCAAGCAACATACAAGATAGTTATGTTCTTCCTTTCCACAACTCCATTCAGTTGAGGTGTCCGAGGAGCAAAAAATTATCTCCTTATGTCATGCCTCTCACAAAAGTTATTAAACTCACCGGATGTGGATTCTCCACCATGATCTGAAATTAAACATTTAATCTTCAATCATGTCTTAGTTTCAACTTTAGCTTTAAATATTTTAAAGTTTTCAAAAGCCTTATATTTCTCCCTTATAAAAGTAACCCACATCATTATAGAATAACCATCAATGATTAGCATAAAATATCTATCACCTTGAAAAAAATTATTTCTAGCAGGGCCACACAAATCAGTATGAATAAGATCAAGAACGTCATTAGATTTGTCTTGTCTACTCTTAAAAGAGTTTCTGACCTATTTTCCCATTTGACATTCTTTACATACCAAATTATAGGGCTTCACAATCTTAGGTATGTCTCTAACTTCCTTAGTTGAACTGATCTTTACCATGCAATCAAAATTCACATGACATAGCCTTTTATCCCATAGACAACTCTCATCAATTTGTGCAATCAAACATATCTATTAATGATTTTGCAATCTCCATCCTTGAATTGTAATTGAAATCCCTTATCCATCAATTGTCCTACACCTAAAAGATTATGCCTTAAACCTTCAACATAATAAACATTATCAGTATTGTTCTTACCATCCAATGATATAGTTCCTTTTCCTTTGATCATACATGCTTTGTCATCTCCAAATCTAATTAGACCATCATGAAATTCGTGCAAAGATAGAAACTTCTTTTTATGTCTAGTAATATGATGTGAACATCCACTGTCAATTACCCATTCATCCTTATCTTCAATTTTAGCAGTCAGGGCCTTCTCTTCGAGTACATTCTCTTCCAATGTCAGAACATCTTCCTTGATAGCCAGGAATACGCATTCCTTTCCATTGCTAGAAACACTAGTAGAGTCTTGTGCCAGTTCATCATCAAAAATAGTCACACCTTCCTCATCCTCTATGTAGCATAATTTATGTATGTTTTTCCTGTACTTATACTTGTTTTGATATCTAGGGTTAGGCTTAAAAGTGTTTTCAATTAACACTTAATTAGTTGGTTTCACTATGCTATCATAGATGGAAACATGGTATCTTGTTTTGGCTTCATGTTGTTGGCATTTTGATGATTATGTTGTGATTGTCATTGATGGACACACACTTGCTATGAGATCACTTTGTGAATGTATGAATTATGCTCAACTAGTAATTGTTCCAAACCGGTATCATGTTGTAGTCTTTAAACTATTGATGTTATGCAGAAAGTGTTTACCGATCTCAAGCGGCATGAGGACCTCAAGTGGTTCGATGATCTCAAGCGAAATGGAGCAAAGGAACTAGAAGCGACAGTTATCATTTTCACAGTCTTCATTTCTATCAACTGGTAATTTGTTAAACCAGTCTTACTCTTAGTTACCAACCGGTAACCAGAAAAGTTGTATAAACCAGTAATACTCTGTGATGAGTTACCAACCAGTATATCTTTGTGATGAGTTACCATCCACCGACACTTTGATGGTGATTTTGTGTCGTGTTACCAAATGTTTCTAGATACAATGAACCTAGGAAATTGCAATGTAATCCTATTGGACCGACATGAAATCAGATTCCTTTTAAGGACATCATGTCTAGGGTTTCGAGGTGTGTGAGTAGCTATTAGGGTTTGAAGTGGTTGATGAGTTCATGTGTGTGCGATCTTAACAAAGAGATCAAGTCTGTGTACTGTAACAGAGTGTGCATTTGCTGAAGACTGAAGCAATGCTAAAATGCATTAGCAATGAGCTATCATGGATCTAACAAAGCAGGTTGTGCTATTTGATAGATCATTCTCTTATTGATTACTCACATCTTTGACAAGTGAGAAACCCTTAACCAAGTAGGCCCAGAAAAGCCTTTGTAAATCCTCTAACAAGGTGGTTCACATCTGTGGATCTAAAATCCTCTCACAAGGTAGTCTTTAATCAGACTTATCTCCTAATAGAGATTGAGATTCCTAACAGGATCTATTCTAGTAAAGAACATCGTATGACCTTAACCGGTCTGACCTTAACCGGTTTGGTTACTATTCTGCAGATAGTTACTTGTGAGTTTCATCTCACCGTGGTTTTTCCCATTTGGGTTTCCATGTCAAAATCTCTTGTGTTATGGTGATTGTGCTTCTGTTGGTGAATTCCTTACTTGCTATTTGGTTTGCGTTTGTGTTAACCGGTTTGTTAGTTAAACTGTTATACCGGTTTACCACTAGACTGATAAAGTGTTTAAGTACAAAATTTTTTTGTATACTAATTCACCCCCCCCCTTAGTATTCATCAACTGGTATCAGAGCTGACCTTTCTATAAGTCTAATCACTTGCAAAGAGATTGATGAATACTAAGAGGGGGGGTGAATTAGTATGCCAAAAATATTTGCACTTAAACACCTTGCAAGACTAATAGTAAACTGGTAAAATAGTTTAGCAGACAAACTAGTTAACACACATGCAAACCAAATAGCTAATAATGCATTCACCCACAAAAGCACAAACACCATAACACAAGAGATTTTGATGTGGAAACCCAAATGGGAAAAACTACAGTGAGATGCAACTCACAAGTAACTATTTGTAGAATAGGAACCAGACCGGTTAAGGTCAGACCGGTTAAGGTCTTACAATGTTATTTACCAGAACAGATCCTATTAGGAATCTCAATCTCTGTTAGGAGATAAGTCTGATTAAAGACTACCTTGCTAGAGGATTTTAGATCCACAAATATGAACCACCTTGTTAGAGGATTTACAAAAGGCTTTTGGGCCTACCCAGTTAAGGCCTATAGACTTGTCGAAGATGTGAGTAATCAACAAGTGATTGATCTAGCTAATAGCACAGACTGCTTGGTTAGATCCTTGATAGCTCATTCCTAATGCACTCCAGCATTACTTTAGTCTTCTACACATTCATACTCTCTCTAACTCCTCAACCACCTTAAACCCTAGCAACAACATAAACTTTCACTACAATCACATCAACAACCTAAAACCCTAGACGTGATGTCCTTATAAAGGAATCTGATTTCATGTCGGTCCAATAGGATTACATTACAATTTCCTAGGTTCAATGAACCTGGACATACTTGGTAACACAACACAAAAAGTATTGTTAAAGTGTCGGCACCGTCAAACAATCGGTGGATGGTAACTCATCACAAGATGTCAGTTGGTAACTCATCACAGAGTATTACCGATTCATACAAAATATCGGTTCAAGCAAAATGCTGGTAGCTAGTTTGACAAAATGAAGACTATGAAGTATGTGTTCTGCCACTTTGATCCTTCGTGTCGCTTGAGATCCTCGAACCGCTTATGGTCTACATACCGCTTCAGACCGGTAAACAAATTCTGCAAAACACCAATAGTCTAAGGACTATAATGCATCATACTGGTTGGAACAATTGTCTATTGAGCATAATTCATACATACAAAAATGATCTCAATGCAAGTGTGTGTCCATCAATGACAATCACAACATAATCACCAAAAATGCCAACAATCTCCCCCTTTGGCATTGATGGCAACATTTAGGAAAATAAAATTTTGACATCTAAGTGTTCTACAACAAACCATGTCATTAGCAAAATTGCTCCCCCTAAGCATATACACTATCCCTTTGACAATACAATGTATAACAATTTTGCATATAGAGCATAAACATTAAGATATTCAGAGCATATATCAAAATTTTGATTACCAGATACTTCTCCCCTATACTTCTCCCAAATAGAATTCTTCTCCCCCTTGGCCAACAATGACAAAGTACAGCTGAACAACCCTGTTTTCATTTGATATTAAAATAATAAAAGTTTATGACAATAAGGAATAATACTTGTCAAAAACAGATTTAAAATCCTGCAAGAATTGTTTCATCGATAAAGACCAGGAATCATGTAGGGAGGTGGCTACTTCTTTCTCTATCTGCATCTGGGAGACATGTTCTTCCATGGCATCAATTATGCTCATCTCCTAAGTTACTGTTAAAGCATCCAGGTTTAGATAGCACTTTTGAAGAATTTGCAATCGTGGGAGTAGAACTAGTTGTAGCTCCTACAAATCTCTAGACTGGGTGCTAATCTCTTGCTCCATTTTTGCTGACTGGATGTGAAATCGGTGAACGGTTTGCCCATAAGTTGTAAAGGAATCATAAGGCGGCTTGAATGTACTCATGTAGGACTACAAGTCTATTTGAAGCTTTTGCTTCTAAGCTAGAACATCATCATAGAATAGATGGGATTGGCAGATCTTGCTGAGTAGTAGATTCCCCTCATCCAGAGCATCCCTTACATCCTTTTGTTCTTTTTGCAGTTCAAACCGGGGCTCATGCAACATCTTTACTAGAGTGGTATTAAGAGATTTTTTATGCTCTTTCTTGACCTTTGCTGCCTCCTCTAGGCTTTGCACTTGCTCATCCACTACTGTGCATAGGAGCTTAAGTTTAGCCAGTGATGATTTAGTGTTGGGAAGGGTAGTACCGGGTATCAAACCGCTAAGAGTGTCCATAGCCGCTTGAATTACATCCTTCTCCTTCTTCCTCCATATGTTTTCAAGCTGTTCTTGGGCAACTTTGATGCTCTACATCAGCTCCATTTCACTTGCAGACTGGAGGTCGATAGGACTAGTGAGGTCAGCCATTTTGGCTTGACTATCGATTGCCTTCGGAGTCTCCATCTGGGTTCTCTTTACTGCCTCTCTTTCCTTATCCTCTTCTACTTTTTTCTTCTTCGCTTCTCTCCTCTTCTCCTCTTTCTTATCCTCCTCTATCTTTTTCTTCTCCACTTCTCTTCTCTTCTCCTCTATTTTATCTTCCTCAGCCTTTTTTCTTTCTGCTTCCTTCCACTTCTCCTCTTCTTTCTCTTCCTCTTCCTTCTTCTTTCTATCTGCTTCTCTCCTCTTCCTCTTCCTTCTTCTTTTTCTCTGCTTCTCTCCTCTTCTCTTCTTCCTTATCTTCATCTTCCTTCTTCTTCCTCTCTGCTTCTTTCTTCTTCTCTTGTTCCTTATCTTCCTCTTCTTTCTTTTTCCTTTCATCTTCTTGCTTCTTTTTCTCTCCATCTTCTTTTCTTTTCTCCTCTTCCTCTTTTCTCTTTTCCTCCTCTTTCTGCTTCTCCTCATCTTCATCCTTTTTCCTCTGCTCTGCCTGTTCCTTTGCCACTTACTATCTATCATCAGCTTGCTTATCAACCTATTTAGTCTATTGCTCCTATCTTGTTGCCTCAGATGGTGTTTCCTAAGTAACATCCTCTACATCCATAGCATCGACATCAATGGTGTTGATTGGCTCAACAACCGGGTTTCCTTCATCATCAAATGCTTCATCCAGTTTTGTTATTACCAGTTCTTGCTCAGCCTTTTGGTTGACTTCAGCCACTTGATGCATTTTCAGAGCTTATAGAGCAAGGGTGTGTGTATTCTTGAGTACTTCTTTACCCTTCCCTTCAAGTAATAGGAGTCTTCTTCTTCTCATGAAGAAGAGGCCTTTGTATTTGTTCATCACTTCAAACAGTTCCGAATTTGATACATCTGGAAAATGTTCAACAAAAAAAATTTCTCTCATTTCCTGTTCCCACTCTATGGCAATGTGCCATTTATTGTCTAAGGATTTATACAAAGAATCCGGTGTCTCAGATCTAATTTCTGAAGGTGACTGGTCATAAACACATAAATATTGAATTATTTCTTTTTCCACTGCTTCCTTTTCATCATCATTAAAGTCATCAAAACAATCAATTAAATCATTCAATACTTTTCTCCTAATATTTTTCATAGTTCTTTGACAATGTGTCAAAGGTTTGTAGGAGGAGATGTCAATATTTATCGGTGCCGATGATGTCAGTTCATTCTTTGTCTTTTTCTTTGCTTGACATGTTATCTTTGGTTTTTCCTTAGACATAGTTTCTTCTGAGTCTGGAGAGGTATTCCTTGTCTTCCTCTTTCTCTCAAACACTTTAGCTAGTGCCGCTTCAGGTTTCTTCTTAGCCGGTGACCCCTTGGTCACTACAGGACTGGCTGTAGTAGCCAGTGCCAATGCTGAAGGCACTGTTTTTGCCTTCTTCACTAAAGGTTCTTTTCCTTTCTTTATTGAGGGTTCCTCAACCAGTGTTATCCTTTCTAGGTAGGTGTTGGTTCTTTTTACCTTTGGATCAAAAGGTGAGGCAATAAGGGTTGAGGCATATCCTTCCAGCATATCATTCATTACCTCATAGCCCATAGGCTCCACTTCCTCCTGTCTGGGCTCAACAACCTCCATTATGCATTGTTCCACTTTGATGGTGAAACATATATCATCTTCATATTTCTTGACAATATCACTTGATATTCTCACCCTCTAACTCATTTTGCGTCTGAACTCATCAAAGTACTTGTTCAAAACTTCAGGGTAACCGGTTCCAACTACTTGAATGCTTTCCTTGATTTTCTTGGTTACCGGTTGGTCAGCTAACCACTGGACATCACCTACTCCTGGAAAGTAGCCTTGGAAGTAAAAGAATAGCCCAACCAATAGTTGTCCAAACTTGAACCTTAAAGCATTATCTTGTTTGATAGATTTCAGATTCAATAGGAGTTGCCTTTGCATACTGGTGCATAGGTCAAATGATGCATCCTCCTTGATCATCCAGTAAGCGGCATTTATCGCTACAGTAGATATAGAGTTAATTCTGCTAGCTGAGAATGTCCAGTATCCAATCACCATACATGCATACTTCACTAGATCGTCCTTGATAGAATTGACAGTCATACCTCATGAGTCACTCACTGAACCGGTGAGCTTGGACATTTCAATTTTTCTTACTGTCCTTAGGGCTGGCACATCCCTTATATTGCAGAAACTGGTGATGGCATGAATTTCTTGTGGTGTTATATCATGCATTCTTTCTAGGTACATCTTGTCACCATGAACTCTGCTCAGAATGATCCTAATGTGATCATCTGTGAAATCCTCCAGGAAATAAACAACATTGTGGATCTTCTTCTTCTCCAAGATACTATACTCCGGTTTGATCTTTTTATCTTGTCCACAGAAAAAACCTAGCTGGGAGTGGATAGCTAGAGACCCTAGTTCTTCAATCTTGCAATCTTTGTAATCAGAAATCCCTTCTTCTACTATAACACCAGCCGGAACTTATGATAGGGCATTATACTTAGACTTGCATTGAATAAAACTTGTAGACTCGATAGATGCACTAGAACTAGTATGAGATGCGAAAGCCATGATAGAAACTTAAAAACTTGAGAAATACCTTTTGAAACACGTGAATTTAGGGCTTTCAGATTCTTCTCCACCTTCCACTCCGTCGGTTGCAGAATCACCGCTTTGTGTTCTTCACTTAACCATTTGCAATTTGAACTTGAATCTTCTTCAAGGTTTCTCAAATTCTCAAAATTGCAGCACAAATCACTTTGTCATTGCTCTGCACTTGAAAACCTCCTTTGCTTCGAAAACTAATAGTGAGAAATGATTTGAAAAATCCTTTTAAACATATTCCTCACCTACCACAATTAATGCTCCTCCATTAGGGTGTAAACCCTAATTTTCCTTTCACCATTTTTGGTCTTCCACCAACTGACAGGTATCACATGTCAGTTAAGGTCTTTTACTGGTGTAAACTGGGGGTTCAAAAAATTTCGCCGTTTGCTCCCCCTAAGCTTTTTTGAAGCTTAGTTTGTCGGTTCCATGATTTCCACACTAGGTGCAGAAACCAGTTCCTCTTGTAACACTACTGGTTTCTTCTTCCAGTTTTTGTTCATGTCTGCTTGAATAGTGTCAACATAAATGTTTCCTTCTGGAGTGACCAGTATATCATCAGATATGTTCTTTCTTGATCTACAGAATCTGGCAATGTGACCCGGTTTGTTGCAATGATAGTAGACCAATCCAAGTGCTCTCCAAGGTCCATTGTTCATGTTTCCATTCTTCCTTCTGCATGTGGCAGCAGTGTGACCATGACCATGACAGACCATACAATTTGCTCTCCATCCAATTTTCACTTGATAGCCACCGCTTCTTGACTGATGATTGAAGGCATTAAACCGGTTGTGATTCCCATTCACAAAAGGTTCAGGACCAACTCCTTGGGTCCTCTGAGGATATCTTCTAATGTTGTTCATAAGTGATCTGCATTCAAATGCTCTATGCCCATACTTGTTGCATGCATAATAATTACCATTAAATCTATAGGATCTAGGCTTATCATTTAGGAAATAAGGAAAATTGTTGTAAGCCTTACTCCTACACACATTTGTAGTATGTCCTTCTTTAAGATAGTTAAAGCAAATAGGTTTAAACTTTTTCTTACCTTTATCCTTTGGTGTCAGTTGTTTCTTTGATGTTCCAAAATTTGTACCAGAGGTTTCACCTTCCTCATGATCGGAATAACCAAGTCCATTGGTATTCTTAACCGGTTTGGCAGATTCAAGATTTTTCTCTAGCTTGACAATACTCTTGTTGAACTTAGCGAGTATTTCCTTTGACTCAAAGAGTTCTTTGGAAATAGCAGCATTTGTTTCCAACAGGTTTTCATTCTCATAGATGGCAATGTTTAGTTCTCCTTGCATGTCTTCCTTTTCCACTTTTCTTGCATGGAGTTGAGCAGCTAGGGCACTGATCTCTTGTTTTAGCTTGGAGATCTCAAGATCTTTGTCTTTCACCAGATCTTCATCTTTCCTCCAGTTCTCAAGCTCTTGACACATCCAGATAGTTAGTCCTTCCAACTCCTTTCTCAGGTTGGAGTTTGATTCATTCAACTTATTTACTTTTGTAATTAGGGCTTCCATGTCTGCTTCATCTGAAGAACTATTTTCAGATAGCTCCATCAACTTTTTAGCATGTTCTCTTCTTTTTGCCTGAGAGACCTTATATTTTGCCATAAGTTCATCATAGGCTTGCTCAAACTGAGTGAGCCGGTGAGTAAGTTCCCTTATAGATTATTCCCCCATATCTCTTTCCAAGTGGTTAAACTTATAGAAAGGTAGGCTCTAATACCAATTGATGAATACTAAGAGGGGGGGTGAATTAGTATGCCAAAAATATTTGCACTTAAACACCTTGCAAGACTAACAGTAAACCGGTAAAATAGTTTAGCAGACAAACCAGTTAACACACATGCAAACCAAATAGCTATTAATGCATTCGCTCACAAAAGCACAAACACCATAACACAAGAGATTTTGACGTGGAAACCTAGATGGGAAAAACCATGGTGAGATGGAACTCACAAGTAACTATCTGCAGAATAGGAACCAGACCGGTTAAGGTCTTACAATGTTCTTTACCAGAACATATCCTGTTAGGAATCTCAATCTCTGTTAGGAGATAAGTCCAATTAAAGACTACCTTGCTAGAGGATTTTAGATCCACAAATGTGAACAACCTTGTTAGAGGATTTACAAAAGGCTTTTGGGCCTACCCAGTTAAGGCCTATAGACTTGTCAAAGATGTGAGTAATCAACAAGTTATTGATCTAGCTAATAGCACAGACTGCTTGGTTAGATCCTTGATAGCTCGTTCCTAATGCACTCCAGCATTACTTTAGTCTTATACACATTCATACTCTCTCTAACTCCTCAACCACCTTAAACCCTAGCAACAACATAAACTTTCACTACAATCACATCAACAACCTAAAATCCTAGACATGATGTCCTTATAAAGGAATCTGATTTCATGTCAGTCCAATAGGATTATATTACAATTTCCTAGGTTCAATGAACCTAGACATACTTGGTAACATGACACAAAAAGTACCATTAAAGTGTTAGCACCATCAAACAATCGGTGGATGGTAACTCATCATAAGATGTCAGTTGGTAACTCATCACAGAGTATTACCGGTTCATACAAAATAACCAGTTCAACAAAAATGTCAGTTGCCGGTTTGACAAAATGAAGACTGGGAAGTATGTGTTCTACCGCTTGAGATCCTTGAACCGCTTGGGGCCTACATACCGCTTCAGATCAGTAAACACATTCTACAAAACACCAATAGTCTAAGGACTATAATGCATCATATGGGTTGGAACAATTGTCGGTTGAGCATAATTCATACATACAAAAATGATCTCAATGCAAGTGTGTGTCCATCAATGACAATCACAACATAATCATCAAAAATGCTAATAAAGATATGGGGGAATACACTATGAGGGAACTTACTCATTGACTCACTTAGACTGAGCAAGCTTATGATGAACTTAAAGTCAAATATAAGGCCTCTCAAGCAAAAGGAAGAGAGCATGCTAAAAAACTGATGGAGCTAATTGAAAATAGTTCTTCTGATGAAGTGGACATGGAAGCCCTAGTCCAAGAAGTTGAAAAACTGAATGATTCTAATGCCAACCTAAGAAGGGAACTTGAAGGACTAACTATCAGAATGTGTCAAGAGCTTGAGAACTGAAGGAAAGCTGAAGATCTGGTAAAAGACAAAGATCATGAGATCTCCAAGTTGAAGCAAGAGATCAGTGCACTTACCACTCATCTTCTTGAAAATAAAATGGAAAAGGAAGGAATCCAAAGTGAACTACACATGGTTGTTTCTAAGAATGCAACCTTGAAGGAATCCAATGCTTCTATTACCAAAGAACTTACTGAATCAAAGGAAATACTTGCCAAATTCAATAAGAGCACTGGCAAGCTAGAGTAGAAGCTTGAGTCAACTAAACCGATAAAGAATACCAATGGACTTGGTTTCTCTGAATATGAGGAAGGTGAGACCTCTGGAACAAAAAGTGGAGCATCAAAAAAACAATCAGCACCAAAGGATAAAGGTAAGAAAAAGTTCAAACCTGTTTGCTTTAATTGTCTCAAGGAAGGACACACTGCTAATGTATGTAGAAGTAAGGCTTACAATAACTTTTCTTATTTTCTAAATGATAAGCCCAGACCCAATAGATTCAATGGTAATTGTTATGCATGCAACAAGTTTGGGCATAGAGCATTTGAATGCAGGTCTATCAGGCACAACACCGGAAGGTATCCTCAAAGGAGTAAAGGATCCTTTTTTGAATCCTCTGGGAACCAGAACCCAAACTAGTTTAATACCTATAATTATTAGTCAGGAAGTAGTGGCTATCAAGCAGTAACTAGATGGAGAGCAACCTGTTTGATCTATCATGGTAATGGTCACACTACTACAACATGCAAAAGGAAGGATGGAAACATGAACAATGGACCTTGGAGAGCACCTGGAATGATTTGCTCTCATTGCAACAAACCAGGTCATATAGTAAGATTTTGTAGAATGAGAAAGAATATATCAGATGATATATCGGTAACTCTGGAAGGAAAGATAGATGTTGAAACCGTTTAAATGGATATGAAGAAAACCTGGAAGAAGAAGCCAGAAGAAGTGATTCAAGAAGAACCGGTTTCTGCACCTAGTGCGGAAGTCACTGAACTGGAAAACTAAGCATCAGAAAAGCTTAGGTGGAGCAAATGGTGAAACATCTCGAACCCCCAGTTTAAACTAGTAAAAGACCTTAATCAGTAAGTGATACCTGTAAATTGGCAGAAGACTGGAAACAGTAAAAGGCAAATTAGGGTTTACGCCCTAATAGTGGAGTATTTATTGTGGTAGGTGAAGAACTTGTTTAAAAGAATTTTTCAAAGTCATTTTTCACTTATCAATTTACGAGCGAAGAATTTTTCAAGCATAGAGTGAAGAAAAGCAATTTGGATTGCAATTCAAAGAATTTATCAAAATCCTAAAGAAGAATTAGAAGCAAACATCTATTGGTGAAGTGTAGAACACAAAGCGGTATTTCAGAAACCAAAGGAGTGAGTGGCGTAGTGTAGTTTGCAAGCCCTAAATTTCAAATTATTAAGGTATTTCTCAAAATCTCTCTGTTTATCATGGCTTCCATATCACATTCTATCCCTAGTGCACCTGTTGATCCAGTAGACTTCATTCAATGGAAGGAAAAATACAATGCCCTATCTCAGATACTCATTGGTGTTATAGTGGATTAAGGCATTTTCGATTACATTGACTGCAAGATTGAAGACTTAGGATCTCTTTTAATTCTTTCCCAGTTGAGTTTTTTCTACGGGAAGGACAAGAAGATTAAACCAAAATTTAGCATCCTGGAAAAGAAGAAGCTTCACAATGCAATCTATTTCCTTGAAGAGTTTTCAGATGATCACATCCGCATCATTCTGAGTAGAGTGCATGGTGATAAAATGTACTTAGAGCAGACGCATGATATCACACCGGAAGTGATTCATGCCATCACCAGTTTCTGTAACGTCGGTGAAGTGCCAGCCCTAAGGAAGATCAGCAAGACAGAAATGACCAAGCTCGCTGATTCTATGAGCAACTCATGGGGAATTACTGTCAATTCCATCAAGGATGATCTAGTCAAATATGCATGTATGGTGATAGGATACCGAACATTCCATGCCAGCAGAATCAACTCTATCTTTGCTGCAGTGGTAAATGTCACCTATAGGATGATCAAGGAAGATGCATCATTTGATCTGTGCACTTGTATGCAAAGACAACTTCTATTGAACCTCAAGTCGATCAAACAGGACAATGCCTTGAGATTTAAGTTTGGACAACTATTGGTTGGGTTGTTCTTCTACTTCCAAGGCTATTTTTCAGGAGTAGGTGATATTCAATGGTCTGCTGACCAACCAGTTACAAAGCAAATCAAGGAAAGCCTGCAAGCAGTAGGAACCGGTTATCTGGAAGTGCTGAAAAAATAATTTGATGAGTTCAGATGCAAAATGAACCAAAGGGTGAGAATATCAAGTGATATTGTCAAGAAATATGAAGATGACATCTGCTTCACCATCGGAGTTGATGAGTGCATGATGGAGGTGGTTGAGCCTAGACAGGAAGAAGTACAATTGATGGGATATGAGGTAATGTATGACATGCTAGATGGGTATGCCTCTACCCTAATCGTCTCACCCCTTGATCGAAAGGCAAAGAGAACCAACACCTATTTGGAAAGGGTTACACCGGTTGAAGAACCATTAGCAAAGAAGGGAAATGCAATGCCTTCAGTATCGGCACCAGTTACCACAGCAAGTCCCAAAGTGACCAAGTGGTCACCAGCAAAGAAGAAACTGGAAGCTGCACCCGCCAAAGTCTTTGAGAGAAAGCAGAAGACAAAAGATGTCACACCAGACTCAGTGGACACTATGTCTGAAGAACAGCCTAAGAAGACTAGGCAAATGAAGAAAAAGACAAAGAGTGAACCGGGAACATCTGCACTAGTAAATATTGATATTTCCTCCTACAAACCT
Organism: Cryptomeria japonica; assembly: GCF_030272615.1. Taxonomy (NCBI): domain Eukaryota; kingdom Viridiplantae; phylum Streptophyta; class Pinopsida; order Cupressales; family Cupressaceae; genus Cryptomeria; species Cryptomeria japonica. Next base: position 578,800,262 of record NC_081408.1, on the reverse strand, counting down.
TTGACACATTGTCAAAGAACTATTAAAAATATTAGAAGAAAAGTACTTGGTGATTTGAAAGAGTGCTTTGATGATTTTAATGATGATGAAAAGAAGGAAGTTGAATGGGAAGTTATCAATTATTTATATATTAATGACCGGTGGCCATCAGAAATTAAATCTGAGACACCTGATTCTTTGTATAATTCTTTAGATAACAAGTGGTGCATTGCTATAGAAAAGGAACAAGAAATAAGAGAGGAAGTATTTGCACAATACTTTCCTAATGTGCCTAAAACTGAACTTTATGAAGTAGTGGAAAGATATAAGGACCTCTTCTTCATGAGAAGAAGGAGACTCTTGTTGCTAGAAGGAAAAGTTCCTGTAGTGGTAAAAGATACCCTCTCTCATGTCCAAGCCACTTTAAGGTTGCATCAAGTGGTTGAAGCCAACAGGAAAGCTGAGCAAGAACCGGCAACCAATAAACCAAATGAGGTATATGACAATGAAGGAGAATAGGTCACTAATCAAATGGATCCTACTGATGTTGATGCCTTGAATGGTGAAAATGTCACTTCGGGTACACCATCAGAAGTGACAGGATAGGAAAAATAGGAAAAAGAAAAGGCTGCCAAGGAGCAAGCAGAAAAAAAGAAGAAGCAACAGGAAGTTGAAAAGAAGAAACGGGCAGAAGAAGAGAAAAAAAGAAAAGAGGAAGAAAAGAAAAAGGAGGAGGAGAAGAGGAAACTAGGAGAGGAAAAGAAAAGAAAGGAAGAGGAGAAGAAGAAACAAGAGGAAGAGAAGAAGAATAAGGAAGAAGAACAGAAAGAAGAAGAGAAACGGCAGGAAGAAGAAAGAAGAAAGGAAGAGGAGAAGAGGAAGCAGGAAGAGGAGAAAAAGAAGCAGGAAGAAGAGAAGAAGAGAAGAAGAAAGAAGAAGAGAAAAGAAAGCAAGAAGTAGAGGAGCAAAAGAAGGCAAAAGAAGATAAGTTATGAGCCAAAGAGAAGGAGGAAGTGACATAGAGCACACAGGTGGAGACCCCAAAGGCAACCAGTAGTCAAGCCAAATTGGCTAACATTACCAATCCCATTGACCTCCAATCTGCTAACAAATCGGAGCTTCTACAAAGCATTAAGCTTGCTCAAGAATGCCTAGAGGTGATAAGGAGGAAGAAGGAGCAAGACATGATCCAAGCTACGGTGGACACTCTTACCGGTTTGATACCTAGTAACAACCTCCCCAGTATCAATTCCTCTCTTGCACAATTAAAGCTCATATGCGCAGTTGTAGAAGACCAAGTGCAAAGCCTAGAAGAGGTTGCAGAAGCAAATGCCAAGAAGGAGCATCAAAAGGCTCTAGACATATCCTTGGTGAAAAAGTTAATAGAGCTCTGGTCTGATCTATAGAAGGCACAAAAGGACATTAGAGATGCAATGGATGAGGGAAAATTATTGCTAAGTAAGATATGTCAACCTCATCTATTCTGTGATGATGTGCTTGCTCAGAAAGCCAAACTATAATCTGATATGCAGTCATTTATAAGCACCTTCAAGACGCCATATGATTCCTTCTCCACATATGGACAAACCGCTCATCAGTTTCAACTCCAGTCTGCAAGAATAGAGGTAGAGATAAGCAACCAGACATGTAATTTGCAAGAGCTTCAACTGGTCCTACTATCAAGACTACAAATTCTTCAGAAATGCTATCTAAATCTGGATGCCCTAATGGTCACTCAAGAGATAAGTACCTTGGATGCCATGGAAGAGCAGGTCTATCAGATGCAAATGAAGAATGAGGTTGCTACCTCATTGCTTGAATCATGGTCTTTATCCATGAAGACATTTATGCACGACTTTAAATCATTTTTTGACAAGTTTCACTCTTTATTGTCATAAACTCTTTAAATCAATTTTTAATGCTAATGAAACAGGGGTTATTCAGCTATACTTTGTCATTGTTGGCAAAGGGGGAGTAGTATTTTGTATTTAAAATTTCGATGGGGGAGTAGTATTCTGTATTTAAATTTTGATGCATGCTATATATACTTTCATGTTTATCTCTGTAAGGAAGTAGTATACATTGTATTTTCTGCAAAAGGGATAGTGTATATGCTTAGGGGGAGTAATTTTGATTATGGGATAATTTTGTTGTAAAACACTTAGATGTCAAAAAATTTTCTGAAGTGTTGCCATCAATGCCAAAGGGGGAGATTGTTGGCATTTTGATGATTATGTTGTGATTGTCATTGATGGACACACACTTTCTATGAGATCACTTTGTGAATGTATGAATTATGCTCAACCGTAATTGTTCCAAACCGGTATCATGTTGTAGTCTTTAAACTATTGATGTTATGCAGAAAGTGTTTATCGATCTCAAGCGGCATGAGGACCTCAAGTGGTTCAAGAATCTTAAGTGGAACGGAGCAAAGGAACTAGAAGAGGCAGTTATCATTTTCCCAGTCTTCATTTCTATCAACCGATAATCTGTTAAACCGGTATTACTCTGAGTTACCAACCGATAACTAGAAAAGTTGTATAAACTGGTAATACTCTGTGATGAGTTACCATCCACCGACACTTTGATGGTGATTTTGTGTCATGTTACCAAATGTGTCTAGATAAAATGAACCTAGGAACTTTCAATGTAATCCTATTGGACCAACATGAAATCAAATTCCTTTTAAGGACATCATGTCTAGGGTTTCAAGGTGTGTGAGTAGTTGTTAGGGTTTAAAGTGGTTGATGAGTTCATGTGTGTGCAATCTTAACAAAGAGATCAAGTCTGTGTACTGTAACAGAGTGTGGATTTACTGAAGGCTGAAGCAATGCTAAAATGCATTAGCAATGAGTTATCATGGATCTAACCAAGCAGGTTGTGCTATTTTATAGATCATTCACTTGTTGATTACTCACATCTTTGACAAGTTAGAAACCCTTAACCAAGTAGCCCCAGAAAAGCCTTTGTAAATCCTCTAACAAGGTGGTTCACATCTGTGGATCTAAAATCCTCTCACAAGGTAGTCTTTAATCGAACTTATCTCCTAACAGAGATTAGGATTCCTAATAGGATCTGTTCTGGTAAAGAACATTGTATGACCTTAACCAGTCTGGTTACTATTCTGCAGATAGTTACTTGTGAGTTTCATCTCACCGTGGATTTTCCCATTTGGGTTTCCACGTCAAAATCTCTTGTGTTATGGTGATTGTGCTTCTGTGGGTGAATGCCTTACTTGCTATTTGGTTTGCATTTGTGTTAACCAATTTGTTAGTTAAACTGTTATACCGGTTTACCGCTAGACTGATAAAGTGTTTGAGTACAGAAATTTTTTGTATACTAATTCACCCCCCGCTCTTAGTATTCATCACATGTTTTGGTTCAGTTGTGTACTGGTAGACACTTCACTAGCACCAGCACCATTAGGATAGAAGGATTTCTTTGGTTACCAGAAATGCAGGCCAACATGGTTTAGAATATGGTTATCAGTATTGGAGGCCGACATCTCTTGGATCTAGCATCGACAATTGATTTTGATATTCATGTATTTATGTTATCTAGCTGACGTGTATATTGATATTGTAATTATCTTTGTAAGCCAACATAAGGCATGATAAGTTGTATAGGGTATATAGGTTAGTTGGATTAGATGGCACTTGAAGATTATGATTCCAAAAAATTGAAGAACTTAAAGCTACAAGATGAATTGAATTATGTTAAGGAATTCATTCTTGTCCTACGAGAGAGGTTGTCATCTATTCAAGCTAGGAGGAAGGAACTTTTACAAAATAAGGATGATGAAGAGAAAGATGCACTTAAGGAAAAATGTCAGAAGCTGAGTTAGGAGAACATGGTCATGAGAAATAAAATGCAAGCTATAACTATGAGGAAGTCTAGGGAGATTGAGGACTGGAAGAAAAAGGAAGAAAATCTTGTTGTATCCCTGAAGAACAAATTTGAAGAATGTGGTAGGTTGGCTCATCAGAATGATATGTTGAGAACTGATTTAGTACAATCTTAGGGTAATGAACAAGAGCTTGAGAGACAAATGATAATTCTGAGAGAATATCTAACTACTTCTAGTGAGTATAAAAAAAATTCAAGATTAGTTCAGCACAGCTAGATGAGTTATTGAAAAGACAAAGTCAGATTGGAGATTCTAATGAACTTGGATTTGAGCAAGGATAGAGTTATGGTACTGCTAATGAAGATCAAAACCATAAGGCACTGGTAAGATAGTTTAATGCTTATAAATTTAATGGTAGATGTTTTGTTTGCAATAAATTTCTTCACATGGCTAGGTAATGTAGAAACAGAGCAAATTAGAACCCTGATTCTTCTCCTGGTCAATGTTCTAAATGTAATAAGTATGATCATAAGATAGAAGATTGTAGAATGAATTTTAAATGATATGCATGTGGAAAATTTGGATATATGGCTAATCAATGCATTTCAAGAAATTTCGCCAGTTTTATCAAAGCAATTCAAAGGAACAATCTTACATGTTATGCATGTAATGAGGTTGGGCATATTGGTAAATTATGTAGAAAAAGAAATACATCGGTTGGTAATGGAGGATAAAATTAGAAAGGTAAAGAGAAGGTTAATGAAATCCAACAAGATGATATCCAGAGATGGGTTAGGAAGACTGAAGAAAAATCAGAAGATGGGAATGCATCGGTTACTTATCCGGCAAAGGAGGTTGCTCCTGCATCGGCATGTAGCTCAACCGGTAACTAAGGCAGATGTCTTAGGGGTAGGAAAAATTCATGAAGATGTTGCATATGCCCCAGGAAGAGGTTCTAGAAGATGTTCTAGACATTGGAGATTCTTATCCGACATGGAGATGTTTTGTTTGAGATCCGGTATCTTTCATCGGAAGTCATTGATGTCAATGAAAGATTAGGTTTTTTTTTCTTGGAGGATAAAAGGTCAAATTCACTTTATTTTTTATCACCTTGCATCCAAAGTAATTCAGTGTGATTAAGAGCAACAAAGAGTGATCAAAGGTGATTCAGAGTGATCAGATATCTTCTCAAGTGATTTCATTGATGACTGAAAGAGTTTATTAGGGTTTCACTGGAAGCCATTAACAGGTACTTTTCTTTAATCATGGAAGTGGGATCATCATCTATTCCTATCTTTGTTGCAAATTTGACTCTTGTAGAGGTCAAAGACCATCCCAGGACAAAATTCAGATGGTATCCACATGTGGCTACCCAGGATGACTCGGTTGGAGCATTTTCCTGTGTTCCGGAGGGAGTTGTTTATGTCGAAGATGTTAGGGCATACATACATTGTCACATTGAGGATTTGGGGACATCTGATATAAAGGGAATGCACATGAGCGATCTTATGGGAGATTTTGAAAAGGTTAAACCTGCATACAAGCACATTGAAGATTTAGGGTTTACCGACATTCTGGACATTCCAGAATTCGAAGATGAAATCATTAGGTATGTTTTAAGAAGAGTACATGGAGAGTTTATCCAGTTGGATAGACCTTACAAGATCACCAAGGAAGACATTAGGGCAATCACTGGTTTACCATAGGTTGGGTAACATCCAGATAAGAAGGTTTCTAATGATTATGTCAACAAGATCACTGGTGCAACATCAAACATGAGATCTATGAGAATAAGCACTATTTCTGACACAGACATCAAATTTGGTAGCATGGTCATCGGTTATAAAGTAACTCACTCTAATCGACCGAATTTTGTTTCTAGCTTCTACATTTTCACATCTCACAAGATGATGAGAGAAAATGAGAAATTGAATCTGTGGTTGGATGTTGGATGAACTGTTAATAAACCTAGGAAAGATTAAAGGGGAAAAGAAAGGGACTTTCTGATATGGCAACTTAATTGTCTACATAATGTTATTTTTCATGAATGACACTCTCAGTTTTGGGAAGAGACAATGGGCATTTGATATCCTGGTAGGGAGACAAATGAAAAAATCAATTGCTACTTCAGGCAGTCAGAGAGATGATAAGGTATGGGGATATTTTAAGGCATTCCAGAAGGCTATGAAGTCTAGAGAAAGGGTTTGTAAGCATATTGTTTAAAAATACTTAACCGACATATGCTTCATGGTGAAGAAAGATGAAACACTTATGGAAGCGGTTAAGCCTCAAAAGATTTGGATTGAGGAAATAGGATATGAAGTTGATGCGTAGATCCTTGATGCTTATGCAAAAATGTTGATTGATGCACCCATTCTTGAAGTTGAGAATCCATGTGGTACTACAAAGCCAAAGACACAAGAGGTTGAAACAGAGTTCAACCCAAAGAAGAGAGAGAAGCAGGAAGGAAAGGAAAGAAAGTTTATAGAAAAGGTCTCACAAGACATTAAAGCATTAATTGATGTTGTTTTGGAGAAAGGTAGGAAGAGAAAGGATCTAGAAGTACACATTGAGCCCATTACAACAGAGTCTGAATCTAAGGATGACACACCCTTGGCTTTCAAGAGGGTTATAAGGAATAAAATAGAGGAAACCAAGGTAGAAGAAAAAAAGCAACTAGTTAGGAAAGTCACATTCAAGTTACTAACATAGAAGTAAGCACCAAAAGTAACACCTTCAACTCCATCCAGTACTGCAAAAAGGAAAAAGAAGAATGATATTGATATGACAATTCAATCCGATAATGTAACTATCATTCCACCCAAAACTTGTGCAGAGTTAGTTGATGAGATAACTAAGGATGGCATGTTAACGAATGTACAGTTTTACTATGATCGTTTAGATAATGTTGAACAAAGAGAGGTAGAGGAAGCAGTTTTGTTATATTTGGATATTTATAAGAAAGCCTTGATAGAAATTGAAAACCAAACACCAGTAGAATTGTATAATAGGTTAGATTCTAGGAGGCTATCAACAATACAAGAAGACAAGCATATTAAAATTCAAGAGCTATTATCTATTTGTATTTCTATTACTCAAAAGGAAATGGATAAGACACTTGAGGTTGTCAGATAGAAAAATCTTTAACAACAACATAGAATAACCAACCTTATGCTAGGAAGGGTAACTAAGATAATCAAGCAGACCCAAAAGGCATGGGTTAAGTTCTTTGAAGAGAACCGAGGTTTGTTTACTTCACCAGAATAAAAAATAGATACTATAGAAATCCCAGTTGAAGGGAAAGGAAAGGGTATTATGGGTACTTCAGCCTTAATTTCAAAAAACATTAAGGTGGTGGAAATCAAGCCCCTAATAGAGACAAATGTACAAGCAAATGTTGAGATACCAGAAAATATAGAGAGTGAAAAGGTTGATATTTTACATGATACTAATGTTGAGGAAAACAATCCTCTGGATACAAATGTATAGGTTGAGGTTACAATTCCTACAAAGGAACTGACAGTTACAAAGACTGCACCAAGTGGTGAAGCCACTGGTGCAAGTGGGGAAGCTATTAAGAATAAATCATCAAAGGAGAAGAAAAGGGAATCTGGTAGGGAAGTGGTAGCAGGTCCATCATTCTTGTCAATTGACACCTCACAGGTTGTAAAGAAAAACATAATCAAGATGATTCCTACTAAACTCATGATGATGGTTGCACAAAAATTGATGGAGGGATCTAGGAATAACGATATTATTGATCAGTCTATCACTGTCTTGCATAGACTAGTCCCGAATTGCAAGATTGACAGAGAAGCGAGCCCATCTGGAAAGCTTAAGACAATTACTGAGCACATTTCAAAGGATTTTCAATCCTTGTAGCATATTTCAAACCGACAAGCACTGGAGAGGTTCAGACAGGCTAAAAGAGCTACATTTGATCAAGTAATTGATTCAAAGAGGAAGAAAATTGATGAAAAGTTGAAATTAATAGACAATTCTTTATTCAAGATGCTTTTGAAGTTAGAATAATCCATGTAGCTAGTCATATAGGATGCTAAGGATCTTTAGTGAACACAAGAGAAGGAATTTACTCATCTGCACACACATGGGCAAAAGAGGTTCAAAGTTTCAAGAACCAATGGGGAAGTTTTCTACGTCTCCATTTGTAAATCCTAGTCACTAAGTGAATTGAGATGAATGATCCCAGGGACCTTAGAGATCGATTGACCGCTTATCTATGAAATGATTTGCACCTCAATTTCAATTGGGGTACTACAAATGCAAAAACAAGCACACTCAACCTTGTCCGAATAGGAAATGCATCTTCATCCTGCATGTTGCATTCACATAGGTCATGTCAAAAATTCATTTGTCTCCACATACATTCTGCAGATCATTATGTCATATAGGTCTGCACGCTGAGGGCATAACTGAAAAAAATCCAAAAAATCATATAAAGTTCTGAAAAAAACCCAAAAATCATATAAAACCCTGAAAAAATCCAAAAAATCATTCAAAAACAATGAAAAAAATCAATCAAAAACATTCAAATATGGAAGACATAACAACCAAAAACATCTATAAAACAATCCTTCAAAAATCAAAAAAAAAAAAATCTGAAAAATGTCCTAAAAAAATCAATCAAAAAACATTCAAATATCGATCTACAAAATCCAAAAACATCGAAAAGCTCTTGGAAAAGAACTAAAAAATTGAAAATCAATCAATCAGAAAAAACTTGCAATAAAATGTCTTGTGAGAAACAAATACCCTAGCAAATATTCAGCAAACACTTCACATGAAGTTAACAAAGGATACGACTATCCAGTCAAACATCTACAATCAACTGATCAAACTATCTTATCAATCGTATCATATCCATATCAAAGTGATCATTATCTTGTCTTAAACAAAAGAGATACACTCAAAATAAGACGGGTCAGTCTTAAACGGGATCCGCAACTTTCTGAGATTAGACATTATCAACCATCACATCAACCAACTGAGAACGAAGGCACAAGGTCAATATAGCTACTGAATTTGGTCTGGGTCATCCTTTATCTTTTTATCATTTGGCGACAGATATTGTTCCTATGCTACTCAAGGATTTCTACAAGTGACTAGAGGAGCTATGATGGGCATTATCTTTTTCTTTGTTTTCTGTTTGTGGTGTGAACTGATGAAATTCTAGGGAAATTGCTCTAGTGGGTGTCTGTGATAAGAGCCTTCACATCAAGGTGAAATCGCCACACATACCTCGGCCCCTAGTGTAATTCCCAGAATGGAGGGTTCACTCCTTGTCTGCTACATGTTTGTTTCTACAATGAGATATCTTTACATCTTGGTTCTTTATACCCTTATGTGCTAAGCTTCATTGTTCAATAATAAGGCTCAATGATGAATATATATTGATGCAATAAAATATGTGACATAGGTTCATGATTCATTCAATTTCATTCTCATTCTCATCTCATTTGCTTATTGATAGTTTGTTGATTTCTCATCTTCTGTCTAAATCGCATTCTTTCTAACATTCTTTCTACCATCAATTTTTATTTCTATCATCTAACTAACATTTCTTCAAGTTGTATATGAGTTAAAATTGGTTCAACCATTATCATACAAAAAACATTCATTATAGCATTCATTATAGAGTTCATTGCATTCATTTTAAAATATATTACCATCATTAATACATACATGTATTACCATTGCATTCAGAATCATATAGAATCAAATACATAAGCATCATAAAACTCATAGAATCATATAAGCATACATGGAGAAGCAAAATATAAATAGATCACTATCAAAAACCCGCATGTCATATATATATAACTCAAAAATGATAATGTGTGTGAATACAATAAATAAGCCCGAAGGCTCAAATAACATGATCAACCAACACTGCCTCTGTCAGCAGGTGGATCCTGTCCACTAGATCCTGCCCTAGGATGTCGAGGTAATCCCATAATGCCACTGCTAGTTCGTCATGAAGTAGATCTACTCGATCTCCTCCCCATAAATGCATTGAAGCTAGGCTCTCTCTGACCCTCGGGGATGGCTCTCTCATATGCCTACTGAGAATAAATAGACTCCTGCGCAGTAGTGAAATACCTATCTTCCTGGTCGCGCGTATTTGTACCTACTCTAAAAAGTTGATCAAAGGCATCCATGGTAATCTGACATCTCCGCACTGTCTCATCTCTCTCCCTCTGGAGATGATCTCTCTCAACCTCAAGGGCACCATAATCTACATAGTAAGTCTCTCGCTCGATATCTCATCTAGCGACCTCATCCTCCAAACTCTAGACCCACGCTCTAAGAGTCTGCATCTCATCCTCATCATCAACCTGTCCTCTCCCACCCTCAACACCAGGCACATCCTCTAGCTCTGGCATATCCTCATCATCACCTCCATCCTTGATGCTCGATGACTCAGAAGAATCATCATTGTCCTCACTGCTAATAGACTCGGTGTCCCCACCAATGTCTACATCCTCATCTCCTTCATCCCCTCCCTCATCTCCACCACCTCCTCCCTTAACTCCACCCTTTCCTCCTCCTCTAGCTCTCTCCATTGCGTCTATCCTCAACCGCTGTCTAGGATGGTGAATCTGTTATGATGTAATCGGAACAGCAGGATCAGTCAAAGGCACTAGCCCATGCCTAGCGAACCACGCATCGTACTCCACCATCGTCTGTGGATCTCTTGCACCTCTACCCAAACCCCAGAGTAATGGCTGCAGAGAATAAAACTCAACAAAAGAAACATGTGGTTGTATGCAAACACCCCAATCAGATACCTCCCACAATACACGAGCAAAATAAGCTGTAACCACTGGTGACACCTGTACCTCACCAAACTGTCTTAGAACCCGCTCTGGAAGATACATCTCAATAATCCGCTAGGTCTCAAAGGTCCTACCAATAAGATATCTCTATTGTCGATAGAAAGACAAGTGCACTGCATCATCCTCCCAACCGGGGCAATCTAAGTATGGTCTCCAAATAAAATGTTGCAATATGTCAAACTGATGTCTCCAGTACATGGTGTTCCCCGAACCTCTATGTCTGATACTTGTTGTATACCTGAAAGCATAAGGCTCACCAGGCTGCAAATCAGCATGAATAACAGGCCTCGAAATAGAAATGTGTTCCCATGCCCATGTCTGAAGCAAAGTCACACCACAACAGATAGAATAGGATACAAGATGCACAATACCATGCATCTGATAGTACAACATGGCTAGCAGACAAGGACCCCATGCATACAATCGACAATGAATGATCATATCATGGAGTACTCTGACCCATCCAATTGAAAACCCATGACCTCATCTGTTAGGTATCAGTAAACCACCGACAACACCGCATAATACAATAGTCGGATCATCATAGTCTAAATGGGCCCAAGGGATGTCATAATGGCCACTGATCTGCAAGTCCTAAATCTCACACTCGAAAAGTGCACATAGTCCAGCAATGCCATCATCATGGTCATATACAACTCTCTCACCATGAATAGGAATACACAGTATATGCCATACATCCTCTAAAGTAATCGATGCCTCACTAGTTGGAAGATGAAAAGAACAAGTCTCAAAATGCCACCACTCTATCAAAGCTGTAATCATGGTCCTATTGGTCATAACCTCTGGTAAATGTAAAACATGATATAGACCAAGCTGTCAGATATCCTCGATCTCCTCATCTGGTAAGTCTGCTCAAAGATCCAATCCACTAGGTCTATTGTGTAAGCAGTATAACACTCCAATGTTCTCCTGCAATGAGAAAATATTCAAAATATCAGATATCGGATCTGGAAAAACAAAAAAATATTTTCAAACGCATGACAAAAAATTACACATACAACGAATGCATGATAGTTATGACTAATGCGATACAATTATGACTCTTGCATGATGTTTAAAGCTAATGTGTAATGAAATGGACGCATGTGTAACAATAAACACTTATGCGTAACGAAATGAGCAGATGCGGCATGATAACGCTAATGTGTAACACTTAGGACGCATGCGTAGCAGTTAAAGCGTTTGCATAACAGTTAACACTAATGTGTAAAAATCAACAAGCGATTGCGTGACACAATGCAAAAATTAATCATGAAATTTTTTTTTGAAAATAGCATAAAACAGGCATAAATCAGGAAAAAAATTGGAAAAATACCATGTCGCCAATCCCAGGAGGTCTCTAATATGAACGTACTCGGTCAAACAGGTGCAATCGAGCTCTATAACTAGCCATGATGATCAAATACTTAGAAAAAAGCACACAAATTGCAGAGAAAACCAAGGAATTACCAAATTGCAAATGAGCAAATGAAAACCTAAAAATCTCTATTTATAGCTCAAAATTAGGGTTTTTTGACACCTCGACGCCCATAGTCCCTGCCAGCTTCAAACACCTCGTAGCCTATTCAAATGATCTCGAAATCGCACGAAATTTCACACGCTTGCTCGATAAACTGATATCAAAAACATGGTCTCAATTTTGGAATTTTTCGACCACCTTTTTCGAGGGGGCATATTTACACTATACAACAGTACCAAGCTATACTAGGGCAGAATTTTTTGTTTTCTTTGAAACAATGTCATTTCGACTTTGTCTCAAAGAGGGGCAAATGTAGACACCTAAAATGGTCTCATCGATCATGTACTAATTATTTCTCTAATTGATTAAATAATTCTTTAATTATTTAATTAAGTTAATTAATCATATTCTTCTAATTTCATATTTCCTCACCATCTTACTAATTATTCTATTTCTTACTCTATCATTTAATCATTTTAATCATTTCTTAAATGTTAATTAAATATTTATTATTTAATTAATTTTGATTAATTTAAATAATCTTTATTATTTAAATAAATTAATTCTCAATTTCTATCTCTAATCATTTAATCATTCAACCCTCTTCTAAATATTAATTAAATATTAATTATTTAATTAATTGTGATTTAATCCTTTAAATTAAATAATCTTTATTATTTAATTAAATTCCATTTCTAAATAATTAAATAGTTTCTTTAAATTATTTAATTAGCTAATTAATTCTTCCATTTCCAAATCCCCAAATTCTAATTTCATTTAATTTCATATTCTTCTAGTTTCTTCCAAATTCAATTACATGTGCATGATTTCAAAAACCAAATAGAAAATCAAAGTCAAGTTCTAAATATATTCAAATACTAAATTGAATTAAATATATTCAATTATTTGAATAGATATCATGCAAAGATTAAATTGAAAATCTAAATCTAAATGCAAGCACATGCTAAATTAATTAATTAAATCAATTAATTAATTAAATCATTATCTCTTCAACTTCTATTTCCATCTTTCAGTTAGTTTTTTCTAAATTAAGCTTTCTATGTCATCCTCTTTATTTCCTCCAATCATTCTTTTTCTTCCTCCAGTCAGCTTTTTCTCAATCAGTTAACTCAATTAATCTATTCAATCTATTGAGTTTCACTCCTACAATCAGCAGTTCAACTATCAATTTTCATGTGAGCTCACCTGAGTTCCACGTCTTGATCAATTTGTTCCACCTTTCAATCAATCTTCTCCAATTTTCTATAAATTGAGCATCCAATCTCCATTTTCAATAATCATGAACTTTGAATCTTTGTGTCACTTGCAAGTTACCAGTGCAATATCTGAGAGCCATCATACCACGAAGAGGAGAAGAACAATGGAAGCCATACGCGATCTTGGGATAGGGAGTTTTGATTTCATTTGATTATTTTAGTTCCTATTTTGCTTGATTGTGTTATTACATTGTCTTATTTGTTAAATTCGTTGGTTAGAAGGGATTCATGATTTCCCTTGTTTCTAATTGATTACTTGTTTTAAGATGAATTTTACATGCTTACAGTCATAAGTCAAATGAATGTAGAAGTATGATGAATAAATTTCCAAATAGAAGAAATGTTGGATGCTATGCATGTGGTAGGTTTGGACATGAATCAATGCAGATCAAGAGAAAATCAGATGAACTTCAGGCTTATGCAAGGAAATGTTGTTTGCTATGCTTGCAATAAATCCAGTCACATTGCAAAATACTATAGAAGCATAAATGTGAATAGGAATAGTCTGGTAAACAAGGACAAGAATGTGAAGGTAGATGAGAAGGGGAAAGATAAATTTGATAAGATTAGAGATCAAATGAAGAAGACATGGGTTAAGAAGAGTGATAATGATGTAGGAAGTGGGTTCCGCGCCTAATTCAAGTGCTCGAACTTCATCCGATAAATAAGCTAAGGCATTTGGCCTTGGGGGCAGTTTTCATGAAAATATTATAAACCCCCTGTTTGAGATCTATGTCTGATTCCAGTTGTTTATAGAAGTTGTATTTGATGATTGTAGATTTTTTTGAAGGAGTTTTGGAATTGTATGAGCATATTTGAGGGTCTGTAGAAGATTTTTCTACTATGCGGGGTATCCGAAAGTATTAGGGTAAAGTGCATTTATTACAATGAAAATTTAGGTATGCAAAAGATAAAAAATGATTCAATCACTTCATTTCTCACTTTGCATTCAAAGAGAAGAAGAGAAGAGAGCTCTGCAAGCAGAATTTTTCAGACACCAAAGTGTGAAAGAAGATTTCTCACGAGATTCTGCAAGTAACCCTAATCTGGTGATCAAGGTATTTCTTGGTGAAACTTTTTCAAGTTTGAAGTTTAAAATATTATGAAATGGTTGCCTCTGGAATTGCAACCTCTTTAGTCATTAACATCATTGAAAGGGTTCGACTGGACTTTAAAAAGCATCCATTCATTTCCATGGAGAACGATCTGAAAAAATGCATTCTCATCCCTTCCACATGGTGTTTTGCATATTAAGGATGTTAAGGTTTTCACACATTGGAATATTGAGGATCTTGGAAGCACACAAATATTGAATTTATACAACAAGAAGATGGTAGATGAGGTTGGTAACTTGAAACCTGAATTCAAAGTTGTGGAGGATAAGGGTTTTGCATAGTTTGTCATAATTATGGTGTTTGATGAACCTTGATGGGTCTGATACGTATTGAGCAGAATACATGATGAATTCATGTGGATGAATAAACCATTCAAGGTCACCAAGAACACCATTAGGGTTGTTATTGGTTTATGTTCATCTGGAGAGCTTCCCTCACTAAAGGTTGTGAAGAACGAGATTGTTACAAATGCAACTAGATCAAAATTTGATCGAAGAGCAATGACTATCAATGATATCCTGGAGTATGATGTCAAATTCACTTCAATGGTGGTTGGGTACAAGGTTTACTACTCTAACAGGGAGAATTTTGTTTCCGGAATAGCCATCTATGTTGCATATGAGATGATGAAGGAAAACAAGAAGTATGACTTGTGTGAACTACTCTAGAGTGAGCTAATAAATAGCTTGAAGAAGATCAAAGAAAAAAAGAAATGCCCATTCAAGTATGGAACTCTGATCCTGTGTTTTTTTTTCTACTAAATGAATGAAGTTTCAAGACTTGGGTGAGTACAATGGCCTTTTGACATACCTGTAGGTGTGCAAATAAGATAATACTTGTATAAATCTAGTGATTCAAAGGTCTGGAATGCTAATCTTTGCATTTACTTTAAGAATTTTAAGAAGGAAATGTATGAGGGAGATAATCCCTAAGTCTGTAATTGAGAAGTACCAAGATACCATCTGTTTCATGGTAGATACAAATAAGTGTTTGATGGAGGTTGTTGAGACCCAGACTATTTGGATCATGCCCATGGGGTATTGAGGTTGATGAGAACATTCTTGAGCTATATGCACAACACTTATTAAGCAAGATAGTAGATCCCTGAGAGGAAAGGTTTGGTACTTATGCAGAGAAAAGCTTGAAACTGCACTAGCAATTCAAAAGGCTAGAAATGCAGAAGAAGGTTGAGAAGTAGAAGCTTATGTAGAGAGAATGAGGATTTCTAAAGAGGTGGTTCAAAAGGAAAGAGAGAGGAACATCCTCCCTAAAGAGAATATTGTTAAGAAAGCCAAAAAAAAGTTGTTTCACCTAAGTCTAAGAAAATAAGAAGCACTGCTCCCTCCTCTGGTCCACATAAGCCTACAAGATCATCAGCCAAGTCATCCGGTGGTGGTGAGAAGAGAAAGAAGATAGTAAGATTTTTCATTATGGATGATAAAGAGATAGAGTCAGATTAATCTATTAAGGAGGTAAAGAAAAAAGTAGCTAAGTTCTCTAAAGTTGCAAAGGAGAAACCATCTAGTGGAGCAAAGCCCGGCAAGAAACCAAAGACATCCAAAATAGATGAGGTAATAAAGAAAGTAAGATTTAATATTAAACCTCCTATATCCCTAAATGAAATAATGAATGAGGTGGTAAAGAATGGAAATTTGAAACCATTATTAGAGTGATATGAAAATTTTGATGAGAATGGTAAAAGCACTCTAGAAGAAGCTATTGTTGAATATTTGAATGTATATAGAAAAGATTTAATAGAATTAATGTATGAAATACCCAAGAATATATATGATGTATTGGATATGAGGAGAGAGACAGAAAGAGAAAAATAAGAGAGATTAAGATAATATGTGTAAGTAAATTTATGCTTTGTGATATCAAAGGAGGAAATTGAAAGAATTCTTAAGTTAGCAAAGAATGAGTTCCAGAGCAAAACTAGAGTAAATAAGATAATGATAGGGAAAATAGATGAAGATGTAAAAGATATTGAGAAAATTTTGAGGAAAGTATTGCTTTAAAATCAATATGAGGTTGTCCTTGAGAAAACTCGAGATGATCTGGTAGCTGAGCAGACAAAGGATGATACTCTGGAAGTACATATAGTTGAGCAAGAAGTGGTAAATGATCCAGAAGTGGTTAGAGATGAGGATGTTGTAGATAAGGGTGAACGGGAAGTAGGACAAGAAAATGAGACTGAGGATGCTCAGAATCATCTAGTTGACACGGTTGATCCTATTAAGACAATTGAGAAGGAGGATGATATAGAGATGGAGAAGGTGGAGGTTAAGGTTGAAGTTGAAACTGAAGCAAGAGACACTACAGGGGAAGTGAAGGGAAAGAAAGTTATTGATGAAAGGTCTAATCAACCTTGCCTCTTTGTCTCCCATCCAAAAACTTCAATTAGCATCTTTTTCTCAAGCTAAGGCTAGTGAATATCTCCTAAAGTTTCACATTGAAGATAGTGAGCTACTTACCCTAGCATACAGTGTTGTGAAAAAACTTATGGCCACATTTCAGAAGAGCACTTCAAACACCCCATCTGGACAATTGAAAAGTTTGATCAATTTAGTGGACACTCACTTTGAATCATTTGAGAAATCTGAGGTAAAGGTTTTTTATGAGTTCAATGCAAAAAGGCTCCGGACACTAAAGAGGGTGATTATTGATGACAAACCCACATTAGATATTTGTGTCAAAGGTATGTAGGATGCATTATCTGAAGGAGGAAACATATACAAATCATGCATATCTCTGTCAAAATTCACTAAGGATATAGAGGAAAATTCTAAGGAGCATGAGGATGAGTTAACTTACATATCTCAGTTGGTTTATCCTTTGTTAGTATCTATGAGCAATCATGAAGATCAAATAATTTTCTTACTTCAAAAGATCAGGAATTTGGGCTATGACAGGGAAAGAATAATTGGAAAAGTTAGTGAACTTCAGAGTCATATTACTCCTAAGTTGGACACTATGCTTAGTGCCTTGATAGATGCTAAGGATGTTAAGGCTAGCAGTGAGCCTTCAAATCTGAAAAACATCAGAGACACAAGCATATCTATTCAGCGGGCTTATAATGGTTTTAGAATTTCTCAAGAAGGGTTGGGATAGCCACTTGGATTCATTGAAGAACACTTATGCAGATATCTTCATTTTTTTGTAAGTAAGGACTTTTTATATATGTATATAGAATTTTGGCTTAAACTTTGATTTTTGAAATCCTTATCTTTTCCATTGATATCAAAGCAGGAGTGTATTAGAGTGAAAAATGTCATAATAAGATTAGGGGGACTCTTTTGTAGTCCATTTGTTAGATTTTGGAAGTATTGTAGTGAATAGTATTTTGGTTTTGGTCTGACAGTTAGTCATTTCTGATTAAGTGTTGCCATGAATGGCAAAGGGGGAGATTGTTGGCAAGAGACACTACATAGATGATCAAATGTTGTCATTGATGGCAACTGATGTCAAAAATCTCATCTGCAATTCATGATTTTTTCATATGGGAAGTGTGATTGAGCTTTGGTGAGGTTCAGTGAGACAGAATAGGACATCTGGTAGTATGCAGTATCTCGGTTGGTGTTTCATCTGTGTTGAATATTTTGTGTTGTGGATCTTTGGGAAGCATCATGGATGTGTTATCTACTATATTATAGTTTTGTGGCCTTCGGTGATAATTCTTGAGTGAGTTGGAAAGTTTGGTATACAGGTTTTTGGGTAGAACAATGTTCATCAGCAGTCTCATGTGGATAATCATTATGCGGATTATGTGGATTAGTTTTGGTGGTTGTAATTTTGTTTTAGGATGATTAGCTGACATGTGGGAAGCATGTGGACAATTCTTTATGGTCTGTACATGCGTTTAAGTTTGGATTGAGCCGACTTGGTATACACATTTCATTTCTGTGTTATGCATTTTTGAGCCAACATGTAGAAGACATAATTTGATGTTGCAAATATATATGAGGGATTTATGTGATCCTTTTGGATATCAATGAATGTGGAAAAATTATTTGTGAGATATTGTGTGTAGTTTCACGTGCGCAAGTAAAGGATTTGTGCTTTGGAATATAGTAGAACATCGTAACAGAGCAATGTAGCAGACCAGTGTAAGATTATGTATTTTTTGCTTAACCATAACTATATTTTGGTATTTGCAGATGTTGTTTATCAGTTCAGACATTCCAATTATCCTTTGTAATCATTTTGTAAGGCAGTGAGCCTTCCAAGGTTGTAGTCTTTATTATAATTTGAGTAGGGAGCTCTAGGCAGTGTGCCTGAATGCATGTGCATTCCTCTTATGTAATATTTCTATACTTCTTTCACAGTATATTAATATTGTGCATCTCAATCCCATCATGGTTTTTCCCTTAACTAGGTTTTCCACGTATAAATCTGGTGTTATAGTATTGTGGATATTTTATTTATTTGTTTGCATCTTTATTTTTTTGATGTGCATTAGATGGTTGAAGAATCATATTAATAATTTTAAAGATTGCGGAACACTGATTCACCCCCCCCCTCAATGTTCCTTGATTCCAACAATCACTACTTCCGCCAAAGATATTTTCGTTGACACAAACCACAACAATCAACAAGTAATCACCTTCTAATTTTATGTACAAATTACTATATGCACAACCTCTCATGAAATCTTGTTGTTGCAAATACCTATGCAATCTCAAATTCCATTCTCTTGAAGCCTTCTTGATTCCATAAAGAGTCTTTTTCAATCTACACAAAATTTTGTTTCTTAGAGCACAAAAACCCTTTCGATTGTTCAATTTAAACATCTTTCTCTAACTCTCCATTCAAAAATGTAGATTTAGCATCCATCTAATAAGCCTTGAAGCTATTGAATATTTATGATGCTAAAACATTTTTATAGTCACGAATCTTTCTACTAGAGCAAATGTCTCCTCAAAATACACTCCTTCAACTTAAGCACATCCTTTGTATACTAGTTTGGCCTTATTTTTTATGACCTTTCCTTCTTCATTCAACTTATTTCTAAAAACCCACTCGGTAATAATAACATTCTTGGCTTTAGGTCTTGGAACCAATTCCCATGTTTCATTTTTCTTAATCTAACACAACTCTTCTTCCATAGCCTCTTGCGAACATTTCTCCTTGCTATCCTTTACATAACTATTTGGTTTAATATTTGGTAGTAAGGAAAAATGTACATGTTCACTTGCTCTGTCTATTCTTCTTCAAGTCTAAACATGATTGTCTTTATCTATTAGAATCAGATATCACTGAGAGGGGGGGGTGAATCAGTGATCTTCTAGAAATCAAATCCACAAACTTACTCTTTATCCACAAGTTAGCAATGCATAACAAAAAAGAACATAAACATGCAACAAATAAACCACAAATCCACAACACCAAAATTTTTACGTGGAAACCCGGAAAGGGAAAAACCATGGTGGGGCTGGAACCCACAATATTCATATACTAGGGCCAGGAGTACATAAATATTACGTAGATGGGGAGTGCACTTGCATTCAGGCTCACTACCTAGAGCTCACTACTCAAATATAGTTGCCTAGAAGGATACAATCTTCAAGGAAGTCTCACTGACTTACAATATGATTACAATGATAAAATACAATGAAATGAACTCTCAAGTAACATTTGATAATGCAAAAATGAGTTTTGGTTAAGCATTGAATCTTTGACTGTCTTCGCTCTGCAAATACTTTATCTTTGTCTCTGTCAGCTACCAGATTGTCTGACAACCAAATGCACATGTGAAAATGCACTCAATCGCACCAAAATATATCACCACACTAGTATTACACTAAAAACCAATCACCAATTTGATCTTATATATCTTTTCTTAACACAAAAATAATCTCCTTCAAATCAGCTTCAAGAAGTGTAACGTGTAGCTCCAAGTCAGCTTTAATCTTGAATAAAACATAGCACCGGACCAAAAGAGTGTATTCATACACTTCCTAAGGATCTTCCCATTCACCAAGAACACAAATCAACCACCAAAATTACAGCAATCATCGAAAATCATTCTGGACCAAAACATTACCAAGGTAGCCCTGTTTTACCGATTAACTTCCTACAAGTTAACTCGAAATTTTGGATAAGATGAATCACGACTGCCAGATCAAATCTCCAAGAATTTTTGCCATCAATGACAACACTAGACCATAAATCAAGCATCAAAAGTCATCGAATGAGTTTCAATTGCCAACAATCTCCCCCTTTGGCATTGATGGCAACACTTGTGAAAAATGTCTAAGTGTTGAAACCTGTGAAGCCTTACATCAAATGAAAAAAAGTAAAATAATTATAAGACTCCCTCGTTGATCAATAACCCAAGAATTTGCATCACCAAACTGTACACTCCATACATACAATTATCCTATACATTTTTCACCTCATCTATCCCCCTTTGACAACAATGCCAAAGATGGGGTGTGCATCAAAATTGCCTGTACATATATACACATATCGGACAACCAAACCTATACATGTTTCAGTATATTTACATATGTCATCTTAAGGAACCCAAGATATGTTTTCCATCCTACCCGCAACTTTTTCAAAATTGAAACAAAAACATTCAAAACATAAGCATGAAATTCTATAGCCGCAATCTTAGTAGGAGTCTCCTGAGACATGTTTTGAATGCAGTCCATCTTATGATGCACTAAGGTGTCCAACCGGGGACCAATTAGGTTTTGGAGTTCACCTGTCTGCCTAATCATTCTCTCCTGCTTCTCAAAATTCCTAATTTGCTCAGTAATAGTCAAAATTTTGCCTTCAATATTGTCGCTTAAGTTAGTTGTAGGATCATAAGACTAAGAAATCTGAGCTAACTGTCCTCTACAATTATGTATCTACTTGTCTATCTCAGTAGTAAAATTGGTCAAAATTAGACAAGACTTATAAATTTTGCCACCTTATGCTAAGGCTTCATCAATTAGTTTTAATTCCTTATCTAGCTGGACCTTATCATTACTAATTATTTACAAAAATGTTCGAACTTTGGTAACTTTAAATTTCTCCATAGGCTACCTAGTTGATGCCTTGGTCAATGAAACAAACTGGGTGGATATATGATCTATTAAGTTTTGAAGCTTATCGGATGAACTGGTATTTGTATCAAGTTGCAGTTTTGGTACCACCTATTCCAAAAATTTAACTGATTTTTCAATAAGTCTCTTCTCTTCAGATTTAGATTGTGATAACTCTTGACTGGCTTGTGCTTGGAGAGAAGCAATAGCAATTATCCTTTCTGCCAGAGACATTTTTTTAAAAGGTTTTTCAACACTAATATTAAACTACGGAAAATTCCCTTAGCTCTAGGTTTTTGATGTGTCAATTTCCATAAGGATCAAAGTTTCTATTACCTTACCCTTCCCTTTATCTGATTCCTCCTTTTTGCCTCTTCCTTATTCTCAGTCTCAACTTGTCTAGATTTGCCTTCTTTAAGTGCCTCATGTGCACCGATGTCACTAGTTGGTGCACCATCCTCAGCCTGAACTGATTTATCCATCTCCTTAGCAGGCTCAACCTCTACAAAATCCAAAATTTGTTGTTGTGCAACATCCTGAGTGTCCTCCTCTTTATTTACATCATTTTCTAGAGGATTTTCTGACTGAGTGGCTTCATCTTGTAAAACAATTTCTACAAGATGGTTCTCAATGAGAAACTTCTTCCAAATAGCAACAGTTTCTCTCCTTATTTCTCCAACTCTTCCAACCATCAGGCTGTTGACTCTGTGCTTGCTTATGAATTCCTTTTTATTTTCTAACAAAATCAATCTATCAATTTCCTCAATAGTGATACTGCTGCACTAATTAACTAGTTGATAGGGAGGTACGGCAAGGGGGTTGCCCAATAGGCTTGTATTTTTACTAAGTGATAGGTCCTTTGCTAGTTTCAAGGTGTAGTCACCAAAATCAGAGTGCAAAAAGCTTATAGGAAACCTAGCAACTCTCCTTGATCCACCTCCCTAAGTCAAACACTCCCTGGTTGCTCAAGGGCTTCAACTCCATTCTTTTAGGCTTTGTAGTCTAACACCTTACTCCCTTAGTTGGAATTCATTTCCTCTATCCCTAACCTATTCTCTGACTGCACAAGGTCTCCTCTTGATGAATTACAAGTTTGTGTCAAGTTCGACCCCCATGGGTGTCTTTGGTCTTCTATGGTTTGGAGTGTAGTAATCCTTCACAAGTGCTACAAATTGACTTACGGAGTCTATCTCACCAAATGTGTTAAATGCATGCAAGATTAACTTGTTTCAACTTGATTTGATGGGTTTTATGATTTACAACCTTCCTTTGTGTACCCGATTTGACAAAAAACCATATTTTAGGCCTAAAACAGGCTACAAGGAATTAGCCCTCTTTTTGGGGTTTTGTGCTCATCCTGCTCCAACGATGGACTTCCAGAAAAAAAAAAAAAAAAAAAATTATATTCTGATACCCTTTTGGAAGTTCTTGAGGATTTTCTAAGTCTTAGGGTCCAATAGGCCTCCTCCATGACTGTCCCAAAAATGGGTGCAAAAAGAAGGGTTTGCTAGGGTTTTGATGGCAAGAATCAACTTACAAGCTAGAAAACTTCAATGTGAATCATGAAACCTTAGTTCTACCATGCCACATACTAATTAGGCCAAAATAAAGTAGTTTTACACCTTCAAAGGTTAGAGAACAAGGTTTTACAAACGATGCTCATAAGGAGTGTGCAACATTTACAACTTTTCCCTTTCTTGCTTTCCACAAACACATCAATGCATGAGTACCAATTACATTCAAAACATGTAAAAATGTCTAACATTAGTGACAAAGGAGAACCACATTAGCCTTGCACAAAAAGGCATTAGGCAATTACAAACCAATGAATCATTCACTGTCAAAACTTGTTATCACTGCACTTTGCCTCTTTCATTGCATTTTCACTTTAACCTGCATTTACCACTGTCAAAACTCTTTTTCAAAGGTCTGTCTGGTGCTTTTGGTCAATTCTATATCTTTTAATGTTTGTTGACCTTCATACCTGCTATTTGGAAGAGGAAGATTGCATAAACAACTCAACTAAAATGCAAAAATCAGTCATAATTGACTATTATAGCCAGCTAAGCATTACAACTTTGCCTAAAGGATCATTGACTGATCTTGGCAATCTCAAAACCCATGGGTAGGGTCAAATACCACTCCTTGTTCTTGTTTTCAAACAAATAAAAGGAGATACAAGTTTTTACAAACATCAATATATGGTGGAGAGTAAGCAAATGAGTGGAAACCAACACCAAAATAGTGACTCACTGTTTTTTTTTCACAATTTTCACAAATTGAAAAATGCAACCATCCTTATCATGGCTTAGAAAGCCTCTTTTCTTTCACATACAACTTGAACATCAAGATAGGTCTGTCCACCTAATGAATGCATTTTCTATAGAAGAGCAAAGCATCAAACTTCTTCAAAAGACCCTAGCCAAATAGCACACTTGCCTAGGGCTCCATGGCCACAAAACTTCTTGCACCTACATTTTTGAAATAAAAACATGTATTTACATATCTTACAAGTTGACCAACTGGTTCTTTGGAAGCCATGAACAATTAGGGCTTCAAGAAGCCAAGTTGGTCAAGCATCCTTACCAAATTCCTAGACAAGGCAGTGAAACTGTCAAAACTAATTAATTTTGCTTAGAACTCAAAACTTAATGAAATTTGATGCCACCAAAGGGAAAAGCTTTAGGAAGCATAAGAGAACTTGAAAATGTAAGAATAGTATGGTCAAGTACAGCAGGTGTATAGACTGCTGCTCACATGGAGTCAAAACTTAGAGAAAAACAAGATAAAAACTAGTGCAAACTTTCAAATGCTTGATATCTCCACAAAATCAACCCTTACAATGGTTAAAGCAGGAGAATAAATACCTCTGCAAGTCAGTTATCCTCTTGTATGGACATGTACATGTACAAGAGCACTCAAATTTGACATTTTCATGTTTAAAATGACAACTTTTAATGCCTAGATGATGCAAGGTTGATCTCAAAGACTACCAATCACCTAAGAACACTACTCACACCTAAAAACCAAACACAAAGCATGTCTAAAAACTTTTCAAAACAAAAACACATTGAAAACTCACTTTTCCCAACATTTTGCCAAGCAACTCCAAACTGGTAACTTTGAGCAAAAAGATGAAAATAGGAAACATGACCACACAATGAGTTCAAAACTCATCCAAACAACTTAGAACAACTCAAAAACATCTTAGAAAAACTTTCCAACTCAAGACTAATAAAAATCAAACCTGCTATCAAACCTATGATGAAATGAAGCTAGGTGCTCCAGCACCACCAGTTCACTCTCCTTTATTGCTCTATCCATTTGGCTAGCAAATTTCCTCCTAGCATCAATTATACTTTACAAATCTTTTGGAAGATATTTTTCTAACTCAATCAATGGTTTTTTAAATACATCCATGTGCAAAATTACAACTTCAATTTGCCTCGTATCCTTATCATCCATATTGTCATAATATACAAAAATGTTCATCAAATTTTCATCCTTGATAATTTCATCAATTAGTTCTTGAGTAGACAAAGGAGGAATAATATGATACTTGTTTTGAGAGGTCTCCATCTTACTGGATTCTATTTCTTCATCCAAGTCATATTTTGTCTTCTTTCCTCTCTTGGGCTTGCTTGTCGGTACAGAATCAGATCTTGCTTTCTTCAATTTCTTCTCCTTATTCTCTTTCTTCTCACCACTGGATTGGGGTTTCCGGATCAGTCTAGCAAATTCTCCTTTCTTCAGGGCCTTAAGAATGTTTGTATCTGATTGAGTCTTAGATTGCACCAGAGAAACTATTACATATTCTCTTTTGGGATTTTTGCTTCTTCCTCAGAACACCTTTCCCCTTTGTAGAAGAATCGGAGGGTTTTGCTTCAGTAGGAGGTGTCTTCACCGGACAGGGAGAAGGCCATGTCACCTTTACTTTAACTGGAGAAGGTGCAGTCTTTTTTTTTCTTTTCTTTTTTAACTACATCCCTCGTAACTCTAGCAGCTCTAACTTTTTCCCAAGGGTGACCTTCTTCAACAAGGATATCCTCCACAATATTTGCAACTTTTCTTTTTCTTGTCGGTTCAGTGAATTTAGTGTGCAACTCTAGTGATTTCTCTTGGAAAGTTCTGAACCTTTCTTCTTTGGTGTCTACCATAGCGTTTAGCAAGTGTTGTGCATAGGTATCCAAAGTAGTTTCATCAACCTCATACCCCACAGACATTATCCATAATGTCTAGGGTTTAACCACTTCCATAAGACATCCATCTTTGTTCACCATAAAGAAGATTGTCCCCTCATATTTTTTCACAATTTCTTTGGGGATTTTGACTCTCTATTTTATCTTGTCCTAAAAGGTTTTCAAGAAAGCCCACAAAGAAGCATTTTGATTATCATTGTTACCAAGTCTATCAAGACCCTCATTATTTGTTGGGCCATCAGTCTGTCAAAAGCCCATTGTACTCAATCAGTTTTAGGGATTTGATTCATGAAGTAAAGCACTAGATAGATAACTAAGAAACAAAATTTGAAGATATATTTTTTATTTTGCTTGATTTTCTTTAGATTTATCATCAACTCTTCCAACAGCTTATTGCACAAGTCATAATGAGCATCTTTTTTGACCATTTGATAGGCTGCATGGATGGCAGTGCCAGATACAAAATTTAGTCAATTAGATTGGTATACTTTGTAGCCAATAACCATTGCGGAAAAATTGACATCATCCTCCTTGATTGTGATGATTTTCATTGAAAGCCCATGAAACTTTGCACTGGTTAATTTGTTGACTATAGGGTTTGTAACTTTGCTTAACCCTAGCTTGTCACCAGTTTGATTCAAATAGGTTACCACCCTAATCACATCTACAGTGATATTATAAGGTTGATCTAGCCATATAAATTCAGCATGGATCCTTCTCGGTACATACCTCACCCATTCATTCTCATCAAATGTCAAAAATTTTACAAATTGAGTGAAACCCTTTCTCTGCAGTTGTGCAAATTCTGACTTAGGGTTGTCAATCTCATCCATGATGCTATCGGTATATAGGTCCAAGATATCCTCAGTGTCGGTTTCCTAAATCTCACAGTGAACGCAGGCTCATACATCATCAACATGCAAAACTCTGTGTGGAATGAAAGATAAATCTCCTACAAGGTCGACTTCCATGGATTTGTAGGGGTTCTTCTTGAACAAGGGATGGGTCCTATCCTTTACCTCAACAACCAGTGGGGTAGAAATAAAATACAATGATGCCATTTCAAATTTTTCAAAAAACCAAACTCAGAAACGTTCTTTGAAAAATACCTCAACTGACTGACAGATGCCCTAGATCACTCGTCGGATCGCTTTTTTCTCTCTGACCGTCTAAAAACCTTAATTGCCTTGTTCTTCAGCTCGAAAACACTATTTGCAAAGTAAATAATGACTCTCTTATTTTCCCTTTTTAACTTTACAAACCCTAATTTCACTTTGAAATAAATGTGCCTCAGATATTCAACCGGATGCCCTATTGTGCTACCGGATGCAGAAGTCAATCATTTGAATTCTGGATATCTACTGAAATTCATTTTCTCGCATCTATAATCCATCAACTACATATCTCATCAAGGGTTACTACAAGATTTGTATGAGTTTTCCTCCCCCTAAGGCCAAAAGCCCTAGTTACCAAATGAAGGTTTTGCACCCGATTCAGGTAGAGATCCACCATCTCCCATAGATTCATCCTTCTTTACCCACATCTTCTTATGTTGATCTCTGATCTCATCTACCTTTTCCTTTCCCTTTTTATCTAATTTGTCTACCGCAGTATTGTTTTGCTTCTACAGTACTTTTCAATGTGACCGTTTTTGTTACATACTCTGCAAACAACATTATTTTGTATAGGTCTGAAGTTCATATGTTTTGGTCTTGTCTTACACTGATTAGAGATATGTCCAAACATTCCACAAGCATAGCATCTTTTGTTCTAAAATTTATTCATTACTGCTCTACACATATTTGACTTGTGTCCAAAATTATGGCATATGAAACACTAACAGATAAAGGTAAGAACATTATTCATATTGTTCATCATATTTTTGTTGTTCATCATTCCATTATTCATCATACTTCTGCATTAACTTGCCACATGACCAAACTTAATGCAATTAAAACATCTACCATTGAATTTATGAGCATTAGGTTATCTTATAGGAGAATTATTGTTCTTCTTCTGATCATGTTTTGCATTGCCTTGTCTAGATCTAGAGGATTCACCTTTCTAAAATCCTAGACCTCGCATATCCTTTCCATGTCTCTGACTTTCCAACATCTCATCAAGCCTTTTTGAACTGGCTTTGAATTTGTCTTTGTATTCATTGGCAATAGAAAGTTCATCCCTCAAGGTAGCAATATGTCTTTCAAGTTCTTGACCATTATTCTTTGATTGTGTCATCTCAAGCTTCATCTGATCATTCTCGTAGGTAAGCCTGAATCATTCATCATCTCTTTCCTTCAATTATTGTGCAAGTTCTCTTCATTCTTCTTTTGATCCTAAATCTCCTTAGTCAGCCTCATCACAATGGATTGCATCTCATTCTTCAAAGAAACATTCTCTCTCTCAAGTTTGTTAACTTCATCATCTTTGTCCTAATATTCCATGATCTGATCTTCTTTATCCTTCAACTTGTCCATCAATTCCTTCATCTTCTCTCTACAAACACTTTCTTGATCCTTCAATTCACTAATGAATTCATCAGCAGCATTCAGGTTCTTCTTCAAGTACAAATCTCATTTCTAGCTGCATCAAGATCCTCAAGTTGCACGTTGAGTTGTCTCTTAAAATTAGAATCCATTAAATCAATCTCCCCGATCTTCCTCAAGTGGTTAAGCTTCCTCAGAGGAACTAGGCTCTGATACCAATTGTTAGAATTAGAGATCACTGATAGGGGGGGTGAATCAATGATCTATTGGAATTAAATCCACAAACTTATTTTTTATCCATCAATTAGGAATGCATAATAGAAAAGAACATAAACATGCAACAAATAAACCATGGATCCATAACATCAGAATTTTTGTGTGGAAACCCAAAAAGGGAAAAATCACAGTGGTGTTGGAACCCACAATATTCATATACTATGGCCAGGAGTACATAAATATTACATAGATGGGGAATGTACTTACATTCGTGCTCACTGTCTAGAGCTCACTACTCAAATATAGCTGCCCAAAAGGCTACAACCTTCAGGGAAGTCTCACTGACTTACAATATGATTACAATGACAAAATACAATGAAATGAACTCTCAAGTAGCATCTAATAATGTAAAAATGAGTTTCGGTTAAGCATTGAATCTCTGACTGTCTTCGCTCTCCAAATACTATGTCTTTGTCCCAATCAGCTATCAGATTGTCTGACAACCAAATGTGCATGTGAAACTACGCTCAATCACACCAAAATGGATCACCACACTAGTATTACACCAAAAACCAATCTCCAATTTGATCTTATATATCCATTCTTAACATAAAAATAATCTCCTTCAACTTGGCTTCAAGAAGTGTAACACGTAGCTCCAAGTCAACTTTAATCTTGAACAAAACATAGCATCGGACCAAAAGAGTGTATTCACACACTTCCTAAGGATCTTCCCATTCACAAAGAACATGAAATCAACTAGCAAAATTACCACTATCATCAAAAATCATTTCGGACCAAAACATTACCGAGGTAACCCTATTTTACCGGTTAACTCCATCTTCTAGACAATATGAATCACGACTGTTGGATTGAATCTCCAGGAAGAGCTTCCATAAATGACAACCCTGGACCATAAATCAAGCATCAAAATTCACTGAATGAGTGTCAATTTCCAACATTATCTCCTATGATCTACTCTTCAAAATTGTTTGTATTCACATACTTTGCCAAAGTATTAGTACTTGTGATATTTGTTTCACTTCTTCAGTCTTCATAACTTATATGGATTGATTAAACCTTGCAATATTATTTCATAACCTCAAGTAATTGTATTTTTTCACAAATACTCACATTGACACTTTACACTACCCTCTTCAATCTCTTGTTATAAAATCTATATGTGTTGTTTGTTAGCGAATAACCAAGGAAAATACCTTCATTAGACCTAGAGTCAAACTTACCCAAATTTTCTTCCTCTTTTGATGTAGCAATTGCTTCCAAAAATTTTGAGGTGCCTAACTGATTTTGGTCTCCCTCTCAATATCTCATATGGTTTCTTTGTATTCCTTGGCCTAATTTGAGCTATGTTCAATATATATATTATTTTTTGATAGTCTTCTCTCCAGCACATAGTCGGTAACTAGTCTTTCTTCAACATGGTTCTTGTCATCTCCTGAACTATTTGGTTCTTCCTTTCTGCAACTCCATTTTTTTTAGGAGTCCTAGGAGTTAAATATTGTTTCTGTATCCTATTATTTTCACAATACTCTTCATATCTATTAGAAGTAAATTTTCCACCCCTATATAATCTTAAACATTTGATTGTTCTCTAGTTTCATTTTCTATGATTTCTTTAAAGGCCTTAAACTTCTCAAAATGATATTATTTCTCTTTTAGAAATGCAATCCAAGACATTCTATAATAACCATCAGTAAGCATTATAAAATGCATGTCACCTTGTAAACTCTTTGTCCTCAATGTGAACCAAATCTAATGGCTTTGCAGTAAAATAATCCTTAGTTTAGGAATCTAGTCTTCATCTACTTCCCCCCATGACCTGGTTTGCAACATGTAGATGGAGGCTTCTTGATCTTGTACGCATGTATCTTACCATTCTATTTGAGCTAATTATCACAAGATCGTCCAAATTTGTTGTACTTATGACAAATGATATTGAAATCAAATAATGGAGCAAACACATTTCTCCTAAAAAATTATTTTTTCTTAACGTATGTACAATCCATGGCCTTATCACCAACATAATTGCAATTAAAATAATAACCAAAAAAATAATAATTTATCCTGGTATTGAATCATTGTCCTCTTGATGCTTGTCTTTTGGATATCATATTCCAAATCTGTACTTAAGTGAAACCATCATCAATCTTTCTACTCTCTTTAGTTATAACAACTTGTTCAAATTTTGAACTTCCAAAACCCTTTTCTTCTAAATTCAGTGCAATTGTCTTCATATATTGTTAGTCCATCTTTCCCTTTTGATCTTGTATAAAACCTATTTCAATTTTGATGTGTGATGACCTCTGACTTCCAATTTTTGCCTCTAGATTTTCACAGTTCTTGTTTATGTTCAGTGCCTCTCTTTCAGAACTTATTCAATTTTCTTTGTTTTTTTCTATTTGAACCCTCAAATCAATGAATTCCTTTTTCACCTTCTTAATATTATAAGCTAATTTTTCTTTAGCCATCACTTCTTCAGCAGTCATCTTCTTCAACCTCTTTATCTCTTTGCTAGCATAGAGAAATTCTTCCACAAGATCAAACTCATCATCATCATATCTGGGCTTCATTTCACTATCACCAAAAGGAGTCTCCATCACCATGAATAGATATTTTTCACCTTAATTCCCAAAAGTTCCTTAATCTTAATCTTCATTAGTTGAACAGATCTCCTCATTTACAAAGAAACTTTATTTATTCTTGTGAAATTTCTTCTTGTTGAAGGGATTTTTTCCATTCTTTTGAGCTTTATTGTTAGAGTGTTTATATAGACACTTAGACATAAAATGTCATATTCCACCACAATTACAACATTTGAAAAGAAATATTTCCATCTTAGGAGAACTCAAAAAATTGCTTCTATAGTTTCTTGCAATGTCTAAAGTTGTCGCACTTATGATGAATGATATTGAAATGAAATAACAGAGAAAATATATTTTTGCTAACAAAGTTATTTTTTCTTAACAAACCCTTTCTACAGTCCACAACCTTATGACCAAAATGATTTCAATTAAAATAATAACCAAAAAAAGAATATTCAACCTAGTATTGAAACCTTGTCCTCTTGATGCTTTTCTTTCGGATCTCTTATTCTTCCCCTGCACTTGAATGAATCCATCATCCATTTTCCTACTTTTTTTAATAGTCACAACTTGTTCAGACTTTGAAATTTTGAAACCCTTTTCTTTCAAATTCTCTGCAACTATCTTCATATATTATTCATATATCTTTCCCTTTTGATCTTCTATAAAACCAATGTTGATTTTGATGTGTGATGAACTTTGACTAGCAATTATCTAATCCAACATCTCAATACTCTTTCCAAACTTTAGCTTCAATTGACTATTATTTTTCAAGACCTTCCCTTAATGCCATAATTTTTACCTCGATCTTTTCACAATTATTGTCTCTAGTTAGTAGCCTCTTTGTCAAAATTTATTCAATTTCCTTTGCTTCTTCTACTTGAACCTTCAAAATAATAACTAATTTTTCTGCCTTATCAATATTTTGAGTCAAGTTTCCTTTAGCCTTTACTTCTTCAACAATCCTCTTTTTCAACTTCTTTATTTCTTTAACTCGGTGCAAAGCGATTCTTCCACAAGATCAACTTCATCATTTTTGGACATCATTCCAATATTATCAACATGAGTCTCTATTTCCATGAATAGAGTCTTTTAACCTTCATTCCTATAAATGCCTTGATCTTCTTCTTCATCAGATGAACAAATATCCTTATTTACAAAGAAGTTTTTTTGATTCTTGTGAAATTTATTCTTCTTACTAAAAGACTTCTTCTCATTATTTTGATCACTATTAGAGTCTTTATAAGGACAGTTAGACATAAAATATCATTCTTCACTATAATTGAAACATTTGAAAGATAACTTACCCTTATACTTATTGAAACCTCTGCAATATTCTGACAAATTTTGCCTCCTTTAGATAATTCATCATCAGAATTTGAATCATCTTGCTTCTTAGACACCTTTAAAGTAGCCTCATTTCTTGAGGATTTGTGATTATATAATATCATTTGCTTAAGAAATCAAGGACCCATGTAACTCATCCATAGTCAACTTCTTAAGATATTTATCTTCTACAACTCCAGCCACCTTGGGATCAAATCTTAGGGGTAGATATTTGAGTATCTTCTTCACATTTACCATTTCCTTCATTTCTTTACCAATTCCTTTAATAGGGCTGACAATCTCATCAACCCATAGAAAAAAGGCAACAACGTTCTCATCATCCATCCTTAGAGTTTCAAACTGAGATCTACAAGCATGAATCTTTTCTTACTTATATTTGTCATCTCCTCCATAAATGGTATGCAATTTGACACACACATCCTTCATTGTCTTGTAGTACATGAATCACAAACTCAAGATTAGTTAGACCACATATAGTACCCAATGCACTAAAAAGGAGACAAGACAAATAACCAAAGAGTTAGTGTTGTTAGTCTCAACCAAAAACCAAATAAACACAATAAATTATAAAAACCTTCCAATGCATACCAAAAGAGATTAAAAATCATACAAATGAAGCAATATCAAATGAAAAGAAGGGAGAAAAGACTCCCTAAGATGTTCCTATTGGTAATGGGCCGGCATCCCTCACGAGGATTCGTGACATGGTTTAACACCCTCCTGTGGATTCTATAAGTCTAGTGGTTGTATCAGGCATTGATAGGTCGATCTTTTGGTGCAACAACAACCCTAGCTTGTAACAAGTGTTATCAGAGCTCGGTCACAGGTTTGAATCACGCAAGTCACGGTGAGTGACGCTGGGAGGGGGATTGTTGGCAATGGGCTAGCATCCCTAGTGGGGATTCGTGACATGCTTTAACAGCCTCTTGTGGATTCTATAAGTCTATTGGTTTTATCGAGCATTGACAAGTTGATCTTTTCTTCCAACAACAACCCTAGCTTGTAACAACTCCCATGATGCCCTTTTTGCTTCTCCCTTGTTTTCTCCTCTCCAAGATCCAAATGAGTGTAGCTCTCAGTTCTTAACACTAACCATGGATTCCAAATGGAGATTCAAAATGGTTGAGAAATGATACTTCCTATTTCTATGCAAATGCTACAAGTAGAATCACTATGAGAAAGCTTAAGTGTTTATGCCAATACAAGTATAATAACAATTCTACAATGCTTCCCCCTTTTCTTGAGGGATGAAGCTCTATTTATAGGCAAAAGAGTGGATTGGAGGCTCAAGATTGATCTGGTTTGTGAAGGGCTAGGATTGCATGATTCTCAATCCATGTGACACTTTCAAACCAATGCAATGATGACAAGTGTCACCATGAGAGGGCTAGAGAGGAGAGGGAAGAAGCATTAAATGCCTGAGAAGACATGGTGGTTACCTAGGGGGTTTGGTTAGGGTTGAGTTAATGGATAAATCTTTTATCCAAAGGATAAACTCTTGTGCAAGGTTAAAAGGATAACCATGGTCAAAGCAATGAATGCTTGAAGAGATCTATGAGTTAAAAGGATGGTTGGGCTAGAGAGATAGTCTCTAACCAAGGGTCAAAGGTGAGATAACCATTAATGGTTATGTAAGAGCCTTGTAATTTTGGAAGACTGTGGAGGTTATCTTAATGAATAAATAAAGCCTTTAATGCTTTATGAAGACTTTGCATATTTTATAAGAAGTGGCCCCTTCTTAAGGAATGTGGAAATGTTTAGGAGGGAATTAGGGTAATTAGAATGGATTAAAAGAATCTAGAAGGGGGTTTAGTGAGCAAGTGGGCTTGACAAGTGGGTGAGGATAAATAGGCTTTTTAATTAAATAATTTATTTAATTAAAATGGGGAATGTAACTTGCATTTGTAGGAGAATGCAAGTGGATGGGTAGTTTTAAATAAATATTGATTTATTTAAATAGGGATTTGATTTGTGATTTTTAAATAAATATTAATTTATTTAAATGAGAAGAAAGAGGGAATTAAATAAATTTATTAAATTATTTAATATTTTGGACTATAGCTAGAAATTAAATAAATTTATGAAATTGATTTAACTAGAATAGAAAAATAGGCTAAGATGAATTAATTAAATATAAATTTAATTAATAGAGGAATATCAGTGCATTAAATAAATATTAAATATTCATTTAATTAGTGGACAGATTTATGTGTCTACATTTGCCTCTCTTTGAGACGATGTCATTTATCTCATCGTTTCAAAGAAAGACTAATGGGCATGACAAAAATGCCCCAGGGATGCTAGTTTGTGGTTGGTATGCCCCCTCGAGAGATGGGCTGAAAATTTTGAAAAATTTGGCGATCTCTTGAAAAATAGAAAGAATTGGGGGGATGACAAAGTAGAAGAATCTAGATTAAATGGTGAAATAATCAAGAAAAACAGGTTTAAAATGGAGAAACAATGAGCCTCGGAAGTTCTCGGGGTCAACGACAATGAGCGGGGTGAAGCAAGGGTAAAATGGGCCTCATTTGCACACTCCATAGCGATCCAGAGCTCTGATAGTAACCTTTTCGAGCAGCTAGTGGCAAAAAAGATGGTGTTTCCGATTGTAGATCATCGGTTTGAGCGCATCCGGAAGTACTAGCAGCCAACCGACTACGGACCCCCGGTAAGTCCAGTTATAACTTTCGTCATTTGAGCTCATTTAATGCGTTTTGTAGCTAGTCAAAGTTTTTATGAAACAAAGGTTCTAAAACGATGTTTTAGCGCTTTTGTCATGCATTGTAGCACTATTGTATAGTAGTTTTGGCACTATCGTTAATATAGTGTTTTTGGCATGTTGTTTTAGCACTTGTAATTTTTTGAGTTTTGTCTCTTCCGATATTTTTATGTGTTGGTGAATGTTGTAGCACTTTTGTAGAGTTGTTTTAGCGCTTGTGTATTGGTATAGCGCCTTTGTTTGGTTTGTATAGCACTTTTGTGTGGTTGCCTTTTGGTATAGCGTTGTTGATAGTTGATTTAGCGCTATTGCCACTATCTGAAATGCAGTTTATTGTCGATTACCCCAATTGGTTTTGAGATGATAACAGTTGATGTCAATTTTCTATTTAGGCTTGGTTGTTGCATTTTTCAAGAATCGGAGTACGTATTGAGACTAGGCAAGTAATGTAAATGCCTTTTGTAGTTTAGGTGTATGTAAGTCAAGTTACCTATTGAGACTTGAGATACTTGATAAAATGTATCTGATGAAGTCTAGGTGTTAATTGATTATGTATAGCAAATAGGTTGACATTGTCATTGATTGAGTTGTAGGAAGACTTTTGTGTTCTACAGATGTGAGAGAGACATCCTACCACAAAGTGCCTACGTGACCAGTTGACTGGCCTTGAGATCAATTGTGTTTGCTCGACGGGGTTGTTTGACATAATGCATCTACCCGTGATTTAGACAAATAAAGGACTACTGACTATGTTGGCCGAGAGATGGCACAGCGAGACCTTCTCTTTCCATCTACCGATGGGAGAGATGACAGTGACTCTAGAGGACATGTGGAGAATCCTACATATTCTGATCACCGGTGAGTTGGTGACATATGATAGAGTATTTGGGGAGGCGATGTTGCAACGGATCTTCCCTTACCTAAAGTTGGAGGTATATGGCGGGTCAGTACCTTGGGAGGATATTGCAGATTTATATGAGCCACTGTCTACGGTGCTATCTGGGATTGTTGGAGGGCTTCTATGCCCTGATCAGAGATCTCATGGGTTGGCAGTTGGCTAGGGACATGTGATTGATAGGATGGTTAATGAGGGCATCTAGATTGTGTGGGGTCCATGTATCTTGGCACATTTGTACAAAACCCTGCACGTTATTGTGTACCAAGGTATTACTTCACTGGGGGTTGGTATCATGTTGTTGCATATCTAGGCATAAGAGCACTTTCTCATTACTCGACTAGTGTGTATGAGGTCCAAGGCCATTAATCAGGCCAACGTGTATATGTATGGTGCTATGATGACACATCCCCAGCTAAGGAAGTGGGAGTATTGGCATCTACACTAGATGATTTGGATACAGTGGTCTAGTGCCCCTACTTATATTGTGAGCCAAGGGAGAATGATGCAGAGGTGATGCCATATGTGTATTCTTCTTGGATTTTGATTGGGCGCATGTCCTATATTATTGAGATACATATGTTGGCTCACATCATGAGATAATTTAGGTGGGTCTAGGGTATGCCAAGAGGATCAAGGGAGTATTCTCAAGTGGTGCGAGAGAGGTATCAATGGTGTCCTGTATTACCACATGATCAGACTTTGGCAAAGTTTCGGTGCTTATAGAGAAGAGATTACATATGTAGGGGTCATGGAGGAGTATGCACAGTACTTAGTAGCACATCCCTTTCTGTGCATTTCAGATCTAGCAGAGCCAGTACCACCTTTTGAGGATGATTAGGCACCGAGATAGGGGAGGAGGAGATTAAATGGAGGTGGGAGAGATGGTGGAGGAAGTGGAGATGGATATCGGGCAGATGGAGGTGTAGGAGGTGGTAGGGGCTTCATGAGAGGTAGGGGTGGTCGCCTAGTTCAATGCTTACAGGCTCCACTTGTACAAGCATCAATAGCAGGAGGGAGAGTGGAGTTTAAGGGAGAAGAAGGTGCAGAGATGGGTGGATGAGAACAAGGAGAATTGTGTGAGGTGATTATAGTGCATCTACAGGCTCAACTCACCACTGCAGAGGATCAGATTTGTTCCCTAGAGGCAAAGTTAGATGAGAGAGATGTAGAGATAGATGTGAGGGATGTCTAGTTGTTTGCTCAAGGAGCTGAGATGACTACATTTTTTAGGGAGAGGCATGGCACCATGGACAGATTGAGACAAGCCCACGATAGGATCCACATGCTAGAGAAGGTATAGGGATAGAGACCTACTGTGGAGGTGATGAGAGAGATCTGGTGAGCTAAGGGTGAGATTGACTATTGGTGAGGTTTATATGAGCAGGTGGTTCCCATCAGTCAGCGAGCTATGATTTATTCACAAACGTGGTGGGCTAGATCAAAGCGCCTATAGAGAGGCCATAGTAGTGAGGGTGTTATAGGTCATCCTTGATGAGGTGGTATTGTTAGATTCAATGACAGTCCCAAAGACACTAAGAGGGGGGGTGAATCAGTGTCTAACCGGTTAGCAGAATATTTAAACTTATTTATAACTTTTCAACCCAAAACAGTGTACCGGTAAATAAGAATTATTCCAGTAAATAGAAATAATAGAGACAGCATAGAAACACACCATAACACAAGATATTTAATGAGGAAACTCGGTGTGGGAAAAACCTCGGTGGGATTTGTGACCCACAATATTTACTCATTGGCCAATGAATAAATACTACTTACAATAAGGGGCCTGCACATGCAGGGAGGCCAATAGCCTAGAGCTCACTGCTCAATGAAGAGTCACACTGACTACAAAATGGCTTATCAAATCCAATACAATGTATTGCTCAAAATAGCATCTCTAATGCCAGGTTCAGTACCGGTTTAAGCTCAGTCTATAACCAAAACCTTTGCTATCAACTATATTACCTTATACAATAAAATGTCTCCTTTTTCCTTCTACCTCTCTCTTGCAAAATGACCTATAAGATCTCATACATATATGAGTCTTTTACAATATACCATGTCATCTTACAAAAGATAATTATATTACAATAAACAAAACTTTATCCCATGTCAGTTGGAGTGTCGGTATGCTTTGTTGCCGATGTAATCTAAATGCTAGTGTAAGTGCCTGTCGGTGTTGGTGTATGAATTTTGTGATGACGGGCATGTAGAAACTAATTGTCGGTGAGTTTCCAGTTGGTTTCCATCAATGATAATATCAACTATTCTCATAAGAGTGTAGAACGCCAACAGTGATGGTGGTGGTCCTTCTACATCTGGCGAGAGTGTTGCTTGATTTGTATGTTGCCTTCTGTATTTTGATATTTAGAGACATTGTTACTTACGGATACTTGGATGGCTCTTGGTAGCCAATTTTGTTGACATCATTGTACTATGATTCATGTATGTTTTTTTATGAGAGATATATGATGAGACCTTAGTTTTTTGTGATGATGCTATGAGATGTTTTTATGATGATTTTATTGCATATAGAAGATGCATGTGATTTTTTTTATTTGATATGCATGATATGTGATGGATTTTATATGTTTTTATGATGCTTTGTGATGATGATTGTTTTCATGATAAATTTATATATGATGATGTATTTATATTTGGAGAATTTATGATAGATGTAGATGGTTTTGATGTATGTCATGATGATGGATGGATGCACATGTATTAGTTTTATAATATAGATGATTTTTTATGTATGATGGTGTTAAAAAGATATGAAATGTTAATGATGTTTTTTATGATGTAAAATGTTTTAATGCAATGTAATGATTTGTGTGATGGTGATGGTAATATTTGAAAATGAAAAATGATATAATAATGATGTTATATAATAATGATGTGAAAATGATAAATATATGATAATGATAATGTGATAATATGATGAAATGAAAATGATATATGATAAATATATGATAATGAGAATGATGTTATAATGTTAGATGAAAATGATATAATAAAATAGATGATAACGAGGATAATGATGTGAA
The DNA here is from genome assembly GCF_030272615.1 of Cryptomeria japonica. Taxonomy (NCBI): domain Eukaryota; kingdom Viridiplantae; phylum Streptophyta; class Pinopsida; order Cupressales; family Cupressaceae; genus Cryptomeria; species Cryptomeria japonica. The sequence goes on along the minus strand of NC_081408.1, from coordinate 578,761,158 downwards.
AATGATAAATATATGATAATGATAATGTGATAATATGATGAAATGAAAATTATATATGATAAATAAATGTGAGATAAAAATGGCATATGATAAATTAAATGACAATGAGGATAATGATGTGAAAATGATAAATATATGATAATGAGGATAATGATGTGAAAATGATAAATATATGATAATGATAATGATAATGATGTTATCTGATAAATATATGATAATGATAATGGTGTTATATGATAAATATATGATAATGAAAATGTGATAATATGATGAAATATAGATGAATGAGAAAATGAAATGCACTAATGCAAATGAACCTAAATATGAATGTAAGGTGAGTGATGGGTATCAGAGTACTTTGTTGGGATTTGTCATAGCTTTATCATAGCAACCCTATTCAATTTCCTATGCATGCTTAAAAAAAATATTTACAATGTATGTATAAACCAATGAATGAGCGATATGCAATGGAATGCAGTATAAACAAATGAGATGAAATGGTGATCCATGGCTTATTCATAATTCTTTATTTCCTCATTGAGCATGGTAGTATCAATTATGGTCAAGGTATCAAAAACCAAGGTTGAGCGCTCCACCTATAAACAAACATCGTAGACAAGGAAAAATTCCCCTCCATTCTGGGTCATATACACATGGTCGAGGTATACGTTGTAGTCAATAAGCCATAGTGATCGATGACTTGTATTTTTTGCATAGGATCTCTTAGCTTAGTGAAATTCCCACGTATACACCATTAGTATTTTCCCCAGAACTTCATTGGAACAATACATAGATAGAAAACAAAGAAAAATATATCATGAACCATCATGGCCACTCTAATCATGCGGATATCCTGGAGTAGCATAGGAACCTGATATAATAGCAGTAATCCAACCAAATGCTTATCAGCCAAATATAATCTTCTTGTTAAAGAGATATGTCACCATGTCTTGTTTTGAAGGAAGGATGTATCCTTGTTTAAGATGGTCTCATATATGTGTTGCACAAATATTTTCTTGTTTCTCTGATAGTTGGTCATCTTGTATGTAGTTCAAAATGTTGTTTTGTGTTTGACTAGATCTTTATGTACAAGGAACAAGTTTATTGCAATGTTTTTATTGATTTTGATGTTTTCGCATGGTTTTGGGTGTTTGGTTTGTTTTAAATGTTTTTAATTTTTGTTAGGACATTTTCTAAATGTTTTTGGTCTTTTTGAAATTTTACCAATGTTTTTGGATTATTTCAGGACATTTTACAAATGAGTAACTCGGCAAATCACTGATTTTTAAGAATCAACTCCCATCATATAGGTAAAAAGTTGCCCCTAGTTAGGTGTCAGTGTAAAAGCAGGATGCATGACACATGTGGCAATAAAACAAATTTCAGATCAATAACAAGCCATGATAGATATGATGTATGAGTGGATGTATGGATATGATCGCAAGAAGTTTGAAAGACAATGAAGCCATAACCTTTACGAATGGCACCTATTTTCTAATTTTTCACCATCGTACTTATCCAAGGTGCCACCAAAGTAGTTTTCACCATTTGGATGAATGATTTTTCTTTACTATTTTCTTGATTTTTCCTTTTTTGGTACTTTTTTAAGGATTTTTTTTGAATGTTTTTGGTATTTTTGAGATTTTTTGAGCATGATTCTATGCACAGCTTATGTATGGAACTCTTTGAGATGCATTCTATTTATTGGATCTGCTAGTGGTTCTTCTTTTGAAGTTGCTAACTTATATGCTCAAGACTCGAAGACAACAATGATGAAATATGGACCCAGCCAATGAAATTTAAATTTGCCATAGTGTTCTTTGTTTGGTTGATTGCAAGGATTCTCTTTGAGAAAAAGATCTCCTACCTCAAATGTATGAGGTTTGACCCTATAATTGTAGCTTATGCTCATGCACTGTTGATATGATTTAAGGTGATTTTACGTAGCTTGTCACTTCTCATCAAGTAGTTCCAAGACCTGAAGATGGAAAACTTGATATTCTTAATCATTAATCACATTGTGCAAATAAACTTGTATGGATGGCCTCTGCTCCATAGACAAGTGAGTAGGGGGTTGCGCCTATAGGAGTTCAAATACTAGTTTGATATGCCCATAGTGCCGGATTCAGACGAGTGTGCCAATCACAACCGACATTATTGACTATCTTGTTTAAGATTCTCAATATGTTCTTGTTTGAGGCCTCTACTTGACCATTTCCTTGTGGGTAATTGTTAGACAGTTCAAATAACCAGAAGATAATTGAGAGGGGGGGTGAATCAGTTGTCACAGATTACTAGAACCTTAAGCAATTTAAAATATTAATACTAGAACCCAAAACATTAATACCAGAATGCCTAAACTAAATACCAGAATAACAAATAAACCAATTAAGCATAAACAACAATTAGAGAATAAATACCATCCACATGACACCAAGATTTATACATGGAAAACTTGGTAAAGGGAAAAACTATAATGGGAAGCCTACCCACAGTCAGATAATACTTCTACAGTAAGTATGTGAATTACAATTTAGGGACCTAAATTTGCAAGAAGGCCAACACCTTAGAGTGCACTTCTCATCACAAAAGGAATCTCACTAACTACATAGAAATCTAGACTACAATCCAAAGAAATGAATGAACTGCAAAGATAGCATCTCATATGCCTCAATATAGTTCCAGTTAACCTCAATACTAGAAGACTAAATCCTCTTACATAAACCCAACTCGATCACCAATGATCGACCAAATCCTCTACCTGAATGATATTACATTATTCACACATTACATATCCATATCCCTAACCTATGTCCTGATATGATCTACAATGAGATCTTACATCATATATATACAAACCCTCAACCATAACCAATCAGGTCAGCCACCAGACAATAAACCAATTACATAATTACAAAAAATGTCATCCTAAGACCAAATAAATAGTATCCAACCCATAAGACATCTTGGAAACACGTCGAGAGGTCCAATCCACACGTTACATTAAGTCAGTCCATAACCTAGATCAACCAGGACCCAATATAGGTCCACACGCTAAAGCAATGATCCAAATCCGATAAGTCTTGAATATGATCACCATCAGCATCCTAAATCCATACCAGAAGTTTCACCAACACCACTTATGCATATCATCAAAGATCTTCAATAAAGCTCTACTGGTGAAACCCTCGTCGGAACCACAAACCAAGCTTCCAAGCAAACAGGATAGCATCCGATCACCAGATCAAAACCAACTGACTAAATATGAACATGAGTAAGTTAATTCCATAACCAAATCATACCGGATCATGCCGGATCCAAACCAACCAGAAACCATAGAACCTATCGAGACCAAAAGGGCATCGGTAAAGCAGCCAAAATAGCTAGTGTTGACATCAATGACAAAACATCAATGCAACAAATAATCAATTCCTCCATATGGCCAACAATCTCCCCCTTTGACATTGATGGCAACACTAGATGTGAAAAACATATAAGTTCCAAGAAATGCCAAACAAGTCTCCCCCAACGAAAAACAACCAACAATCTCCACATAAAGATATAGCAACGAAGTTTTGAAATAAAAACAAAACTCCCCCTATGAATGATATCTCTGTAAAGCTCTGTCTTTCACATATATCTTTCCCCCTAATGTATACAACTCCTTCACATCAATATCTCTCCCCCTTTGACATCAATGCCAGAAATATGACAAAAGTATCAAACCAAAAATAAAAACCACTGAATCACAAGGCTAACTACTCCCGCTAAGTAGTAGCATCCCCACATCAGTGCCAGAATAAATAATATCTCTGATAATGCATATCGGACTGATGTCAAAAAGAATCAATCAGTTCTTTGTCAGAGGGGCAGAAACCTCTAACCTGTCTCTCAGGTACTCAAATGATTCTTTAGGCAAAGGTTTAGTGAAAACATCTACAATCTACTTTTTAGTGTTCACATAAACTAGTATAACTTCATTTTATTCCACATTCTCCTTCAGAAAGTTATTCTTTGATATGTTAATAGCAGCAGAGTTATCACAGTGAATAACTATCAGTCCAGTGCAATTCACTTTGATATCCTTCAAAAATTGATTCATCCATAGAACCTGTGTAAAGTTAGTAGCAGCAACAACATACTCAGCTTCAGCAATAGATAAAGAAGTACATGATTGTTTCTTGTTGATCCATGAAACTAACTTGTTTCCAAGAAAAAAAATCCACAGGAAGTAATTTTTTGGTCATCATCCCAATCAGCATTTGTATATGCACATAAAGTAAAGTCATCATCCTTAGGGTACCACAAACCATATTCAAATGTACCTTGCAAGTATCTAAAAATCATTTTCACTGCACTCTCATGATTTTCTCTAGGATCACTTTGATATCTAGATGCAACACAAACAACATTCATTATGTTAGGCCTAGTCTGAGTCAAATAAAGCAGACCTTCGATCATAGATTTGTATCTTGTATGATTTATAGGTGCAGAAACATCTTTCCTTATCAATTTCTCACTAGTAATCATAGGACTACTTACCAGTTTAGAGTCTCCCATACCAAATTTCTTCAACAATTCCCTAGCATAGTTAGTTTGACAGATGAAAATATCCATATTAGTCTGAGTAATTTGCAAACCTAAGAAAATTTTCATTTCCCCAATCATAGACATTTCAAATTATTTCTCCATATTCTTAGAAAATTCCATGCACAACTTATCTTCACCTCCAACAATAATGTCATCAACAAATACTTCAATAATTAGTATATCATCATCAGTGACCTTATAATATAAATTATTGTCAGCATTACCCTTAGTAAAACCAAGCTTCAAAAGATATTTATCCAACCTTATATACCAAGTAGGTGCCTATTTCAATCCATATAAAGCTTTCCTTAACCTATAAACCATGTTTTTATCATTTGAAAGTGAAAAAACCATCAAGTTTCTCAATATAAACTTCCTCATCAAGATCCCCATTCAAAAATACACACTTAACATCCATCTAATAAACCTTGTAGTTTTTATGGGCACCCTAGGTAAGAAATAATCTTACAGCTTCAATCCTAGCTATAGGTGCAAAAGTCTCTCCATAATCAATTCCTTCCTTCTGAGAATATCCTTTACAAACCAATCTAGCCTTATTCAATACAACTTGACCATCTTCATTCATTTTATTCCTAAAAACCCATTTAGTTCCAATAACATTCTTATTTTTAGGTCAGGGAACTAAAGTCCATGTGTTATTTTTCTAAATCTGATCTTATTCTTCTTTCATAGCTTTCAACCAACATTCATCTTTACATGCTTCAATTATTTATACCAGTTCAACTTGAGAAATTAAACATACCTCATTAGTTGCCAGTCTTCTTCTTATCATCACTCCATTGTTCTTATCCCCAATGATTTGATATTCTGAATGATTCAATCTCACATACCTAGGAGTCTTCTGACTCTCTGTTCCTCTTCTCGGTTCTTCAATTACTATTGAATTTATAGAGACTGTCAGAGTAACTGGTTCAACATTTTGTTCCGGTAAATGTGCTACCAGTTCAGATATAATCATTTCCACGTTCTTGCTCATAAACTCTGATTTGACTTCTATTCATCTCATCCACCTTGACATTAGCACTCTCCAAAATTCTTTGCAATCTCTTTTTATAACATCTTTATGCCCTGCTTTCATTAGAAAAACCAAGAAATATGCCTTCATCACATATAGGATCAAATTTTCCAATGATATCATCTCTCTTGATATAACATTTACTACCAAAGATTCTGAAATACTTAACTATAGGTGTATTGCCAAACCATAATTCATAAGGTGTCTTACCGGTTTCCCCTTTTATATGTACTTTGTTGAATGTATAAACCATTGTGCTCATTGGTTCTCTCTAGTAGATATGAGGTAGACTAGCTTCCATCATCATTGTTCTAGCAGCATCCAAGATAGTTGTGTTCTTCCTTTCCACAACTCCATTTTGCTGAGGTGTCTGGGGAGCACAAAATTGTCTCCCAATACCGTGCTTCTCACAAAAGTTAGTAAACTCACCAGATGTGAATTCTCCACCATGATTTGACCTCAAACATTTAATCTTCAATCCTGTCTCAGTTTCCACTTTAGCCTTAAAGATTTTAAACTTTTCAAAAGCCTCAAATTTCTCCCTTACAAAAGTAACCCACATCATTCTAGAATAATCATCAATGATTAGCATAAAATATCTATCACCTTGAAAACTTTCAACTCTAGAAGGGCCACACGAATCAATATGAATAAGATCAAGAACATCATTAGATTTATCTTGTATACTCTTAAAAGTGGTTCTGACTTGTTTAGCCATTTGACATTCTTTACATACCGGATTATAGGGCTTCACAATCTTAGGTGTATCTCTAACTGCCTTAGTTGAATTGATCTTTACAATGAAATCAAAATGTACATGACATAGCCTTTTATGCCATGGCCAACTCTCATCAATTTGTGTAATCAAACATGTCTTCTCACTAGAATTCAAATGAAATATATTACCTTTTGTTTGTGTACCAGTTTCAATCTCCAAACCAGATCTATTAATGATTTTGTATTTTCCATCCTTGATCTGTAATTGAAATCCCTTATCCACCAATTGTCCTACACTCAAAAGATTATGCTTCAAACCTTCAACACAATAAACATTATCAGTGTTGAGCTTACCATCAAATGTTATAGTTCCTTTTCCTTTGATCGTACATGCTTTGTCATCTCCAAATCTAACCAAACTGCCATCAAATTCTTGAAAAGATAGAAACTTCCCTTTATCTCCAATCATATGATGTGAACATCCGTTGTCAATTACCCATTCATACTTGTCTTTAGTTTTAGCAACAAGTGCCTTCTCTTTAGGTACATTCTCTTCCAATGTTGGAACATCTTCCTTGATAGCCAAGAACACCCATTCCTTTCCATTACCGGAACCTCTAGCAGAGTCTTCTATTTGTTCATCATCAGAGTGAGTCACACCTTCCTCATCTGCTATGTAGCATGATTTATCTATGTTTTTCATGTACTTATACTTGTTCTGATATCCAAGGTTGGGCTTAAAATATCTTCTAAGTCTTTCTTCAAATCTTGAATTCCTTTCAGGACATCTAGATACAAAATGACCTATCTTATTACATGCAAGACATTTAAAAGGTGTTTTTCCTTCATACTTACTTCCTATCGGTCCTTTAGGTACTCTTCTAGAATATAGTGCTTCAATTTTCTCAAACTCATCATCTTCTCTCTTCATATCATCCAATTCCTTGGCATATAAATCTTTCCAATCTTTCTTACCAGTTGATGATGTAGATGCATGAAAAGAAGTTTAAGACTTCACAACTCCAGAAGGTCCAAATTCTTCAAGCTCAAAAGCAGATAATTTCCCAAACAAGGTGTCTTTGTTGATAGAAGTATTAGCCATTGTTCTCAACTCATTAATTGCAGTAGCCTTCATCTTGTAAGCCGGTGGTAGAGCTCTCATAGCTTTAGAAACAATTTCATCTTCACTCAGAGTTCTACCACAACATTGAATTCTCATAACAATATCATTTACCCTTTCCATGAATTCAGTAATCCTTTCATCTTCTTCCATCTTCAAGTTTTCATATCTCACTTGGTAACCATCAATTTTAGCAATCTTCAAAGTAGAGTCACATTCATTAAGAGTCTCCAAATTATCCCATATAGCCTTTGCAGATGATTTGTCAATTAATCTGATTATTTGTTGATCAGAAAGTGCACACAAGAGGGCTTCTCTCACTCTACAATCATTCTCAAGCTCCTTATCCAAGTTTTCTGGAGGAGGGTTTTCAGATGCTAGATTATAAGGTGTAACACCATTCTATGTGATCTCCCAAATCTCTGTACTGAGACATCTCAGATGAGTCTCCATCGGAATCTTCCATACTGTATAATTTGTTCCATCAAGACTAGGAATATCTCTCTGAAAGATAGCTGCAGATGAACTAGATGAACTTGAACTGTTAGTCGTCATAGTATCTTCCTCGAGTGGTTAAGATTTCTTAAGAGAGGACCAGAGCTCTAATACCAATTGTTAGACAATTCAAATAATCAGAAGACAACTGAGAGGGGGGGTGAATCAGTTGTCACAGATTACCGAAACCTTAAGCAATTTAAAACATTAATACCAGAACCTAAAACATTAATACTAGAATGCTTAAACCAAATACCAGAGTAACAGATAAACCAATTAAGCATAAACAACAATCAAACAATAAATACCATCCACATGACATCAAGATTTATACGTGGAAAACCTGCTAAAGGGAAAAACCACGGTGGGAAGCCTACCCATAGTCAAATAATACTTTTGTAGTAAGTATGTGAATTACAATTGAGGGGCCTACACTTGCAAGATGGCCAATAGCCTAGAGTGCAATGCTCATCACAAAAGGAGTCTCACTAACTACATAGAAATCCAGACTACAATCTAGAGAAACGAATGAACTGCAAAGATAGCATCTCCTATGCCTGAATACAGTTTTGATTAAGCTTAATACTGGAGGAAAAAATCCTCTTATAGAAACCCAACTTGATCACCAATGATCGACCAAATCCTCTACATGAATGATATTACATTATTCGCACATTACATATACATATCTCTTTCCTATGTCCTGATATGATCTACAATGAGATCTTGCATCATATATATACAAAACCTCAACCATAACCAATCAGGTTGGCCACTAGACAATAAACCAATTACATAATTACTAAACATGTCATCCTAAGACCAAACAAATAATATCCAACCCATAAGACATCATGAAAACACATCGAGAGGTCCAATCCACATGTTACATTAAGTCGGTCTATAACCTAGATCAATCGGGACCCAATATAGGTCCACATGCTAAAGCAATGATCTCAATCCACCAAGTCTCTAACATGATCACCATCAGCATCCTGAATCCATACCAGAAGCTGCACCAACACCACTTATGCATATCATCAAAGATCTTCAATAAAGCTATGCCGGTGAAACCCTCATTGGAACCCCAAACAAAGATTCCAAGCAAACAAGATAGCATCAGATCACCAGATCAAAACCAACTAAATGAATATGAACATTAGTAAGCCAATTCCATAACCAAATCATACCAGAGCATAGCGGATCATGCCGGATCCAAACCAACTAGAAACCACACAACCTACCGGGACCAGAAAGGTGTCATAAAAGTAGCCAAAACAGCTAGTGTTGACATCAATGACAAAACATCAATGCAACACATAATCAATTCCTCCAAATGGTCAATAGTAATATAGGGTGGAGAAGCAGTGTTGGATATGAAACTTCTCACAGAGTTCACGGACATCTTTATTTTTGAAAGGAAGCTCGTTATCTATGATGATAGATATGGGTAAACTATACCAAAAAATGATGTAATTTAAGATAAATGAGGCGATCTTCTTACCGATGACTTGGTTGAGTGGAATGGCTTCGATCCACTTTGTGGAGTATTTAGTGGCGGTAATGATGAAGTTGTGACCATTCAATGAAGATGGATAGATTTTACCCACAAGGTCAAGTCCCACTGATAAAAGGGCCACGGTGTTGTGATGGGTTGTAGTTCTTGCGTAGGTACATGTATCAAATCTTTGTGTACTTGACACTTCTTTCATTTTCTGACGAAGTAATAAGAGTCTTTTTCCATGGAGGGCTACTAGTATCCTATCCTCATGATCTTTTTAGCCAATGAAGGGCCGCTTGATTGAGCCCCATAGGTTCCTTCATGTACTACTTCTAAATTTGTAGTAACCTCACCTTTCTCTAAACATCGGAGGAGAGTACCATCAAGACCTCATTATTATAGGGTTTCAACAATGATAGTGTAGCGGGCGGATTGGCATAAGTTATAATGCCCACCAAAATACCCTAGAGAAAATAAGCATCTATCATACTAAATGGAGATAAAAAAATATTATTATCATCTATAATCAACTAATGCAGCACATAACATCATCTTCTAATTACATTCATTAACTAGTTAACCATTATGAACATACATCTTAACGGATTGATTAAATTATGCAAGGGGAAATAAATTAACATTATTACTCTACCCTAGGGTACATCAACTCAATTACTTAATTAACTACCATAACGACATCCTACTCACATGATAATCTCATCTAATAATAATCAACCTTTAATCTAGTGTTTCATATTCATATGCAACCTACTAGATTAATTACCCAATATGATATGCAAGCTAATCTACCATTCACTAGCATGGTACATTTCTCTTTCAATGCAAGTAATCCCCTTAATCCTACATTCATTTTATATACCAAATCCAAATGTGTTTTAACCCATCTTTTCCTATCTACATGCTCTTTATCCATTTATAATGGTAATTTCCATACTAATGCATAGACATATTTATTCTTACTTATCTTTTATCCATATTACACATGCACCTATATTCCTATCATGATCATTTCCTTCATCTTGAATCCTAAATGCATTAATGCAAGTATCTTAATTCTTTACTTTAATCTTATATCCTATGCATACTTCCTAACTTCCAATGCAATCACATGAATGTCATCCTATCTATATGATACTCATTAATTTTCCACAATTCCTATAGTATATGCATTCCATTTTCTTAAGGCCTTTTCATATATAAGTCTACTTCTAGATAATAACCATGGAATCTAAGCTAATACAATAATAACATGAAACCATTCTATTACAAATATAATTTACATTACAATGTCTAAGTACATGAAGGTCATATACATTTATTAAACAAGAACATTACCATACATCTCATGGTCACAATAATACAAATCATGTCATAATCCTAAGGTATCAACTACAATACAATCATATGAATAATGCATCATGAACCTAGCTCTTCCTAATTCATCTACATTCATTACATGATAATACATTGCATAAATCCAAGATATCCATCACATAAATCTTGCTACAAGAAACATCCATAACTACTGAAGAATCCACATCCATGTATGAAGAATCCATAATAATATCCCAATGGTTGAAAAGAACCAACCACCTGACCATGTGGAACCAAAGGAACCACCCCCATGCTAGGAAATGACACAAGGTCTCAACACACACTCTACATCTCAGTTGACACTAAACAACCAAAGAGACCCAACACAACAAGGACTCTCAAGAATGAACCAATCACAAACAGTCACAAGTAAGAAACTCCAGAGGCTTACAAATCAACATGTCATAAATGCAAATCCATAAGGCACAAGAATAATCATCAAGCGGACACATGTAGGAGTTGAGTGTCATCACATGCTATCCTATAACAAATACTATGCATAAGGCACAAGCCTGATGGACATGTGAAGCCATCTCAACCTATGAGATACCAAGGGAGATTGAATTTCCATCGTAATGGCCTTCCCAATCTTATCCTAAAACATCCTCCCTAGGATCAAGTCATGGGGTTCAGCTATTAATTACCTTGATTAATGAATCTAATTTCTCATCCCGTTAATTTATTATCAATGTTATCACTTGTTTACAATCATGGTAAACTTCCAATGTGCCCTGGTGACCTATAATTCATGCATCCTTACAAGGAACCTCATGCAAACCTATCTCTTGTGATCTCGGTCATCACAAGGAATCCCACTCCCCCTAAAATGTTCCCAAATATAAATATAACAAGAGGCTCATAATCAACAAGCAAATATGAAAACATAATCAACATCATGCAGCCATATGCATACATGGACATCAAATAATCATAATGCCAAATAACAACAAGGAGCCTCATAGAAAGGTATCACATCAAATCCATAAATAGGCAATCAAATATACTCAACAAATGAAATAAATAACATCAACAAGGCACGTCAACTTACTGATCAAGAGCAATAACCCAAACCTCTCTATCACGGCTTCTCAACATGATTGAGGGCTCAAAATCTTACAAGAAATCCACAACACTAAATAGAAGTAAAATCCATCAAGAATCATCAATCAAAAATCTGGAAGACATCATCAGATATCCAAAAAGCCTTTGGTACAAATCAAACCCATAAAAATTTGAAAATAAATCACCAAACTGACAAAATACATTTTGACCACAAATTAGTACATTTGGTTAACATAATAGCGCATTTGACCATTCCTGAAGCACTTTTGATCAGTTCTGAAGCACTTTTGATTCATTCTAAAGTGCTTTTGATCATTGTTTTAGCACATTCACCAAACATAGTGGCACATATATCAAACATAATAGCGCATATGATAAACTAAGTAGCGCATTTAACAAAATGTTTAGCGCATATGACTTAGATCATAAATTGACAGAAAGAAGTCCAAAATACGAATCCAATTTAAAAATTAAGGAAAAATATCTAAGGCATAAAAACAAATTGATAAATATTGCCCAAACAAGGCATGGTGAGAGCAACAATCAAAATTACAAAAGAAAAACCAAAGAAAGACTTATCATTAAATTTCCTTCAAGCTATGGAATCAAAAAAACTACTCTCAAAGACTTACAGAGAGTTTCACCTAGACAAATACCAACATTGAACATCCAAAAATTCCAAACAAAGAATGAAGACACATTCTAGGGCACAAACAAGGGCCTTCAAGAGAGAGAGATGAGGAAGACTCTGTGGGGTTTCTTTCCCAACCAAGCCAAAATAGAAACTCGCAGATTCCTCATCCTCACTCCAAAATCCTTTCAACAAAATAGCCAAAGAAAAGGAAACACCAAAACCCAACCTCTTACATAAACAAAACAAGATTCAATCATAGGAACAAGGTATCAAAAATTGCAGAGTCGTGCATTCACGGCTAACCAAACCAATTAATAGAAAAGGAGTATTTTTCCCAAAACCTATAGTTCCAACTATATAATATATTTTATGCACAAAAATATTTCCCATAGACTATATTCTAAACTATATAATAGATTATTTCTGCCCAAAACAAATGCACACAATCATTTTTGTATACACGATGCATACATAGGAAGAAGTAAAAATATACAAGAGCAAAGATCTCCAACCTACAACTAGAAGTGATGGAATGAAGTTGATGAAGAGCTCCCAATACATTCCAAAAACCAATCCAACAAGCTCCAACAATCCAAAATGCAAAGCCAAATCCAAGGGCCAAGAAAACTTGCAGAGAAAATTTTCCAAAAGAAGCCAACCCGAAAAACCTCCCGACAAACAAAATAAAAAGTCATACAATAAACCAAAACCCTAGCCTACACGAGAACCAATCAGAATATTCGATTCTAGAATATATTTTACCAACCCACTATATGTTATATTTTTACCTCCCATTTCAAATTCAACCAATGAGAGTAAAGGGTAGGTAAAGTAAAATATGAAATCTATTTATACAATCCAAGTGGGAATTTTATTATTTTATTTTAAAGTGTTTATACACTCCACTTAAATAAAAGTCAAGCTATATAAATAAAACATAAGCCACAATAAATAATCAAATGGAGGATTTAATAATAAATAAACCAAAGGCTCATAAATAAATTAAAGAACCAAATAAAATATTAAATACCAAATAAATATTAAACCATAGGCAATTAAATAAATAAACAAATAATTAATTAATTAATTAAAGATCAATCTCAATAAATATTAAACAACAAATATTAAATAAAAATTAAACCACAATAAAAGTTAAACAATAAATATTAAATTAAACGTTATTAACTATGGAATCGTGCATCAAAGACCAAATAATTAATCTAAACATAATTAACCACATAATTAAATAAATCAACAATTACTAACATACCCACAACATTGAGAAAGTCAAGCTTACTAACTAACATGGTGAATTACGCCAAGACATTGACAACTCACAATGAACAACTTAGACCTAGAGTATGTGTAGGGAACTCATGTCATCTCCGGACCACATAAACCATTGGGATTAAAGACACGCTCAGACCTGTGAAGCCAAGTGGAGTTGATGTCTAGTACCTGCAAATCCTGCAACCCCAAAGCAACGATACAACATATACATATATCTCATAACAAACAAGTGATAGGGAATCGCAATGGCACATATCACTTGTAATGAGTGATGTGACATCATCCCTCTCACAAAGATAGTCATACAATATTCATACACATCTCATAAACATCTCATCATAAGAAATCATGAAACAGGGTTAGTATAATCATAATAACATCAAGTCCATGATCAAAATAAATCATCAATAATTTGTCATATAGTAAGCATATAGAATCCATCAAATCACATATATTCATTGAATCACAAGATTGATAGTGATAGCGTCATCATCTGTATAAACTATCAAAACAGCATATGTCTAACAATGTCTAGCATCATAATGGGTAATTGAAAGACATACATAATTGTAATCCAAAACATCATAAAGAGTCTAAATAAGTCTACCAAGCATGAAATAAAAGTCATGTCAAATCAAATCAATTCAAGTCAAGGGTGGACACTACATCTGTATGTAGGTTTTTCATTGATTGTTTGATTTGTGTGGTGGAAGGATTTGGTCGCGTAAGTAAGCGTAAAACTCACCATACCATGGGGAATCAGGACCGATGACTTGACATACCATCTCAGATTTTGGGATATCATAAGCGGGGATCCAAAGTTGTTCAACTAAGAACTCATAGAGTGTTCAGTTTCATGGAAGATTGAGGAGAGAGGATACGGTAGCCATTGCATTTGCAACTTTGTTATTGTAGCGTCCTAAAATTGCGACACTTGCAATTTCGACCGCATTTGGGTCTTCACAATGGCGGCGCAATACTGAACCTGAATGGAGACCCCGAAACTTGCTTATGACATCAAAAACTGCATTTTTCAGTACCCTGGCTTGATCCTCCTTGCACCCTGTTGTCCCAGGAGGTGGGACAATGGCGCCCAGCGCCCTGGTCCTTCAAGACTAGGGCACCCAGTGCTCTAGTCCCCCAGGACCATGGCGCCCAGTGCCCTGGTCCCTGGCCCTATTTTGGGCCCGGTCTCTTATGGGGCTTCGGGTCTTTAAGTTTGCAAATTGGAAAATAATCTTCCCAGGTCGGCCTAAGGTCAGAAAAATCAGTCTATCAGCCCTAATTGACAAGTATATAAACTACATTTCCTCTCCCATTTTGGTAGATGGAAAAGAGGCAGAAATGATATTCAAACATTCAAGCATTCAAGCATTCCTTCAAGCAATTGAGCATTCTAAGTCTCCATTCAAGGCTAAGTGTTGCATTCAAGACAAGGATTCAACCATTGAAGAGGAGATCACATACAACATACAACATACTACATACATTACACCTTCGCATGTAAGAATACAAACATTCTTACAACAAGGTATCAGTACTTGTTTACATTACAAACATTTACATTTATAGCATTCTCATTTCTTGATTAATTCCAAAACCAGGGTTTGACCTAAAGGCAAACCCCTCATCCCTAACCCCCCAATCATCCTCTCTTTTCTGTGTGTAGGTTGCAGATACGCGGCTGTAATTGAAGATCTGGAATCCTTGTGCAGAGACGAACAGATCCCCGTTCGTTTCGCGGACTTTTCGGAGGACCGTGTGCACGCCGAGCGCCATCGTCCCGTCAACTTTCGCTCAAATTTGCAAAACAGCACCGTCTCGACATTTTACTGCTAATTCCAGGTCTGCAGCTTCATCCCATATCCCTATCTCTGTTTATAAGTGAATCTTTCTTGCTTCTACATGCATTCCTAGTTCAATCTTTCTATCTACATTCTTTACAAACGAGGGTATCCTTGATGTCTTAACCCTTGAAACTCATTTAGAATCCAATCTTGCATTGCGTGGGATTGGATCTTGTGGGTTTCAATCCCTCTTTTGAATGTAAAGTCTCCCCTAAGTGAAAACCATCAACCCTAGTGACTCTCCCTTCTCTCTCCTTGGAGATTGGGGAGGGGAGAACAACTAGGGTTCAATTTTTCCGCTTTACAGTTATGCTCTCTGGGAATTTGATCGAAGGTGATAGTTGTGAATAATTCCTTGAAACTATCAACCATTTTCTTGTAAGGCATGACCTTTTCATCCTTAGTTTGGTAATCAGAATTGACCTTCTGGATGACTAGTTGTGAATCGCCATATACATGTAGCTCCTTCAAGTTCCATTGTACAGTCAGTGATCAAGGCCTCATATTCTGTTGTGTTGTTTGTGCATGGGAATGTGAGCCTATAATATTTTGGAATGCTATCACCTTGAGGTGTGATGAAGAGAATGCTAGCTCCTAAACCATGTCTTGTATAGGACCCATCAAAATATAACTTCCATTGTTGTGCTGGCATGACTATGAATATTTCTTCATCTAGAAAATCTGAGATGAGTGCCACTTCAGCCAACTAATCTACAATGACTTTCCCTTTGACTGCTTTTCAGTCCACATATTATATGTCAAATTCATTAAGGAGCATAACCCACTTTGCTAAGTGGCCTATTAGTGTTTCTTTGTTGAGTAGGTACTTGAGTGGATCTATCTTGGTGATGAGTTGTATCTTGTGTGTCAGCAGGTAGTGCCTTAGTTGAGTGGCTACCAAAATCACTGGGAGACAAACTCATTCAATAGGTGTATAATTGAGTTCATACCCTATTGGTGTCCTAGAGATATAGTATATTGCACATTCTTTTCCTTCTTCATTATGTTGTGTTAGTAATACTCCTAAGGCTATAGTTGCAACTGATATATATAATAATAAGGACCTATCTGGAGATGGTGGTGTCATTAATGGTGGTTTCATCAGGTAGTCCTTTAGTTGTTGGAATGATTGCTGGCAATTCTCTTCCCATTTGAAACGAACAATCTTATGGAGCAGATGTGTGAAGGGGTGACATTTATTAGCCAATTATACAATGAAGCAATGGATTTACTATAGCCTCCCTTGTAATGCCCTCAATTGACTAATGTTCTTAGGAGGTGGCATCTCCATGATAGACTTTACCTTTGTAGGATCAACCTCAATTCCTTTATTCAAGACAATGTATCCTAGGATTTTACCGGAGGTTACCGCAAAGACACTTCTTTGAATTTAGGCATACATTATATTTTTCCAGTCTAGTGAAGATTTTGTCCAATAGTGAGAGGTGACCCTCTCTTGTTAATGATTTAGCTAGTAACTCATCCACATAGTCTTTCATTAGTGTATGCATCATGTCATGGAAAATGGTAGTCATTGCCCTTTGATATGTGGCGCCTACTTTTTTTAGACCGGATGGCATCACATTCCAACAGTATGTTCCCCATGGGCATGTGAAAGTAGTTTTATGTTGATTTCCTGGAGCAATCTTTATCAGGTTGTATCCTGAGAATCCATCTATGAGAGAGATCATTGCATGCCTTGTTGTCAGGTCTACGATCATATCAATGTTTGATAGGGGGAAGTCATCTTTAGGACATTCTTTGTTTAGATCTTTGAAATTTGTATAAATACAGATGCCTCTAGTCAGTTTTTCCACTGGTACGATGTTGGATATCCATTCCACATAATCAATTGGTCTTATGAAACCCACATCTAACAACTTCTTGAGTTCTACTTTTACTAATAGTGCGATTTGAGGATGCATCTTTCTGGGCTTTTGATTTACTAGTTTTTCTCCTTCTGCTATTGTCAAATGATGCAATACTAGCTCTAAATCGATTCCTGGCATGAATGCATAGGACCATGTAAAATTGATTTGTCGCTTTTGAAAGAACTCTACAAAATCAAGATCTTTGGCTAGAAATAAAGATTCTGCTAGATGTACTATGTGTGGATTTTCTTATGTTCCCAAATTGACTTCCTTTATCTCCTCTATAAGATTGGATGGTCTCTCTTGATTAGTGTTGAAGGGGAGAATATCAAACCTTCCATCTTCAGGTGCCTCAGAGAGGTTTTCACCCTTAAATGCATCCTTTGTTTTTAGTTTTTTGGGATCCAAAAGTGCCACGGTGTGGTTTTCACTTAAGGATCTTGTTTTGATTGTAATATTTTTGTGACTGAAAGGTTTGGCATTCTCTCCAAAGTAAGTTGCATTGTTAAGTTCAATAGCATACCCATCTTTGTGATCACTGCTTGGTATGTTATCTTGTATTTCAAGAAAATCTATGATCGCCTCATCGTTTTGGAACGTGTCAAGGCACGGGGAATTTTGTTGGTCTTAGCCAATGAGGTCAGGGTGGATTATTGGTATCACCTCATCAATAAGGTAGAGTTCATAGGATACCTCGATTATGGTTAGGATGGAGGTATCAAGGTCATCGTCGATACTATCCTCTTTGTAATCAGGCTCGAGATGTGACCTATCTGTTCTTGAAGTACCTTCAGTATTTGAATCCCAAAAGGTTTTGATCCATGCCCCTCCTTCAACTGCTTTATCTTCAAAAGTATCAAGAAACTCCTCTTAGGATTAATGTGAAGCCAAATAACCCCATTCGTATTCATGTGAATCCATCTTGGAATCACTTGGTAGAACTCTATCATTGTATATTATAGGGATGTTTGCAAGTGTGAAAGGTTTGTTGACAACTGCTTCAGAGGTTGTATCTAACGGGGTTGTTGATGTTCCTTGGATGTTTGAAGTGGACAAGAGTGTTATCCTTGGAGTGACGGGTTTTTGTGCAACATAACTCTTTTGCTTATTTTTTCTTTGTTTGGACTTCAACTGAGAAGAGCTTTTGTGACTTTGATTTTCTAATCTTGTAGGTTGGTTTGCAATGCACATTATCCTACTTTTAGCAGGGATGAATTTAGAAGTCTTCTTTTGTTTGCTTGTAATCCTGAGCTTAGAAGAGCCTCTTGAACCAAGGTTAAATATGACTCCCATTTTATCTCATGGTTGTAACAAGAGTTGAAATATCTCTTGTACACCTTGTTTGTGGGATCCCAATGCACAATGGCCATCTGATGCAGCAACATCCCCAGTTCATAGCAATCTTGCATCAACCAAAAATATTTTCCTCTATGTTTTGTTTTTTGTTTGTAGTTTAAGCATTTCTTTCTGTGTGTCCTAGATTTGGCTCACTTGATCCTATGGATTTGGATTTTACTTGAAGACTTGTTCATCTTCCTTATTCCTAAACCATAGAGTATTTGGATCTTTTTTTGGCAAGTTATCACTATCGGTTTCCATGACAGTTTCCTATTACCGATTGACAATTCCCTGTTACGGGTTGTCTGGACCTATTTGCATTGGTGATCTACTGGATCCCCTCTATAGATTGCGGAGCCTTGAGCATCGATTTTGATGTTCCTTTTCATGTGGCCGACTATTTCCCATGATCTACACTTCATCTTTTTGATTTTTCAGAGGAACCTCTTGGTGGAGGCCGACCTTGTTGGTTTTACACATTAGGCCTTGTTCTTCGGGATTTGATCCCTTTTTGGGCCGACTGGGTCCCCTTGGATCGTATCAATCATTGTAATTGAATATTATAATGTAGTAAGTAGTTAGACTGAGCATAGAACATAGATCTTAAGATTGAAGGTCCCAGATGTGACCTATTTTGTACTTTGAGCATGTTTCAATAGGCCTATGAGCCAATTTCTGTAACCTAGTTGTTAACGGTTGGTTGTAATCAGTTTTCATGAAATAAAACAATCTATTTTGTATTGTCTCCATCATATCTTTGTGTTTCTGTTATGTTTACTCTTGCTAACCAGCCTTAATTGATTTCTTTGAGGTCCCTCCTAACCGGTGATTTCTTCAAGTGGTATTAGAGAGTTTTCATTCTGGAGGTTGTGTGTCCTAATATTTTTGTTGTAGGGTGGTGGATTGTGGATCTACCCTATAGCTGTAGAGGACTAGCATAAATGATGGTGCAAAGAGGAACTAGCAATGGTGGAGTGTGTGGAAATGTAGACCCTACTATGATGGAAATGTTGTGAGGGATAGCATCTTGGTTGGAAGTCGTGGAGACAGCCCAGAGAAGAGGTTGACATATTGAAGATGTAAGTGAAGATGAAGGAGAAGAAGCCTCGATGGACCAAGTAAACCCACCGGTGGTTGATCTAGATGAGGAGAGGGTTTTGAGGGTTTTGAGTAGGGTGAATACTAAACCTCATTTTACCCCACCAAAATATGATGGAAATTTGGATTCAGATGAATTGATGGATTGGATCTCGGAGATGGAGAAATATTTTAATTTTGAAAACACTGTAGAAGTAAGGAAGGTGAAATATGTTTGTACCCAGTTGAAAGGTCATGCATCTCTTTGGTGGGAGCATTTGCAGGTTGATAGATAGAGGAGAGGTAAAGAGAATATCAAGACATGGGATCGAATGATTGCTAAGTTGAAATCAAAATTTATGCCAACTGATTATCAAGTAAATCTGTTCTGAAAATTGTAGAATTTGAGACGAAAGGAATCTAGTGTGAAGGAATACACCAAAGCATTTTACAAGTTGAATATCAGATCTAGATATGTTGATGATGAAGTTGAACAAGTTGCAAGTTATTGGAATGGATTGCAGGTGTCTATACAAGATGAACTTAGTTTGATCAAATTACAGAGTGTTGAAGAGGCTTACCAATATACCCTAAAGGCATAAGAGAAGCTAAACAAAAGACATGAGTAGAGGCTGAGAGGCTGAGGTGGAAGGTTTACCAGAGGAATATTTCAAGGAGGAAGAGGATATACTAAAGGTAGAGGAACCTATATAGATCAGAACAAGGACAAGGAAATGAACAAAGAAGGTAATTCATACCGGAAATATGATAGAAATTTCTACTGGAAGAGAGAACCAGATGGCTACCGAAATAAGAATTTTGGAAGATAAGGCAAGAGAACATTTAGAGGAACTTGTTATAAGTGTGGAGGAGAAGGACATCATTCTTTTGAGTGAAAGAAGACAAAGAATACCAGAAGAGCAGTAGTGGTGGAAGAAAACCCCATAGGATCAGATAATAAACTAGAAGATGAACTGTTGATGATGAGGAGAGCTTTGTGTCATACCAGGAGAGATGAAGACCCCTTGCAAAGGAATAATTTGTTCAAGACCAGATGTAAGGTATATGGTAACTATTGTAAATTTGTTATTGATAGTGGTAGTTCAAATAATCTTGTTTCAGAAGAGATGGCAAATAAGTTGAATTTGGAGAGATTGAAACACCCTAAGCCTTATCAGATAGCATGGATTCAGGATGAAAACAAGTTGTTATTAAGTGATAAATGTTTGGTGAAATTGAAAATTGGGAATTATCATGATGAAGTCTTGTGTGATATTATGCATATGGATATTTGTCATCTTTTGTTGGGTAGACCTTGGAAGTTTGATAGATAGGAAGTACATGATGGGAGGAAGAATACATACACTATTGTGGCCAATGAGATGAAGCAAACCTTGTTGCTCTTGGAGGAACCTTTGAAGACTGAAGTCTGTACAAATACTAGAATCTATTTGGTGGATGGAAGGAAATTCCTGGATGGATTGAGACATGACAATGTGTGTTTTTTATTAATTCCTAGGAATATTAAGAATCTGAAGCATGAAGAGGAACAAACGGAAGAGATAAAAGATTTGCTGACAGAATATAAAGACATCATTTCAAATTATGTACCTGATGGATTGCCACCTGTGAGAAGTATCAGTCAATGCATGAACCTGGTTCCTGGAGCTAGTTTACCTAATAAAGCTGCTGTAAAGCGGAAAATCGCGGTCGAACCCTAGTTGCTCTCCCCTCTTCGGACTCCGAAGAGAGAGAAGGGAGGTTCGCTAGGATTCGATGGTTTTCACTTAGGGGAGAGACTTTACATTCAAAAGAGGGGTTGAAACTCATAAGATCCAATCCCACACAATGTAAGGTTGGATGCTAAATGAATTTCAAGGGTTAGGAAAGCAAGGCTACCCTCTTTTGTAAAGAATATTGTTAGGAGAATTAAGCTAAGCATGCATAGAAAGTTATAAAGATTCACTTATAAACTGAGTTCGGGTTATAGGATGAAGCTGCGGACCTGGAATTAGCAGTAAAATGTTGATACGGCGCTGTCCTGCAAATTTGAGCAAAAGTTGTCGGGACGATGGCGCCCGGCGCCACGGTCCTCCGAAAAATCCGCGAAACGAAGGGGGATCTGTTCGTCTCTGCACAAGGATTCCATATCTTCAATTTCAGCCGCGTACCTGCAACCTACACACAGAAAAGCGAAGACGATTGGGGGGTTAGGGATTAGGGGTTTGCCTTTAGGTCAAACCCCAGTTTTGGAATTAACCAAGAAATGAGCAAGAGCTGTAAATGTAAATGTATGTAAAACAAGTACTAATACCTTGTTCTAAGGATGTTTGTATCCTTATGTGCGAAGGTATAGATGTTGTATGTTGTATGTTGTAGCATGTAGTATATGATCTCCTCTTCAATGGTTGAATCCTTGACTTGAATGCAACACTTAGCCTTGAATGGAGACTTGAAATGATCAATTGCTTGAAAGAATGCTTGAATGCTTGAATGCTTGAGTATAGTTTCCACGCTTTGTACACATCTCCTCTTCATCTATCTCAAATGAGAGAGAAAAATGTAGTTTATATACTTGTCATTTAGGGCTGATAGACTGATTTTCCCGACCTTAGGCCAACCAGGAAATGTAATTTCCAAATTGCAAACAAAAAGACCCGAGCCCCTTAGGAGACCGGGCCCAAAATAGGACCCAAGGACCAGGGCGCTGGGCGCCATGGTCCTGGGGACCAGGACGCTGGGCGCTCTGGACCCACCTCCCGGGACAGCAGGGTGCAAGGAGGTTCAGGCCAGGGTGCTTGAAAATGCAGTTTTCAGTGTCGCGAGCAAGTTTTGGGGTCTCCATTCAGGTTGCGTGTTGCGTCGCCATCGTGAAGACCGAAATGCAGTCGAAATTGCAAGTGTCGCAATTTTAGGACGCTACATTTAGCCCCCACTTTAGCGGGAGTATGTATGCTCATACTTTCGGTAAAGTACAAGGAAACAACATTGAAAGACTTTCACCACGTCAAGGAGGCAAGATACACCAAGCCCCCAGTGGACTAAGGATCTTACAACTTCGATTGACAAAGTAAAAGGGAAGATCACGAAGGAGAACCATGACTATCAGTAGTAAGGCTCCCTCACTATGAGTCATGCAAGAAAGATATCAAAAATTTTCAAGGCAAGGTTAAATTTACCAAGAAATTTTCAAGTATCTTGAAAAGATATGAACGGGATGTATGCCCCCCTACGTTAAAGCAATCGCACACGCCTCACCGGGGGTGATTGTTTTAACGTAGTGATACACATAAGAAATGAGAAAGGAAAGGAGCACGTTATCGCAAGGATTTAGCCCCCAAGTGTGAGATAAACCCAAGGATAATAGACACAAAACATAAAGCACGAGGTGACTTCACTTTCCTCGGGGTCAGTATGCTGTATGATAATTCATGTATATATATCATATGTATGTATGCATAATTGTTCTTCATTCCCCAATCAAGGAAGGTCACCTAGAAGAAGGGAACACATGTGTCTTTTGAGTCAACATGAGAGAGATCGAGAGATCTCAATGCTTTGCATCGTCCTCAAGTAGACAACACTAAGGACAACAAATAGAAGAATGAGAATAACATATAGAAGAAGTAACAAAAGAGAGGGGGAGAGAATCTGCTATGCTAATGTAACTAGTCTAGCATGTCATCTACCCCCCGATCTTGTTGATCAATGTTTCAGGAAGGCAGGGAACACGCCAGAGGAGGAACATCCAACACAGCAGATGGAGCTATCACAAGATCCAAACAAGGGCTATGTTCATGTTCCGAGCCACATTGTTCTTGCCTAGGAGCTAGGATAAGTGCTTTAGAAAATTCATTAGATAAATGGTTATCGACATCAACAAGTTCATATTCACTATCAGAAGCAAGAGGAGTAACATTTTCATCTATATCATCATCAAGATTTATAAAAATAGGATCTTTAACTCGCACAGGATCAAGACCATCATGCATCTTATGTTTAGGAGATTTAGGCTCAATGTCTGGCTGAGGAGAAAATGGAATAATGCTTGTTGAAGGTGTTTTTGGAGATTGCAAAGTTTGAGCTCTAAGACGACGCTTTCGCCGGCGTTCACGTGTAGAACGATTTCGTATAGTCTTAGTAGGAAGTGGAGAAGATTGAGGAGGAGGAATGTTCTCATCCCTATCACTTGGGTGTTTAGGTTGTGGTCTCTTAGGCTGGATAATAGAAGAAGAAGGTCTCTTCTCTCTATAAAAAGAAGGAGGAGGAACTGCTCCATATAAAGGAGGAATTCTTGGTTTAGGGAGAAGACCAAGTCCATCATGACGAGGAGGTATAGGTCTACTCTTAGGAAGTTTATTAGGTATAGACATAGTCACATCCATAGGGATGGGTTGGGAATCTTCTTGAGGAAAGACATTAGTTTTATCTTTCAAAGGAAGAACTTCCTTCTCAAGAATGATAGGAATGTCAAGTTTAGGTGTTCTAGGTTCACTTAGAGATAAGATCATATCTGTTTTCCACTTTTGATAAGATTTGAAAAGATGATCACTTCGCGAAGGAAGAGATTGGAATTGTTTAGGCCAAAAGTAATCTATAGGAACACTAGAAGTTCTTTCAGCTGGTTTAAAGAGACTATGATTGACAGTAACAACTTCACCATTATGGGGAAATTTCAAACACTTGTGAATAGGAGAAGCAATAGCTTTCATGGAAGATAGCCAAGGATAGCCAAGCTTCACACGAAATTGTTCGGAAGATGGAATAATAGCAAAGTTCACATCAAGGGATTTGTTATGGACTTCAATAGGCAATGTAATAGAACCAATTGCAGGAGAAGAAAATGCATCAAATAATTTCACAATCACATCTGTTTTGTCATAGATCACTTGATTCAATTGCAAAGTAAAAAGAAATTCTTCAGTAATAACATTAATCATGCACGAAGGATCAATAAGCACTCCACGACAAGGTGTGTTCTTGACTTTTGCAACTATGTATAAAGGACCATCAGGTGCCCTAATGGTTTCACTAGAATCAAATGTGATGGAAGGTTCTTCAGGGATTTCTTTCTGCTCTACAAAGTTAATCACATTCGGAGTCATAGACACAAGACCACCAGATGAGAGAGAGGAATCATTAGTCTCAATCGCATTAGAGGTATGAGAAGGCAATGGATCAGTGAAAATCTGAAGATTTTGGTTAGGAGGAGCTACAGATGTGTTGCCTTTATCATTCACTCCAGAAACAGAGATAGTATTATTATCAATCAAATCTTGAATTTTACCCTTTAAAGAAAAACATTTTTCAGTATCATGCCCAGGCTGACGATGAAATTGACAAAAGGCTTTGTTATCAAAATAAGGTGAAGTAATCTTTGCAGGATCAATTTGTCTTATAGGAGGAAGAGTAAGCACATTTTGTTCCAATAACTTATTCATAATACTATGCAATGATTCATTCAAAGGAGTATACTTTCTTTCTTTCCTGAAAAATTTAGAAATAGGAGGCACACCTGATGCTGCATTCACATTGTTGTTGATGATGTTTTCATTGAATTTGATAGAATCTCTGTTCGGTTTAAACTTTCCAAATGGTTGTTGACTGCTATCACCCTTATCACTCGGAGCCATAGGATGTGATTGTTCCATTTGACTCACAGTCAGTTGATAATTATGAAGAGTTGCACACAACTGTTGGAAAGAAGTAAACTCAGAAAACAGAAGTTTGTCTCGAATATCTTTTTGTAAATTAGAAATAAAGATTCTTTGAATATCATTGTCAGGCACTGGAAAAGAAATTTGAGCATACAAATGCTTATATCTACCAATGAAATCAGTCACTTTTTCTTTAACACCTTGTTTACAATGCATTAAATCAATCAAAGTAGCTTTAGGACTTATATTGTTTTGAAATTGTTGAATGAAAGCATTTGCAAGTTGTTCGAAAGAAGTAATAGAATAAGAAGGCAACGAGCAATACCATTGTAGGGCTTTGTCTCTTAATGTTCTAGTAAACAGTTTTGCAAGCAACCTTTGGTCATAAGCAAAATCAGTACCAATTGTTTGAAAAGTCTTAACATGTGTTAGAGGATCTCCTTTACCATTATAAAGCTCCAAATGCGGGATTTCAATATGTTTAGGAGGGATAGCTCGAACAATGTCAAGAGAAAGTGGGCTCGCAACGTCAAATGTGGGCACACTAAACTTAGATTGATTCATAGAGGCAATTTGTTGCTGTAAAGAAGAGACAGTTTGTGCTAGATTGTTAATAGTCGCTTCAGTCGAAGAATTCATATTGGATGTGTTAGATTGAGATGGAGGTGTTATGTTATTGAAAGAAGGTAAAGAGTAAGGTGGTGGGACTCTATGATAATTAGTCATAGGAGATGATTGGACAAGAGGAACACTACAAGGAGGAAGGGAATGGTTAAACGAATTGCCCCCTTGCGTCATGTTCATTTGTGAAGATGTAATAGGAACACTCATTGAAGGAATGAATGAAGAAGTCGGATTAAATGAAGGAAGAGGGTTAATTGAAGAAGAAGGGTTGCCCCCATGACTAGTGATCACAGGAGGAATGTCTTGTGTAGAAGTAGCCATTATGTTTGATGTAAAGGTAGGTATGCTAGCAATAGAGGTCATCAAAGGAATAGAATGATTGACTTGTGTAGGAGGTTGTGTATAACCCAAATTTTCAGCACAACTCTTCATAGGCATCACGTTCGAATTCACAATGTGTGAAATACCACGCAAAATATCAATTCCATTCTTATCACTTTGAAGCATACGTTTTAGACCCTCAATTAAAGGAAGAGCTTGACTATCAGGGTATTCATGAGACATCCATTGTCGAAAATCGTCAAATTGGTTATCCAATTTTGAAAGTTGTTCTACAGAAACCTCATGGAGAGCTTCTTCATCATTAAGAGGATTAGAGGAATTACCCATGTCCTCGTTAAAAAGGCTATTCAAATTAGGTTCCATCTCCTCAGTAGTTAAACCTTGGAAGGACTTAATTCTAAGGCTTCGTCTAACGAGAATAGTGTAAGTAGGGCTTATTGTTGTAAAACTCATGCACTAGAAAGAGGGAGAAGATTTTGAATTTAGAGGTAGCAATTTTCAGTAAAATCAGCCAATCTTCTGGATTTAAGCTGTTAAATGCAATCACAACAGTCTCCCGAAATTTCGGAAAAAATGCCCGGGACCGTGGCGCCCGGAGTGCAACACGGTCCTTGCAACTTTTTTCGAAATTTGCAGGGATGAAAGGTATGATGATTTTAAAGCTAATTTGAAAAAATTAAGTGATTTTACGATCTATAGATAGGCCAAATTAAAGTTGCAATCTCAAAATTGAACCCTATCAAGATTGTCGAAAAATGCAAAATTTAAATTTTGAAAAAGAGAGGGAAACTGAAATTTTGAATTTTATGATTTTAGAGGGAATGTCAAGAGAAATGCAAATTTTGAAATTTGAAAATTGACTCAATTTCACGCAAAATTCAATTTTGAAAGCGGAAATCAAAGTTGTTGTAATTAAGCACTTAATTTCAAAAGTCACAAAATGCAAGAATTTGAATAAAGCACTGAAATTTTTAATGAATGATAACACACTTTTCAGATTTAGGACAGTAAGAACACAATTTTGACACAAAATTTCAATTTCAATGATTTTTAAATGTTTAAAAGCCTTAATCCAAGCAATCACAAGACCAACTTTGACTGTTATTTTGAAAGTGTTATAATTGATAAAATCAGCCAAAATTCTGGATTTTAGCAAGAAAATACAGTAAGATCTCGCTCCCGAAATTTCGGAAAAAATGTCGGGGACGATGGCGCTCGGCGCCACGGTCCTCGCAACTTTTTTCCAAATTTTCAGGGATGAAAGATATTGTGATTTTATTGCAGAATCCAAAGTTACAGCTGATTTGGAGATGTTTTGATTGGTCAAATTGTCGAACAAAGGTTGAATCAAGAGGGTTCCAAAAATTAGGGTTTTGACATTTAACCACTTAATTTTCAGAATTAAAGCACAAATATGAATTGACAATTTGTAATAGAAGGGCAGATCTGAAACAGGCATTAACATTTAGACATTTCGCAGGTTCAATTACTAAAAAGAAAATTTAGGGTTTTTATGCAATCACCTCTAAAATTTTGCAAAAGATCAAACATGGAAATGTAATCAATTTTTTTTCAGATCTAAGCATGAAAAATCAGAAAGGATGTTCACGTCGGGTTCACCAAAATGTAAAGCGGAAAATCGCGGTCAAACCCTAGTTGCTCTCCCCTCTTCGGACTCCGAAGAGAGAGAAGGGAGGTTCGCTAGGATTCGATGGTTTTCACTTAGGGGAGAGACTTTACATTCAAAAGAGGGGTTGAAACTCATAAGATCCAATCCCACACAATGTAAGGTTGGATGCTAAATGAATTTCAAGGGTTAGGAAAGCATGTCTACCCTCTTTTGTAAAGAATATTGTTAGGAGAATTAAGCTAAGCATGCATAGAAAGTCATAAAGATTCGCTTATAAACTAAGTTCGGGTTATAGGATGAAGCTGCGGACCTGGAATTAGCAGTAAAATGTCGATACGGCGCTGTCCTGCAAATTTGAGCAAAAGTTGTCGGGACGATGGCGCCCGGCGCCACGGTCCTCCGAAAAATCCATGAAACAAAGGAGGATCTGTTCGTCTCTGCACAAGGATTCCATATCTTCAATTTCAGCCGCGTACCTGCAACCTATACACAGAAAAGCGAAGACGATTGGGGGGTTAGGGATTAGGGGTTTGCCTTTAGGTCAAACCCCGGTTTTGGAATTAACCAAGAAATGAGCAAGAGCTGTAAATGTAAATGTATGTAAAACAAGTACTAATACCTTGTTCTAAGGATGTTTGTATCCTTATGTGCGAAGGTATAGATGTTGTATGTTGTATGTTGTAGCATGTAGTATATGATCTCCTCTTCAATGGTTGAATCCTTGACTTGAATGCAACACTTAGCCTTGAATGGAGACTTGAAATGATCAATTGCTTGAAAGAATGCTTGAATGCTTGAGTATAGTTTCCACGCTTTGTACACATCTCCTCTTCATCTATCTCAAATGAGAGAGAAAAATGTAGTTTATATACTTGTCATTTAGGGCTGATAGACTGATTTTCCCGACCTTAGGCCGACCAGGAAATGTAATTTCCAAATTGCAAACAAAAAGACCCGAGCCCCTTAGGAGACCGGGCCCAAAATAGGACCCAGGGACCAGGGCGTTGGGCGCCATGGTCCTGGGGACCAGGGCGCTGGGCGCTCTGGTCCCACCTCCCAGGACAGCAGGGTGCAAGGAGGTTCAGGCCAGGGTGCTTGAAAATGCAGTTTTCAGTGTCGCGAGCAAGTTTTGGGGTCTCCATTCAGGTTGTGTGTTGCGTCGCCATCGTGAAGACCGAAATGCAGTCGAAATTGCAAGTGTCACAATTTTAGGACGCTATAGCTGCACACTAGATGACACTGGTAGAGAAGGAAGAACTAAATAGACAAGTGCAAGATTTGTTGAAGAAAGGTTTGATTAGAGAAATTCTAAGCCCTTGTGCAGAACCAGCAGTATTAGCACCTAAGAAGAATGGAGAGTGGAGAATGTGTACTAATACCAGAGAAATAAAAAGGATCATAGTGAAATACTGGTTTCCTTTGCCCAGGATGGATGACATAATGGATTGTTTGAGTGGAGCCAAATACTTTACAAAGATAGATTTGAAGAGTGGATATCATCAGATCAAGATCAGAGAAGGAGATGAGTGGAAGACAACATTCAAGACAAATGAAGGACTGTATGAATGGTTGGTGATGCCTTTTGGGTTAACTAATGCACTGAGTACTTTCATGAGGCTAATGAATGAGGTATTGAAGAAATTATTGGGTAAGATTGTTATTGTATATTTGGATGACATTTTGATTTTCAGTAAGACAAAAGAGGAGCATTTGTTGCATTTGACACAAATTTTACAGAGGTTGAGAGAATAAAAGTTGTTGATAAATATCAAGAAGTGTACTTTCATGAAGGATGAGTTAGACTATTTGGGATTTATGATATTTGAGGATGGTTTGAAGATGGACCCTGAGAAAGTAAAAGCAATTGTTGAGTGGCCTACACCAAAAAGCATTGGAGAGGTAATATCATTTCATGGATTGGCTATTTTCTACCAGAAGTTCATCAGAAATTTCAGTTCAATTTGTAACCCTATTGTAGACACCTAAAATTGTCCTATCTAATTAAATAAATACCTTTATTTATTTTAATTATTTTAAGCCTAATTCTTCTATTAATTAAATAAATCTTTATTTATTTAATTAATTCATTTATCCTCTTCTAGCCTTATTTCTCATTTAAATAAATACTTTTATTTATTTAAATTATCTTTTTCCTAATTTAAATAAATATCTTATTTACTTAATTGATCCCACTTCCTCTATTAATTAAATAAATATTTATTTATTTAATTAATTCATTAACCTTTTCCACCTATGACACATGTCATTCATCTCTTAATTCCTACACTACCTACCCTCATTATTTTCTTACTTCCTCTACCTACCCTCTAATCTTATCCGACCATTTATCTTTTACACCTCTCAATCTTATCCCTCCATTTCTTATAGTATCTTCTATATAAGGAGATACTTCTTTCATTATCGACCCTAATCAACTAATCATTCTAATCAACCTGACTACTCTAGCATTCAAACTTTCATATGTGATCAAGTCTACTTGCTACCACATTTCCGTTCTTTGTTGAGATCTTGTGCACACATAAAATCTAAGAGAAAATATATCAAGCAAGATCAATGGAGATAGGAAGAATGGAGATCCAAACCCTATTGGACATGTGATGGTATAATCTTTGTGATTTTATTTGATTTGCATTGTCTTAGGTAATCTTCATATGTTATGGTGGATCTTTGTTGTTGTTAGGCTAGGGTTTTGTGGTTGAATTCATTTAGTCTTTCAATATTGTTTCCAGTTTCACCATAAACACCTACCACTGAGACCATGAGGGGAGATCAGAAGAAATTCAAGTGGACCACTAGAGCAAACAAAAATTTTGAACTTTTGAAGTAGAAAGTGACTGAGCAGCATGTGTTGGCTTTACCGGATTTCAATAAAGTATTTCAACTGGATTGTGATGCAAGTGGAACAACAATAGGAGCAGTCTTGAGTCAAGAAGGAAGAGAAGTAGCCTATTTTAGTGAGAAATTGAATGATGATCAGACGAATATATTCAATGTATGATCAAGAATTTTATGATATAGTACAAGCCTTAAAGAACTGGAGACATTACTTGCTACCTAAGGAGTTTGTGTTGTATACAGATCATCAAACTTTGCAATATTTTAACAATCAAAATAAGTTGAATCAGAGACATATGAGATGGGTAGAATTTTCACATAGTTACACCTTTGTGTTGAAGCAGAGAAGTGCAAAATCTAACAAATTTGTTGATGCATTGAGTAGGAGAAGGAATTTGATGACAGAGACGAGAGTGACAGTATTGGGATTTGAGGAATTGAAGACTTTCTATGATGATGACCCGGATTTTGTAGAACCTTGGAGAGCATGTAGAGAACCGGTTATGGTAGATAGAAGCAAGCGGTTGGATTACTTCATTCAAAAGAGGATGTTATTCAAAAGAGTTTAGTTGTGCATACCTAAGAGTTCTATGAGGGAGAATCTGATAAAGGATAAACATAGTGGAGGATTAGCTAGACATTTTGGTATTGACAAAATAGTAAAATTGGTGAGTGAGCAGTACTTTTAGCCCCAGATTCATAAGGATGTTAAGAAATATGTGCAAAGTTGTAGAGTTTTTCAAGTTGCAAAGGGTAGTAGTCAGAATGTGGGATTGTATAAACCTTTGGCAGTGCTGGTAAGACCTTTGGAGGATATAAGTATGGATTTCATACTTGGATTGCCTAAAACACCGAGAGGGAATGATTCTTATTTGTGGTAGTGGATAGATACTCAAAGATGGCTCATTTCATACCTTGTAAGAAGACATCAGATGCATTATTGTGAGATTTTGCCAAGATCAAGAGGCAATGGAAAGCACAAATAAGAGAGAACAAAATAGATGATAGGAATAAATTGTAATCTATCAAGATGAAAAATATGATCAACTAGATCATTACAAGATGTTCAATGATTGTGTGAGCACACAAAAATGACATGTGGCTCAATAAGAAACAAGGGTAGGTAGGAAATAGGTGTGGTAGGTAGGAGAAACAATAAAATATTCCACATGAGGTGGATCACCCACCGAAGGTGGAATTATCACTCCACAATAAGTGGATATGGTAAAGTAGTAACAAGATCACACCATAAAAGGTGAAAATTCTCCTACACACACTATCTCAATGTGCCACAAACACCCAAGTATCTCATACCCAAACTACTATGAAATGCATTTCCTAAGTAAACTTAAATATAGTGTAATAATATCCATGATGAATAATTATTTACACCAACATCCCCCCTTAAGTGCAACTTAGGGGAATGCACTAAAATCTACAATGCAACTAAGCAATGCAAAATGGGTCCTGCCTATTAGGCCATGTTAGGTACCCATGTACAAATGAAAATACAATCTCCCATAAACGGAGAAAGAGAGAAAAACCCAATGGGAAAAAACTCCCCACAAAAGAGAGATGATGAAAGCAAACAATGCTCTCAATGATGAAAGAGAAGAACAAAAAAGGTCCCCCCCCCCCATAAGAGAGAAGAGAAGACCCTGAAGCCCTCCCCTCAATGTCGAATCTCCTGCAAGGATGGTCCAATGATGTTGACCAAAATACCTCCCCATAAGGAAGAAAGAGAGCCAATGATGCACCAATAATGTCAAAGTGTGACAAAACCAGGTACCAAGTCGATGATGATGAATCACTCGCTGCAACAAAATAAAGATCAGGCATGGAGACAACCTGCTTTGAGCATCATTTGGATACTCATAAATGGTAGAAATACTAGTACAATCTAAGTCTCATGGGATCCATGCACAGATGTGGACAATCTAAGTCTCAACAAGACCCATGCACCAAGTCTCACATGATATTCCTAATCTACGTGTACAAGAGGATTACATCAAATATTTCAACAATGACAAGATACAAAGAGGCGTGGCACTTTATGATAGTGCGAGTACAACATTTCTCAAGTAAAAGAATACATCATGATAAAATATTCAAATGTGGAAACATGAAAATGATGCCCCCAACAAATAAGCCCTGTAGAATACTGCAGATGAAGATGCCTCCGAATGGAATTTTACTAAGAGATATAAATGAACAACTGACCCCCCATAAAAATATCATGTTGGCACTTGCAAATAATAGAAAAGTGGACTTCTTATTTCAACTTTACAACTTCTCAAAATGAGATATAAGAGACTTCAACAAATACTGCTAGTGATCTAAACTGAGATCCAAGCAAAACAGAAGTACCAAATAGGCCAAAAATGACCAAATACTGAAAGTACAATATTCACTCAAAATCACTACAAACTAATGGCATATTATGAAAGTAGAAAAAACATTATGCACTTTAAAAAAATGGCACCTGAAAAGGAGTCCATATGAGCCCAAACGAAGCCTCCAAAGTTGTAAAAATTGGGATTTCACGATTTCAAAAAAACTTGTATCTGAAAATCAGGTAAATCCTGCACCACTTTATAGATCACAAAATTCTACCCCAAAACAAAAAACATTGCTCGAAAAAAGGAGTTTGGATGAGTGAGATATCACTATTTGAAAAGTGTTTGCAAAATTATAATTTCTGGAAACTTTCCGTCGCAACTTCAAACTTCAAATGCCTCTAGATTTTGCCTCGGAAGTCTGATTTGGATGAAAAAAAAGGCAAAACTGACTTTCTTGGACCTCGTAAATCCAATGGTGGACTCATATTTGACCCATCAAGCTTTAATAATAACTTGCATTAGAAAACTCCAAAATACACAACCCCATATAACATCAAATTTCTCTCAATTTACAAACCTGTGACACTCTAATGGCTCTGATACCATGTGAGACATGGACCAACTCTGATACCATATGATATTTTTCCAAGATCAAGAGGCAATGGAAAGCACAAATAAGAGAGAAAAAAATAGATGATAGGAACAAACTGTAATCTATCAAGATGAAAAATATGATCAACTGGATCATTACAAGATGTTCAATGATTGCCCGTACAAACAATGTAGATGAGTTTGCTTATATAGGCAAGGCTATATGGATATGTGAGCACACAAACGTGATATGTGGCTCAATAAGAAACAAGGGTAGGTAGTAAATAGGAGTGGTAGGTAGGAGAAATAATAAAATATTCCACATGAGGTGGATCACCCACCGAAGGTGGAATTATCATTCCACAATAAGTGGATATGATAAAGTAGTAACAAGATCACACCATAAAAGGTGGAAATTCTCCTACACACACTATCTCAATGTGGCACAAACACCCAAGTGTCTCATATTCAAACTACTATGAAATGCATTTCCTAAGTAAACTTAAGTATAGTGTAATAATATCCATGATGAATAATTATTTACACCAACAATTACATGTAGCAGACCTATTTTTTAGGGAAGTAGTGAGATTGCATGGGTTACCTAAGAGCATAATTTCAAACAGAGACACTAAGTTAGTCGGCTATTTTTGGAGAACACTTTGGAAGAATATGAAGACAGATTTGAAGTTTAGTTCTACTTTTCATCCACAGACTGATGGACAAACAGAAGTAGTTAACCGTAGCTTGGGAAATTTGTTGAGATGTTTAATTGGAGATCAAACTGGAAGTTGGGATTTGATCCTTGCCCAAGCAAAGTTTGCCTACAACAAGATAGACAATGTAGTTAATCATAGCTTGGGAAATTTGTTGAGATGTTTAATTGGAGATAAAACCAGAAGTTGGGATTTGATTCTTGCCCAAGCAGAGTTTGCCTACAACAATTCGTTAAACGGGAGTACTGGAAGAACATCTTTTGAGATTGTTATCAAAGTGCATCCTAGAGGTATATTAGAACTAAGAGATATTAGCAGTGAAGACATGAGAAGTTCAAAAGTAGAAGACTTTGCAGATCACATGGCAACCTTGCATATTTAGGTTAAGAAGCATTTGGAGGACATGAACAGCAATTATAAGGAGAAGGCATATGAGAAGAGGAGATATAAGGAATTTGAAGTTGGCGATGAAGTGATGGTATATCTAAGAAAAGAAAGATTCTCAGTTGGAACTTATAACAAATTGCAGATGAAAATGTTTGGACCTTGCAGGATTTTGAGGAAGTTCAGTTCTGGAAATGCATATGAAGTGGAGTTACCAGATAGTCTGAGTATTTCACCTACATTTAACATTGCAGATCTTCATGAGTATCACAAACTAGAATTCAATGAGGACAGTATTGCAGACTTGGACAAGTAGTTGCCCCAAAAGGAAATGGATCAGATTGAAGATATTTTGGACAGTAGGATTGGATGTAGTACCCGGAAGTAGTCAGTATAATGAGTATCTTGTGAAGTGGAAGGACAGACCAGTTGAAGATTCATCTTGGATTTCTTAGTCAGAGGTAGACTGCCTTGGTTTTCCTCTGACCCTAGCAAAGTGAGAGACTCACTTTTTCAATAACCTCGGATGTCTGATGTGGGAGTATCCCCGGTTCATAGAAATCTTGCATCAACCAAAAATATTTTCCTTTTTGTTTTGCTTTATGTTTGTAGTTTCAGCATTTCTTTTTGTGTGTCCCAGATTTGGCTAACCGGATCCTGTGGAGCTAGATTTTACTTGAATACTTGATCATATTCCTTATTCCCAAACTACAGAGCATTTTGATCCTTTTCTGGCAAGATCGATATCGGTTTGCATGACAGTTTCTTATTACCAGTTGACAATTCCCTGTTACCGGTTGCATGGACCTATATGCATTGGTGATCTGCGGGATCCCTTCCATAGCTTGTGAAGCCCTTAGTGTTGATTCTGATGTTCCTTGGAATGTGGTTGACCTTTTCCCATGATCTACACTTTATCCTTTGGATTTTCCTTAGGAATCTCTTGGCGGAGGTCGACCTTGTTGGTTTTACACGTTAGGTCTTGGTCTTCAAGTTTTGATCCCCTTTTGGACCAGCCGGATCCCCCCGAATCATATAAATAATTGTCATTAAGCATTAGAATGTAATGAAGTAGTTATACTAAGCATAGAAGATATATCTTAAGATTGAATGTCTCGGTTGTGACCTATTTTGTACTTTGAGCATGTTTTAGCAAGCTTGTGAGCCAGTTTCTGTAACCCGGTTGTTACCGGTTGGTTGTAATCAGTTTTCATGAAATAAAACAAAATGTTATGCATTGCCTCCATCATATCTTTGTGTTTCCATTGTGTTTACTCTTGTTGACCAAACCAGATTGATCTCTTTAAGGTCCCTCCTAATCGGTGACTACTTCACCATCATAGACCATCTTTTACATCATGGTAAAACCTTAACCATACCTCTCTGTAGGGATATGTATTTATTGTTTACCTTTATCAGAAGGGTTTGTGTAGATCCATCTTGCCAAGTCTTTATCAATAGTTACTTGTTGTTGCGATCTTCCTAGGATGAATCCATCAAGTGTATCAATATTGGCTACAATGGGAGGCTTGAGTGACATTTGTGGTTTTCCATGAGTCCTCAATGAGAGGGGTAGTTGGTTAACACAAAAATGTTGACTAATATTATACCCTCTTGGACCTTCATCCTTTACTTTCATTTTCAACTTCTCATATTTGGGTGTAGGGATCAGTGTACTAGTGAGAGAAGTTGGGTGGATGTAGGATGATGAGGCGGTGGCTTCTCTATTACTGGGTACTGTGATATCCGATTGATGCCTTATATTGTTGCAAAAGGAAAATGGATTGGCATCACCAAGGATATTAATCTCTACTCTATTATGTGGAAATTTAATACATTGATGGTAGGTGGATGGTACCCCTTGCATGGCATGAATCCATTGTTAGGCCCAATATGGAAAGCTAATGTACTGAGAGGGGAGGGGTGAATCAGTACTCCAAAACTTTTCTTTACTAATAACCTTACTATTATGCATAAACAGAATAGTGCAGTAACATAAAATAAAGTTAAAATAAATAGATAACAATCATACATGATTCACTCCATAACACATATATTTTGGTCACGCGGAAACTCTTGGTTAGAGAGAAAAACTGCAGTGGGGATGGCACCCACAACTTCACTACTGCAATAATAAAGATTGCTCGGTTAGAGCTACATTTAGCTATTTCTGATAGCTTACCCTGTTAGGAGTATCAAGATCAATTAGATCTACCTTACTAAAGGATTTCACAACACTATATAAATGTTGCACCTGGTTAGAGGATTTACAATTTATAGACTTGGTTAGAGTCTTTTAACCTGTTAAAGGTGTCTCTTTCAACTTCACAATTTTGCAATAAAATCATTACAAATATCTGCAACTTTACATCTGAAATGCTATAGCAGATTCTATGTGCTCAGAATAAGATTACCTAGCTTGTAACATACCTCGGTAACCCATATTGTAACTTGGTAAACCCTTTTGTTTAATCTGTTCTTCGACTGTTCACTGATAACCTTCTTGGTGACCTCTCTGTGTCTCTATAACAGTCTTCCTTCATGCATACACACACATATCTCACATCTCTCTTGTTTTCTAACCCTAAAGTCATGTTGTATAAATAGATCTCTTACAGTTGTGATCTAATTCATTGCTTTGATCTTAAAAAAAAGATTCCTCAAATGAATAACTAAACAAAATATTTCATTGGTTAGATTGACCTTGCAATCATACATAATCTTCTAGTGCAATTTCCAATGTAATAACGGTTAGATGTGCCTCGAACTTGTAACACGTTTTCATGTGCATGTCCAGGTTCAATGTATCTGGTAAAACATTTCACCCAGTGAATATCAACTCGGTGAGTTAACTTTACTGCTCGGTAGCCATGAAACAATACTCGGTAAACAGCTCGGTGAATATTGCATTCTGTGACT
This sequence comes from Cryptomeria japonica, assembly GCF_030272615.1. NCBI lineage: Eukaryota > Viridiplantae > Streptophyta > Pinopsida > Cupressales > Cupressaceae > Cryptomeria > Cryptomeria japonica. The sequence goes on along the minus strand of NC_081408.1, from coordinate 578,723,127 downwards.
GCTTTCTTCTGTAACCGACTAGACTGTTCATACCGACTTCTCTATGTGTACCGAATGCATGATTCGGTAATACTAACTGACTAGAATATATAGTATGACTTTGAATATAAAACTAATGGCAATTTGATAAATAGTAACATCCCTGGTCTGCCCAATAGGATATTATATGGAAGAGGGAGGTCTAGAACTAGACAAACCACATTCTTCACCACATGTCCTAACCTTACCAATAGAGTAACACACCCTTTAGAGGAGCATTTTTCATCACCATAGGTCTTGATGGTGATCCTCTTTCTAGCATCAACTACTTCTTATGTATATCCCAATGCTCTGATTAACTGTAATGTGCAAATGTTAATGCCAGCTCCATTGTCAATCAAGACTTGCTTGATTCTGTGTTTATGTATGAATCCCTCAATGTGGGGAAGGGCATTATGCGGTTGTTGAAAGGACACATCATCATTATCAGCAAAAGTGAGACATGGTGATGATTTGAGATTCCAACCATGGCTTGAAATTGATTTGTATTGAGGTTGGATGGAACTGACGCTTCTCGGAGAGCTTGGTCTAAAATGGTATAATGTGAGGGTGATAGGCGCAAAAGCTCTAGTATGGAAATGAGTGTTGGAATCTTATCCAATTGGTCCACAAGGCTATATTGTTTAGGCACGTATGCCGCTCTTGATGGTACTCCTTGTACGGTAATCTTGTTGTGGTGAGTAACAATGTTGCATGTGAGATCTTTGCCTTTGATTGTAATGGTTGCAACTTGTTCATTGGCGTCATAAAGGTTATTGAAGGTATAGGTTTATGGTACACATGTATAGTTTGTCATGTTATCTTGGTTCTTACCTTGATGGGAAGGACCTCCTTTCTCATATGATGGGAGTGGATTTTGAACATGGTATGATCTATATTGGAAGTTTTTGCATTATGACCATCAACTTCTATGTCACCTTGCTCAACAAGGTCTTGAATGATATCTTTTAACTGATGGAAGTTTCCTATTTTGTGTCCTTTTACCTTATGAAACTCACAATACTCATTATCTCTCCACTAGTAAGGTTTAACGTGTGGTTCGTAGTTTTATGTTTTGGGAAATGTGATGAGATCAGAGGATATAAGTTGTAATAAATTTTCAAGAGCTTCTCCCAAGGGTGTGTACATTCAATTGGGTTTGTAGGTAGGGTACCTATTTTTAGGTGCCTCTTATTGCATGTTGGGAGCTTGATTTCCCTGATTGATTGGGGGATTACCTTGATTGATATTGTGGTTGGTATGATTATTTGCTTGCCCTGCAATTTTGACTATAGGTTGGGCGATTTTGACAATTCTTGCATCTGCAACACAATCATTAACGATTTTTTTGTTCTTGGACCAAAATTTGGGTTTGTCACTATTGTAGGTTGGTCGTGGACCATCCTTGTTGTCTTTGTAGATTTTTACCAGGCCCTTTTTGATAAGGGATTTCTCAATTTTGACTCCTTGAGCTATTACATCCTTGAAAGAGTCTGAGCATTTGACCTCTAAGTGAAATTCCAACTCTTCATTTATGTTTAAATGAAGATTTCCACTAATTGTTCCTTAGGAATGGGAAAAGAACGTCTACTAGAAAGGTGTCTCCATCTTTGTAAGAATGTTGAGAATAACTCTTCATTCTTTTGTTTTGTATTGCAGAGATCAGCCATGGAGACATCACATTCTGTATTGTGTGCATGATGAGTGATAAATTTTTGTACTAGGTCCTCAAATGTTTGTATTTCATGATGTTATGATGAAAGAATAAGTATCTACTGAGAGGGGGGTGAATCACTATATTGAAAAACTGATACAAAGTCCCCAATCTTAAACTCAGTCAAACAAAGTAAACATATCTCAATCAAGATCAATATTATTAAGAATACTTGACATTAACTGGTTTAATTGTTATGACAACTTTTAACAGTAAACACCTTCAATCTTGTAAACATCAACAATGCTTAATCTTAACTCAACATATTCATCTCTCAATGCTTCTACTTAAAATGCCTTATCAGAAACTAACCAAATCAACAAATAAGATCACAACCACAAAAGCATTCACCACTTGACACAAATGTTTATACGTGGAAAACCCAAATAGGTAAAAACCACGGTGAGATGGGACTCACAAGGATAGCTATCTAAACTCTTTCAAAGTTCGCCCTGTTAGGAGCCAAAGCCTGTTAGAGCTTTACAATAAGTCCTATTAAGAACTAATTCCAGTTAGGAATCACTCGGTTAAGGGATTTACAAATATGCTTGTTAGAAGCACACTACCCTGTTAGGAGTAACCTCGCTGGAGGATTAAAGAATCCAAGCTAATGGACCACCTTGTTAGAATATTTAATGAGTAACCAAGCTTGTTAGAGCTTACCCGGTTAAGGGATTTTACTTATGTTGTAATTGTTAGAAAACAACATGTTTTCTTGATCTGTCTGAGTAGTACTACATTTGCTTGATCAAATCCTTCTAAGCTTCAATCTGCCTTCACTCAAAAATGCAGATCCATTCACTGGTTGGGCAACCACACACTCAATAGGTTTTCTACCAATCTTGCCAACAACCTTTACAAACAACTTCATCGACCTTAAATACAAATCAATTAGGTTGGTAACACAACAAAACCTAATTCTCATCATTGAGATCACAAACAAGTCGGTTCAATCTTGACCGTTAGAAATCATGACAATCTCTTCACATTCTTCAAGACAATTCCAACCACTCCATGATCACCGCTCCCTTGGACTTTGTAACTCATCACACGTTGTGCATTAAATGCAATCCACTTTGCTCCTTCCCTAGATAATAAGAAAACATGCCAAACCAATTTGAAGTTATCCTCATACAATGATCACACGTGTCTCCATCATTACCGCTCATCAAATAATAAACCAACAAAGTTGATCGGTTAGGTTTTAATAGCTGATAGCGTTTATTGGTTACATTACATAGAAAGGTTTGACCATTTACACCAGTTCACCAGTTCAACTCACAAACTTTACATACCAGTTACAACATCATCTAAAACTCTTTACTTACTGGTTACTAGCCAATATCAAAAACAACAATATCAGCAATAACATGAATACCTTTTACCGGTTCAATTGACATCAATGACAACATATCATTAATGCAATCTCTATGCAAAATGCTAATAAACTCAAAATGCCAACATTTTGTTTAGCAAGCATGAAAACCATTGCATGGCCGACCCACTTGAACTTTGAGGGAAAGGGCGTATTAAATATGTTTCATCATATGCCACCTCTAAGCATGTGGAGTGAAATTCTCTCACATGGTCCCTTGGATCACCTTTCACTTTGTATTTGTCAAATTTTGGTGTTTCAAAACTTTGTGGGAAAGGAGGCATGAGCATGTTCTGATAAAATGGATATGTACAGATATCTTTGAAAGTATATTTCTTTTGTGACCTTCCTGAATTTAATTATTGTGTGAGGTCTTGTATCTATTGTCTCAACATATCCATTTTTGTGGGAGGAGGTGAGACGTTCCCTTATTGATAGTTATCATCATAGTTGTGGGTATTCCTCACCCTTCTGTCATCTTGATTTCTTTCTTGTCGACAACTGTGTTGTGCTTGTTCTGGTATATCCCTAAGTTGCAATACTTCAAAGTTTGGAGGGAGTTTTGCTCCCTCTTGATCAAGTCTTAGGAAATGGGTGTCCGCATTCCCCCTAAGAATTTCTTCAAAGAGTGTTAAATCTAGGATTACTAGTTGCTTCTGCTATTTGTGCTTGTGTAGGAGTGTCTGGGTCTTCTCTTCCGAAAAAGGGGTTAACATCCTCTTCCTCTTCCAATATTTCATTTTGTGGTTGTCTCTAACTTTGAGACCTAGTCCTAGCCATGTTAAAGTGTGTGTTTTGAGAATGAGATGAATGAAAAAGTTGATGGGTGATCCCCTCTTATAGTTCCAGGATTTTATAATGATGATGATGAGTTTGATGTATTTTGTGGATGTTTGATCTCTTGTACTAAAGTTTGGGTATCAACAAAGTTCTTTCTATAATTGCTTGTTTGGTGTTTCAATAATTGTGAGATGAGGTGTAGCAAGGTTTGTGTTGTTACAAAGCACAAGCTACCTAGCTATGAGAGAATGTACTTATAAACTAGTTTCAACCTATCTAGATGCTTAGTAATGCCCCTTAGGATGATTGATCCTAGATGTAGGGACATGCTAGAGAGTACTTTTGTTGGTATGATAAGAAATATCCCAAAAGAACTAAGGACAAGACCCTTTTGTGTTTAAGAGTTGAATTTTTTATGTTTGGATTTTGGAATGAATGTGAACCTTGGAATGATTTTCTGAATTTTAAAGTAACTTAAGAAGATGAAATATGGAAGATGGAGTTTTTTAATATGTGATTGTAAATTTAATGATTTTGAAGAAAATGACTTAAGAAAATGTGGATGGTGAAATTTGAAAGAGTTTGTGAATTTGGAAGTGTGATTGTGAATTTGTGGAAAGATTTAAGAAGATGAATTGATGAAAGACTAGCCTATATGGAGGGTGACTCAATGAGTGATTTCTGGTTGAGGTAGATATGATAATGATATTTTACCACTTTCATTGAGATATTGAGACAAGGCAGATCTTTGTTGAAAGATGCATGTTTTTAAAGATTCCTCATCAAACTCATGTCCACGACCATGTAGATAATCAGGAAAATGGTGAAGAAAGGTTTGATTTTGAACAAGAGTTCACGGTTTATGTAGAGAAATTTCCTCTTCTTTAAGATCTCTTTTTGGCTCAGTTTCTTCTTCTCAAAACGACGATATATGAATTTCTCGATATGCTTGAGGGATTTGAGGATATGACGCATTTGTAAATCTTGTAACGTTTTTCTTGTTCAGATTGTTGTTGGGGTGTAACTTTGGTTCAAATTTTTTATCTCTTTGACAAGAAGACATGGCAAACATACAAGCACATCTAAACACTTCTTTTCTTTTGATAATCGTTGATGAAATGTGTATGTTTAGGATCTTTTCAAATCCGCTCAAGGATATTTTCAAATCCCCTTTTGTTTTCACAGGTTTTGAACAAATGAAAGACAAATCAATCAGACTCTACTATTGTCAAAAAGGTCATTCCTAATATCAATAGCCCACACTTGATACTCCGTTAGCTCAAACAGCCTTGTCACACCCTAGGGTATGCTCATTTTTTTGTCATTTGCCAAACTTTGAACCAAAGAGAATTACTTCTCAATTGGATATTTTTCTAGGGAGATATATGGTGAGTCTCTTGGGGGTGAATTCTTCCCCACCCTCGCACTATGATATCACAAATGTTTGGATAACTGACTCGGTTTGGCTTCTATTTCTTAAAGCTTTCTAGTATGGCTTTCGTTCAAGTGGTCATAATCAGCAATGTTTTCCACTCCTTTAAAGGAGGTCTCCCAACTTGTAGAGGTTACACTCTACAAGTTTTCACACACCATATAGGCACTAAGGTTGACATAACATCATTATGATAGCATGTATCACTCATCACTTGCAACTTTCATCACAAATGTATTTGTTTATAGTGGCTTGGATTTACTTGGCTTTAGTCGTTGCCACTTAAGTCGTTCCCCTATCATCGGCTTATGGGATTTTCAGGAGGGCAGGCCTACTAAAGGATTATTCTTATTTGCAAGAAATGAAAGAAGCAAAGAGTGAATCTGACTTTTTGATCACCCAATTAAGGGGGGAGCATATATCTATCACTTTCAAGCACGTGTTGGCATTTCAATAAGGATATTGAGAAGGTTGTTGATGATTATGGATAAAATTGATCAAGGATGTTTTACTATCTTAATATTATTATTTTGTCATTGAGGTCAAGAAATTGATTTTCTAATTCAGTATGATGTTGCCATATCTTAAGAAGTATGATTTGATGAGTATAAAGATGTCAGTAAAAGACATAGAAAGAATATGATGAACAAGGGGAGAAATAAGTTATTCAATGGGCAACTATTACCGAGTTAGACAATGATGAGATCATGATGTTTAGATTGTTTTGATATCATACATATGTTATTGATTGTAAGGTTAATACTATGCTATGTTACCGAGCAAAGAACCTAGTCGGTAAACCCTAAGGTTATCGCTATCAGTTAATGAAGGTGAGATGTCTACCGAGTGAAGTTTAGTATTTACCAAGTTGCAACCAAGTAATAACAGAATGCATTGAATGAATAAAAACATTATTTAATGAAGGAAGTTGATGAGTTGGCTATGATTAAATGATTGGTATGTCGTGAATGAAGTTTGTTAAAGAATATATGGCAAAGGAAAATCGGCAAGAAGATCTACAGCTTAGATTGAACTGCAATACCCTAGCACAAGTTCCAAGAAATGTATGCAAGTTCCAAGGCGGGGTAACATGTTTTTCAGATCGGCGAATACATTGAACCTGGACAAAATTTGGAGATCTGATAGCTATGATTGATCATGGTAAGTGTGATCAAGGAGATTAAGCGGTTGGTGAATTGTTTATAAATAGGGAACCGTTGATGAACAATGTATGTGGGCAAGTGTATGCACAGGGATGCTACATAGTGATTATCGAGCACTGAAGCTTGAAGACCTGTTTTGAATAACAGAGTATAGAGCCCAGTAGATGGACAAGATTAGTTCTATGTCTATATTGTATTGAACAAATAAGAATCTGATTTAGCATTTTAGATGTGAAGTTGCAGATAGATTTTTATTACTGTTATTTTGTGAAGTGATAGAAAATCTCTTAACCGAGTGGACTTAACAATCTTATCTGTAAAACCCTCTAGCAAGGTGACATTCAGATTGAGTGTTTGAAATCCTTTAACAAGGTCACTTCTAACAAGGTGAAGATCCTAACATATATGAGGGAAATCCCTTAACCAGGTCACATCTAGCAATGTGTTTGTAATCTTTAACAAGATTTTCTTTTAACCGAGCATACTCTAGAAGAGTATATTTCTTAGTGGGTCCAAAATCCCACAGTGGTTTTTTCCTATTTGGGTTTCCACATTAAATCTGGTGTTATGAGTGTTATGATGTTTATATGCTTTTGAGTTTACATGTTTAGCAGTTTTGGATATATTACTGAAATATATGTTACCGAGGTTGAATCTGATGTTTTTATGGAAGATTAAATTTGTATGATTCACCCCCCCCCTCATCTTATTAGCTTGGCATCTATACTTACATTAAGTATCAGAACTATCAATTGGTATCAGAGCTTTGGACTCCGAAAGAAAAAGTTTAAAGGTACTCGAGGCAAAGATCCAAAGATGTATAAGAGGGATGCACCGAAGCTGAACAAGTCAAGTTTCTCTACATGGCAAAAAAGGATGAAGCAGCACCTATCAGGAATTGGAGATTATGATGTATATTATCTGGAGAATGATTTCATCACACTGAGCACCTATCCATTGACAATGGAAGAGATAAAGGAAAAGCAAGAACATATCCAAGCAATGATTGAAATAACATCTACATTGACCGATTCAGAGTTTAATGATCTAGAAGGTTGCAATGATGCAAAGGCTATGTGGGACAAGCTCATATCAGTGTATGGAGGAGATGAACATGTTCAAAGAGAAAAAGTGGATAGTCTAAGAGGATAACTTAAATCTATGAGGATGAATGAAGGTGAGAACATAACCCAATACAGTACAAGACTAAAGGAGATTGTCAATCAAATCAAAGGAGCGGGTGGAACCATTGAAGAAAAGGACATAACAAGTAAGTTGTTAAGAACCCTTCTACCAGCTTATGCAATCCAAGTCTCTGCAATCAATGAATTGAGGTCTATACCAAATATGCCAGTCTCTTTAGATGCTACTATTGGTAAGCTACATGCATTTGAGTTAAGTAACTTTGATAACAGTGCATCATCAGTAAATAAAGTTGAATCTACATTTAGTTCTTTTCATCTTGATGAATCTAATGATTACAATGAAAGAAAGTATAAGTACTCTGAAGGATATCACAATGGAGCAAGTGAAAGATTTCATAAGAATGTGGAGGAAGTACACAAACTGTATGAGGAAATCAGAAAGCAAGAAGAGTTTGAAGCACTATTAGCCAGAAGGTTACTGAGAGGCAAAGGTAAGTATAAAGGAAAACTACCTTTGAAATGTTTCAATTGTGATAAGATAGGACATATGGCTTCTAACTGTCCTGACAAAGAATCTACTAAAAAGAGAGATTACCGAGATGACAGACAGAAAGATAATCATTACAGAGGACATCGAGAGTTCAGAAGAAGAGATAGAAAGACCTGCTTAATAGCTAATGATGAATCCAATGATGATAAATCAGATAAAACTGATACAGAGGAAGTAGTTTATGTGGCTATCAAAGATGGATCAAATGAAGAAAGGTATGAAGAAAAATCCCTAATATCTCACTTAAATACAAATTTTATATGGTGAAAATGATAACAATAATAACAATATTGAAAGGCTAAATGAATTCAACCAAAAAACCCTAGCCTAACAATCAACAAAGATCCACCATAACATATGAAGATTACCTAAGACAATGCAAATCACATGAAATCACAAAGATTATACCATCACATGTCCAATAGGGTTTTGATCTTCATTCTTCCTATCTCCATTGATCTTGCTTGATATATTTGCTCTCAGATTTTATGTGCACAAGAGCTCAACAAAGAACGGAATGTGGTTGCAAGTAGGATCGTAGTGTAGTCAATTGCATAAAAGATGATTAGCATGAATGATTAGGATGATTGATTAGGATGATTGATTAGGATGATTAGGATGCATAGAATGATTAGGATTTGATAATGAAGGAAGCATCTCCTTATATAGAAGACACTATATGAAATGGAGGGATAAGATTGAGAGGTGTAAAAGGAGGTCGGCTATGATTAGAGGGTAGGTAAAAGAAATAATAAAATAATGAAAGGGGTAGGTAGTGTATGAATTAAGAGATGAATGACATGTGTCATGGGTAGAAAAGGCTAATGAATTAATTAAATAAATAAAGATTTATTTAATTAATAGAAGAAGTAGGATAATTAAATAAATAAGAATATTTATTTAATTTAGGAAAATGATAATTTAAATAAATAAATGTATTTATTTAAATGAGAAATAAGGCTAGAAGAGGATAAATGAATTAATTAAATAAATAAAGATTTATTTAATTAATAGAAGAATTAAGCTTAGATAATTAAATAAATAAAATATTTATTTAATTAGACATGACAATTTTAGGTGTCTACATTTTGCCCCTCTTTGAGACAATGCGGCTTGTCGTGTTGTTTCAAAGAAGATAATATGAACTGATACAGAGTTGCCCCAAGATGGGAATGATATGCCCCCTCGAGAGATTGGATGAAAATATCTGAAAAGATTGTAGACAATCTCTCGATAAGAAAGAAGGCTAGAATGGACTGACTGGATAAAATGACAAAATCACGGGATAATGAAGACTAACTCGGAAAATGAAGGCGAGGGCTAGGGCTAGGGTAATCTATAAGATAGACCACGGGGGAAAATACATCCTCATTGTCATCTACACATCCACGAGATTAGAGTGCAGAGAGAGAAAAGAGCAGCAACAGTCAGCAGCAATGGTATTAGTTCACAGATTTGATCACGTTCGCCGATTTAAGAGGCCAGCAGAGGCAGGAGAGCCAGTGAGTACCACAAAACCTCCTTGTACTTTGATGCATTTATTGTTGTCATTAATGCATGCTAGGTAATGTAATAAATGCGCGTTTATGTCAGGAAAGCGCGTTTGTGTCCAAAAATGTGAATTTGTGTCTTCTAGGTCATATCGGTAGTTCTGTGATGAACATACGTTGTTGATTGGATAAGTTGCTGAGAGGATACACTCAAGCAGGTCCTCTAGGGAAGACTAGGATAACAAATAGGGCTAGGATTGACAATTCTGTGATAGAACATATGTTGCCAATTAGGAAACTACTCAAGCGAATTCACTCAAGCAGAGGCCCTAGGATAAGATAGATCAAGGCACTTTGTGATGAATAGTGAGTACCAAGATATAGTACTTTGTGATGAACAGGGAGTACTAAAATATGAGCAGCACTTTGTGATGAACAGTGAGTGCAAATGTGAGTAACACTTTGTGATGAACAGGGAGTGTCACACATGTAGTACTTTGTGATGAACAGGGAGTACCACTAGGATAAATAGCAACACTTTGTGATGAACAGTGAGTGTCACTAGGGTAGATAGCCATATGCATTTAGATAGCGAGTAGCATTTTGTGATAAACAGTGAATGCCACTATAACTAACATGATTGAGTTGTTTGACTGCAGGAGTATTTGCCGATGCTAGAGTTACGGGAGAGATTCCCATCGACGCAGAGGTTGCGACCTGAGTTGTCGCTCAAGGACAGAGCTGCCATCGAGGAGATGGGTTTGAGACATGTGTTGTATGTGCCTAAGTTTTGGGCAAACATGGGTTTGCTGACTGCGCTGGCTGACAGATGGCACTCTAAGACATGCACATTTCATCTGCCGATGGGTGAGATGACAGTCACCCTGGAGGATGTATATAGGATTATGCAGATACCGATTGATGGGGAGCTGATTCCATACGATCGAGACGGAGACATGGATGCCCTTAGACGAGTGTTCTAGGATCTAAGACTAGAGATGAGGGTGGGACACATGGCATGGGATACCATGACATGGATAGGATTAGCACTACCAATAGTGTTGGTAGGAGTGATCAGTGAGTTCCTCTGTATCAGTTTTGTACCATTTTGTATAATGATGTAGACACCTACGGGTGATTGTAGCCATATGATTTTGACATCATTGTATCATGACACTTTATATATATATATGAGATGATTCATCTTTGCGGCAGCTATATGCATGTGTACCTATGTGATGAGATGTTCTTATGTGATGCTTATGATATGGATGCAAATATGTATATGATGCAATGCAATATTTTTTTTTTGGTTCGTTTATGTTTTATATGCAAATGTGAATGTAAGTAATGCAAATGAATATGATAATGCAAATGTAAATTGTGCTAACAGGTGTTCTGTGTAGGATGTGATGCAGTTGTAATATCTATATGTATGTATGAAATGCTTATATGTGGTAATGCAGGTGCAACTACATGAAATGCAAATATTTTTGGTGTGTCATTATACTCAGTCATGTGATAGCAGGCTATTGCGGACTCGAGAAGGATGATGGAATTCAATCAAGAAAGGGGGATGGAAGACAGAAGATATGAAAGTGAAAGAGCTTCTTGTGCGTTATCATCATTGAGCTTTATTATGGCAAGTAGGTTATGACAATCGAGGCATATGTTCGACCCAGAAAGTCATTGTACCTGTTTGCATGGAGATAAGATAGTCACAAACAAGGAATGCCCCAGTTCACACTAGACTCACAGTGTCCTCATATCCTTGGACAAGTCATAGCATCACTAAGAGACAATCCACAGACAGCAAATACAAATAGGTGACGATACCCCATCCTCGCCTTTCTAGTCAAAGACATCCTGGAAATAGAATCTCTAGTCAGAGACATCCCGGAAAAGCTAAAAGACATGTCACCAAAAAGATAAAATCAAAAGAAAACCAAGACTCGACACCAACATCCACTGTAGTCCTCAAGTTTAGTGTCTCTTGTCACTTGTATAAGTCTTATTTGATTGTGGTCATAATGTTTACTTTCACAAAAATGATAGATAGCACTGAACCATAATGTTGTCTGAGTCTGTTGAAAGATTTGATTTGTTGAAGCCCATTGTTGCTGTTGTGTCTCATCTAAAATTGACTGAATCCATGAAACTGATACTTTATTGTGGAGAAGATGAAACTTTATTGCGGATCTGTGATGCAAATGTTGCGTTATTGCAGATTGTGTGCGGATAGACTGAAGGAAGCTGGAAGAAACTGTACTCCTCGAAACATGTGATGTTCTTAGTTCCACACCCATTACTAGACGTAGGATTTTGCCTTAGCCACAGATAGTAGCTGATTTATTATGGATGGAAAGGGAGGTGAAAAGGGAGATTTATTATGAATGGCTAACCAATCTTGGGTAGATCAATTGACAAGCCATGATGGGAATGGGTAAGTTTGTTATGTACGAATAGGTTGTGAGTGTGTGCAAAGTGAAATGATGAAAGAGAATCCTGAAGGAGGGAGGAGCAATGTCTCTACGCATGGCATTGGTGACCCAGTTTTCACCATGGTACTTGCCCAGGGCGCCACCGAAGTGGTTTTCACCGTTGGACGAAATTATTTCTCTTTACTTTTTTCGATTTTTCAATGTTTTTTGTGTCACAAGGCGCCTGTTTGCCAGGTTTTCACCAAGTAACGATTTTTTTGCTTTATAAATTTTAATTTGTATTTTTGTAATTTTTGATTTTTTTTGTATATAAAAATTTTTTTTTTTATTTTTTTGCATTTTTTAAATTTTTGATTTTTTTTTTTTTTTGTATTTTTGAATTTAAGATATTCCAAAGAGCTATGTGTAGAACCTACGAAGGTGCATGTTGTTGATAGGATCCTCCAAAGGTTCACCTTCTATAGTTGAGAGCTGATATGCCCCAGATCCATATGTTGCTATAATGACGTAAGGACCAAGCCAATTTGGTTCGAACTTGCCCTTCTTCTCTCTGTCTTGCTGATTTTTGGGATTTTCTCTGAGAACCAAGTCACCTACCTCAAATGTGTGAGGCTTAACCTTATGATTGTAGCTATGATGTTCCTTGACTGAATGATGTGTAGCTCGATTGAATGTCTTCCTTGATAAAGGAATTGAGATAGAATTACTAGTGTGTGGACTACACAGGCCCGTATGCGTGTCACCTAAAGAAGCTTGGGCATCCCTGATAACAAAGTCCTTCAAGGAAGCTCCATTAAAGGTCCATGATGTATTGCCAGAAGGGAAAAGATGTGTGGAACAAGTGGATGAGTGATGAAGGCTTATGATTGTGAAAAGAAGTGAAAGTAGGATAGCATGATGGAGACTTAAGATCAACAAGTGTGCTTTTTGATTTAGAATTGTAGAACTTTTGCCCCTAGTTATTTTGATATTAGGGGAGATCAACTCTTGTTCTTTTTGCTTCATAGGATTTTTATCCTTGACTTTGATTTTTGCAGAGTCCAATAGCTTTTGATTTTGATTTGAACTAAAGGACTTTTATTTATTATTGACTTTTATATTTTTCTTTTCAAAGCTTGATTCTTGATCCCCAATGACTAAGGGCTTTTGTGATTCTTGTTGATCCAAGTTTGGAAGTGGAGTGGAAATGGAATGAGCAGATGAAATAGTAAGGCTATGTGAGTTATCAAGAGGGTTGGTGATAGACACAATAGATTCTTTGTTGGAACCACTCTTAGGACTATTGATATCAAGAGTTGCTTGCACTGCTAGAGGATATTTGCATTCGGACTTAGTAGCCACAACACTAGGTGGTTCACACCCAATTCCTTGGTCTTGCATATTGCTTGTAGGTTGTTCCTGTTGACAGAATACCTTAGGAGATAATGGGAGTTGGTCAACATGAAATATATACTCACCACATCCTAGGTCTTTAATCTTGAACTTTTCTTTTAGCTCTGCTTGTTTGGATGTAGAAGCTTTTAAGGATTCAAGATCCACATATGCTGATGAAGGAACAGCTTCGCGATTGACTGGGATTGTTATTTCTGATTGAGGTTGCAGATTGTTGTAATATATGAATGGATTTGGATCCACTTTGATGGTCACTTCAACTCCATTGTGTGGAAACTTGATACATCGATGATATGTAGATGGTACTACACTCATCTCATGAATCCAAGGACGTCCCAAGAGTATGTTGTATGTGAGATCTAGATCAAGGACCTGAAAAACCACATCCTTTATAATGGGCCCAACTCTGAGAGGTAAGGTGACTGTGCCTTTGGATGAACGCTCTTCATCATCATATGCCTTGATGGTAATTTTGTTTGTAGAATTCACAGCTTTGTCGGAATATCCCAATTGTTTAATAGTGCTCAATGTACAAATGTTTAGACCTGCTCCTCCATCTATCAGGACTCATTTGATTCTATTTTTGTGTATGAAGGCTTCAATGTGTAATGGTGCATTATGTGGCTGACTTACGGATGCGTCATTGGCTTCTGTGAATGTAAGTGAATGTGGAACGGAAAGGTATCCCACCATGGCTTGAAACTGGTCCACATTCAAATCAATAGGAACGGCAGTGTCTCTCAAGACTTTGTCAAGAATATCTTTATGTGTGGGGGATATGCGTAAGAGCTCAAGGATGGAGATGAGCGCGGGTGTTTTCCCTAACTGTTCTACAAGGTCATACTCAGGTTTGGTTGATGAGGAAGCAGTGTTCTTGGCTGGAGCACCTTACAAAGTGAATTCACCTCGGCGGGTTGTAACATGACATTTAGAGGTAGGTTCGGAAGAAGATCCAATGCCTTTTAAGACAATCTTGGGTCTCTGGGTAGAATTCTCAGGGTTTTTGTCCTTGATGATAATGGTAGAGACATAATTGTCCATCGAGATGTGATTGATAGTTGAATCATAGTTATAGGATGCTCTGGTATAGTTGGTTTGGTCATCTGTGGCTTTAGCTTTTCCCTTGTCATGTTTTGGGAATGGTTCCTTAAACATCTCATGTTCTTGATTGGATGAGTGTCCCTCAATCTCAATCTCACCTCTATCAATGAGATCTTGTATGATGTTCTTCAATCGATGACAATTTCCTATCTTATGACCCTTGCTCTTATGAAATTCACAATACTCATCATCATTCCACCAATTTGGTTTAACCTTTGGCTCATATGGCGGGAAATATGGAATTGTGATCACCTTGTTTGAAACTAACTTCTTGAAAACTGACTCAAGTGGTTCTCCCAACGGGGTATACTTCCTTCATGATCTAGAAGTTGTTTGAGTATTCACTTGATTGTTTGTAGAACTTGATCCAGAAAAAATGAATTTGGGTCGCACTGTGTTGGCATCAACAACACCATCATTGACTGTGTTCTTGTTTTTATTCCAAAATCTTGGCTTGTCTTTTCCTTTAAAGTCATCTTTGTTTTCCTTGAATATTTTAATGACTCCTTGTTCAATTAGGACCTTTTCTGTCGCTAAGCCTTTTTCAATGACGTCCTTGAAGGTGGACAAACAAGCTTTCCTTAAGTCATAACCAATGTCTTTGTTAACATTTTGTGTGAACATTTCTACCATTTGTTTTTGGGGAATTTCACAAAAGCATCTGCTGGCTAGATTTCTCCATCTTTGTAAAAATGATGCAAAAGACTCTCCCTCTTTTTGCTTAGTATTGCACAAAGTAGTGACTGATATGTCTGTCTCTATGTTGTAGGAGAAATGTTGAATAAATGCCTCTTCTAAGTCACCCCATGACTTAATTCCAGGTGGAAGTTGGGAGAACCATTCCATAGCTTGATCACCTAAGCTTTGTGGGAATAATCTCATCAAATATGTCTCTTCTGCTGCTACCTCAATGCAAGCTATGAAAAACTGTCTTATGTGCGCCTTAGGATCCCCTTTTCCTCTATACTTATCAAATTTAGGCATCACAAAGTGTGTAGGAAAAGGAGGCATTGGAATGCTCTTGTCAAATGGATAAGGACATATGTCTCTCATTGTGTATGTTGGCTTCGGTGTATTTATGTCCTCCATTTTCTTTTGTAAGTCCCTGATTTGTTGCTCCAAATTGCTCTTAGGTGGAGATCGACTTCTTGGACCATACCCCATTCTTGAGGCACCAATTGGAGGAGGAGCATGTTGCATAAATGGATGATATTGATCATACACATGTTCATATGGAGGAGGTCTGTAGTAATGTTGTGTATGTGGACCACTTGGTATAGATTCATGTTGAGGAACACCATATCTATTTTGTGCATGTATACCATATTCTACAGGCATGTCATGTTCTATTGTGTTGCCCCCAAATTTGACATGAGGTTTCCTTGTGTCCAAATTTTGAGCATGCCTTTGAATATCCAATTGCTTTGGTGGTTGTTCCTTAGCATTGGTATGTGATTGAGCATATCTGTCTGCATAAGACTTCCATAATGGTCTACGAAAGTGAGTATCATATGCTTGACCATATGTATGTGGGACCTCTGGTTTTTGAAGCAATGCTGATGGTGATTCAGGTACCATATGTGGTCCTCTATTTCCTCCACTATTAGGTCTCCTTTGATCCATATTGGAGTGAGGTTGTTGCAAAGGTCTATGTTCCATTATTTGAGACATGTCAAAATCATGAGGTATCTTGGCTCCACTTTGTGTCATCATTTGTAAGAAGTATTGTCTATCCCTCCTCATTATTTCCTCAACCAATCGATTGAAATGGGGATTCATAATGGATTCTTCCACATCTACTGAATGTACTGAAAAGTTGTCCACATTGTCATTGTGTGTAGCATTGTTGTTTATAGTGTCCATGTTCTCAACATTTGGAATGTTTCTATAGACATCCATGTCAGGTAATGTAGTATGATCAGAATTGAAAAAGATATCATTGTCATACTCATAAGAACTCATGTTTGCGGACTCTTGAGCCTCTTTAGTTTCTCTCCTAGATTTTTGAAGACGGGTTTCAACCATGAACTAGGTATTGACCAAGACGTGAGAGACTAGATGAAAAAAGGAAAGAGTATGGAAGACCAAGAGTTGAATGGAATGTAAATGAGTTTGAAGTGTACTTGCAATGTCCAAAGTGTAAGACCAAGTATGTATGTAGTAGAGTAGGTGTGACTTCCAAAGAGAGGATAGTTTCTCTTGATGAGGTAAGTTGACCTTGACTCTAAGTAAAACCAAATGAGACCCAAAGGTAAGAAACCTTGATGAGGGACCACTTAGCAAAGTGTTGTTGTATGTAGTGTGTTGACAAAGTATAGTGAGGACAAGCAAGTGACCTTTTGACTAAAGTTTAGACAAATGTGAATGTAATGTAAGGTGTAAAGCAATGATGGATTTTGTGAGACCCAAAGACAAGTTGAATGCTAGACGAAAACCTGGAGAAACAACCGAGGAAGCTCAAGAATTCTGAAACTGATTGCTCTTGTTTGCTGGACTGTAAAATTTTTCCAATTTGTGAAGTTGTGACCAAATCTGAATGTTTGACTGTTTTTCGTGACAAGGGGACACAATGTTGATGAGGACTCAATGTTTGCAAGTGTTTAGACTCTCCAAGAAAAGTGTGTTGTTTGATGTAAAAATGTTTTGCATACACTTGAAGACACAAAAGACACAATGTTTTGCTATTTGGTTTTGAATGTTTTGAATGTTTAAAATAAGTCAAGCACAATTCTTATGGCTGGCCAAGACAATAGTTGTTGATCCCACATGAGGTTTTACCCCCAAGGCTACGCTATTCAGAGCGGATACTTAGATGTTTGACCTCACTGGCTCCACTCTTAGCACTCACTTCTCGGGTCAGCCAAGCATCAGTCCCCATGAAAACTCCCCGTGGCGAACTTTGTATCTCTACTAAGAACCGTATGTGTGTGGGCCACTACCAGAGATCTGACCTCCTGCCCCAACAACTAGAAGGATTTGGGCTTCTAAAACAAAAAGGTGCTAGTAAGGGCATCCGCTCGTGTGGCCATACATGCGGCACTTTCAGCTCTGTAAATACAGAAGGCTCCCAGCCAGTAGGGTTACGCCCTACAAATGATCAAATAAATTTGATCAAACGGGTTTATGGGGAGACATAGTGTCGGTATGAACTAATTAGCACACGTTATCCATAGTTTTCACCATGAATACAGTTGTTTATAGTGGTTCGGAAGAGGTGGGTTTTCCTCGCTACCACTTGGGTCGTTCTCTTCTCACTAGTAGTCCTAATGACCACACAGGAAGACAGGCCCTCTAAAGATTAAATAAAAAGAGCCTATTGCTCAAGACACAAAAGACAATGATTCAATTTTAGTGCACCAATTGAAGTGTTTGCTAGTCTATGAAAACAAGACACACAATAAAAATCCAAAAACCCTTGCCAAGGACCTACAACAAAGATTTATTAGTAGTTTGGATTGTTTCAAATGATCACCCCTTCCTGCAAGCACACAAGTTAGGTAAATTTTAGATCCAAAAGACTTTGTGAAATAGGGGTCTTCAACAATGCGTTTTGTTGACCAACTCAAAGATCTGATTCATCATAAAAAAAGACCACTTGTAAAATTTCAAGAGATTTCCAGAAATGTAAGAAAATCCAAAAAATTTACTAATTTGCTCCAAAAATTAATTTTGTATGAAAAATCATAAAAAATTCATATAAAATGCAAAATCAATCTAAAAAATCTGAAATTTTTATTGGAGAGTCTTGATGGTCTTCCAAACCTGCACAAAAACTTTTCTGCAACAAATCCAAGTAGTTTGTGAGATATGAGTAAAATAATGTAAAACCCTAATTTTCAAAGATCTAATTTTTGAGGAATTATTTTGCATCAAATTTAAAATTAAAAAGAATATATCCTATTTATAATTCTAATATATTTCCAAAAATGTAAGAAAATCCAAAAAATTCACTAATTTGCTCTAAAAATAGATTTTTTATGAAAAATCATAAAAAATTCATATAAAATGCAAAATCGATCCAAAAAATCTGAAATTTTTATTGAATCTTTCTAATACGTTTCCGGATCTGCACAAAAAATTTTATGTCAAAATTAAAAACGGTTTGTGAGATCTGATCAAAATAAGGAAAAACCCTAATTTTTAAAGATCCGATTTTTAGGGAAATATTTTGCATCAAAATTTAATTCACAAATAATAGATCCTATGTATAATTATGAGAGATTTCCAAAAATATAAGAAAATCCAAAAAAATCTCTCATTTGATCTCAAAATTAATTTTTTATGAAAAATCATAAAAAATTCATAGAAAATGAAAATGTGCTCCAAAAATTCTAAATTTTGGATTGAGAGCTCCTGATACTTTTTTCAACCTGCAAAAAAAAATTTGGTGCAAAATTTCCTATCCATTTGTGAGATATGATCGAATCTCTCCAAGATCTTGATTTTGTGTCCAAAACCCTAGCTGCACAAGATTATTCTCCAAATTGTTTTACAAAATAGCAATATAGGGTTAGAAAAATCTGCAAAAAATATAGATCTAAGAAAAATCCATGTCCCACGGGGCGTGCCAAAATGTATATGGTGAAAATGGATAACAATAATAACAATATTGAAAGGCTAAATGAATTCAACCACAAAACCCTAGCCTAACAATCAACAAAGATCCACCATAACATATGAAGATTACCTAAGACAATGCAAATCACATGAAATCACAAAGATTATACCATCACATGTCCAATAGGGTTTTGATCTCCATTCTTCCTATCTCCATTGATCTTGCTTGATATATTTGCTCTCAGATTTTATGTGCACAAGAGCTCAACAAAGAATGGAATGTGGTTGCAAGTAGGATCGTAGTGTAGTCAATTGCATAAAAGATGATTAGCATGAATGATTAGGATGATTGATTAGGATGCATAGAATGATTAGGATTTGATAATGAAGGAAGCATCTCCTTATATAGAAGACACTATATGAAATGGAGGGATAAGATTGAGAGGTGTAAAAGGAGGTTGGCTATGATTAGAGGGTAGGTAAAAGAAATAATAAAATAATGAAAGGGGTAGGTAGTGTATGAATTAAGAGATGAATGACATGTGTCATGGGTAGAAAAGGCTAATGAATTAATTAAATAAATAAAGATTTATTTAATTAATAGAAGAAGTAGGATAATTAAATAAATAAGAATATTTATTTAATTTAGGAAAATGATAATTTAAATAAATAAATGTATTTATTTAAATGAGAAATAAGGCTAGAGGAGGATAAATGAATTAATTAAATAAATAAAGATTTATTTAATTTATAGAAGAATTAAGCTTAGATAATTAAATAAATAAAATATTTATTTAATTAGATATGACAATTTTAGGTGTCTACACAAATGACTCTTGGATCATAGATAGTGGATGCTCACATCACATGACAGGTGATAAACACAAGTTTGTTATGTTAGAAGACTATGACAGACGCTATGTAAGATTTGGTAATGATGCACCATGTCTGGTAAAAGTTAAAGGATCCATAACACTTCTTGACAATGCAAAGTGCAATGATGTTTATTGGGATGAAGGTTTGAAATACAATTTGTTGAGTGTAGCACAGGTAAACAATATAGGATACTGAATAGAATTTCAGAAAGGAATTGTCAAAGTTTATGACAAGAATGGAAAGTTAGCTGCTACCAGGACACAAACAAAAGGTAATACATTTCACCTTGACTCAACTCGGAATAAATGTCTATATGCAAAGATAGATGAGACCTGGTTATGGCATAAAAGGTTTTGTCATGTAAATTTTGATAATCTGATCAAAATAAGCAAGAAGCGCCGAGTAAGAGGGCTATCGAGTCTTGAAAAACCTGAGAATGCTATGTGCCGAGGATGCCAGATGGGAAAAATGATAAGATCAAGCTTTACAAGTAAGTCTTACACTTCTAAGGGAATTTTAGATCTTGTGCACACCGACCTTTGTGGTCCTATGAAAATTCAAAGTTATTATGGTGATAAATATTTCATATTATTTGTGGATGATTACTCAAGGATGATGTAAGTTATGTTTTTAAAAGAAAAATGAGAAGCTTTTCAAATCTTTAAATGGTACAAGGCAAGAGTTGAAAATGAAACAGGAAGACAACTGAAATGTCTTAGATCAGATAGAGGAGGAGAGTTCACATCTGATGAGTTCAACTTATTCTGCAATAATCATGGTATTAAAAGACAAGTCTCTTCACCAAGAACTCCACAACAAAATGGAATTGCTAAGAGAAGAAATAGATCTATTGTGGATTGTGCTAGAACCCTGATGATTGAAAAGAAAGTACCACAAACATTTTGGAGAGAAGCAATAAGCATAGCAGTTTACACCCTGAACTGAGTACAACTAAAGAAAGGTACTTTGAAGACACCATATGAAATCTGGTATGACAAGAAACCTAATGTAAGTTATTTTAAAATCTTTGGAAGTAGATGCTATGTACACAAAGATGATAGAAATGGCAAGTTTGATCAGAAAAGTGAAGAAGGAACATTTCTTGGTTATTCTTCTAGAAGTAAAGCATTTAAATGTCTGATCAAATCATCTAAAAAAATAGTAGAAAGTGCAAATGTGAAAATTGATGAATTTGTAGAAAGAAATGATGAAGGAAATTCCAAGGAACCAGAAGATTATGATGAATTTGTCTATGTTCAACCGACAAGTCTTACCGAGAGAACTATTGAAGAAAATGAAGAGAATATCCAGTTACCAAGTGATGAAGAAGATCATATAGAGCCTACCGAGCCTATATTAGCCAAGTATGTCAGAAGACATCATGCATCAAGTCAGATTATAGGAGATAAGGATGATCCAGTGATGACAAGGAACAAACTGAGACAGAACACATGTTTGATATTTGAATTTGAACCGAGAATAGTGAAAGAGGCATTTAACAGTGAAGATTGGATAAATGCTATGACAGAAGAGATTGATCAAATCAAGAAGAATGACATGTGGACACTAATCCCAAGACCAAAGGACAAAAATGTAATCAGTACAAAGTGGATTTTTAGAAACAAGTTGAACGAAAAAGGAGAGGTCATTCGACATAAAGCTAGACTAGTTTGCAAAGGTTATGCTCAAGAAGAAGGAATTGATTATGGTGAAACTTTTGCACCTGTGGCTAGACTAGAAGGAGTAAGAACATTGTTGGCATATGTTGCTTACAAGAATTTCAAGGTATATCAAATGGATGTCAAATCTGCATTTCTGAATGGTATATTAGAAGAAGAAGTTTTTATTGAACAACCTGAAGGATTTGTTGAAAACAAGAATGAAGATCAGGTATGTAAATTGAACAAAGCTTTATATGGTTTGAAACAAGCACCTAGAGCATGGTATGAAAGATTACACTCTTATTTAATCAAGATTTGTTTTATAAGAACAAGTGAAAATAGCAATATGTACATGAAGAATGATGAAAATGGAATACTGATCTCAGCCATATTTGTTGATGATATTATATTTTGTGGAAATGACTCTCTATGTAAGAACTTTGGAAATGAAATAAGCAAAGAATTTGAGATGTCATTAATCAATGAGATAAAGTATTTAATAGGTTTACAGATACTGCAAATAAAAAATGAGATTTCCATTACTCAATCCAAGTACATAAAGGAAATCTTGAAGAAATTTGGAATGGAGGATTCAAATCCAGTAAGTACTCCCTATGACTACCAACTGCAAATTATCAAAGAATGATGAATCTGCATCTATTGATGAGACACTTTACCGATCCATGATTGGAAAGTTACAATATGTTGTTCACAGTAGACTAGACATAGCACATGCAGTAGGTATAGTTGCAAGATTCTCTACAAATCCTAAGAAAACACACATGACAGCAATCAAGAGAATTTTCAGATACTTGAAAGGCACTGAGGATTATGGCTTAGTATATCAGAAAGGAAATGACTTTGATTTAAAAGTTTATACTGATTTTGATTGGGCAGGTAACATTGATGACAGGAAAAGCACAAGTGGAGGAGCTTTCTTTTTAGGAGAAAGACTAGTGAGTTGGCTTAGCAAGAAACAAGGATGTGTTTCACAGTCAATAGCAAAAGCTGAATACGTTGTTGCAGCATTGAATTGTACCAACATAGCATGGATCAAACAACTGTTGGAAGGTATAAATGAGAAAGTTACCGAGCCAGTAACTATATTCTGTGACAATACTAGTGCCATTAACATTTCAAAGAATCCTATTATGCACTCTAAGACAAAGCACATCTCTATCAAATATCATTATCTTAGAGAAGAAGCTCAAGAAAAGAAAGTGGTGTTGGAGTATGTTAGCACAAAGGAACAAATAGTAGATATCTTCACCAAGCCACTGCCAAGGGACACTTTTGAGTATCTCAGAAGTAAGTTAGGGGTCCTACCCCTATCTTCTACTCACTAACCGAGTTCGGTGAAGGCATCAATTCGATGACTCTACAGAATATCTTTAGGAGTTGAAGACAAAATTCTCTGACCGAGACTAAGTTGATACATAACAGTAGGAATTCACTTTATACAGGAAGAAATTATGTTTTAGTTCTTTACTTTTTGGCATTGTTGTCAAAGGGGGAGAAAACTGAAGAAAAGAAAAAGAAGACTGAAGAGAAAAGAAGAGAAGACTAATGTATGGGGGAGAATTCTGATGACAGAAGGAGAGCATTTCAGCATTTCAGAATCTCACAGCAATCTGAATCAATTAGGTCAAATCAATTGGTTTTTCCATCAATGCCAAAGGGGGAGATTGTTGGCATTATAATAGACAAGGAGAGATTGTTGGCATTTCAATAAGGATATTGAGAAGGTTGTTGATGATTATGGATAAAATTGATCAAGGATGTTTTACTATCTTAATATTATTATTTTGTCATTGAGGTCAAGAAATTGATTTTCTAATTCAGTATGATGTTGCCATATCTTAAGAAGTATGATTTGATGAGTATAAAGATGTCGGTAAAAGACACAGAAAGAATATGATGAATAAGGGGAGAAATAAGTTATTCAATGGGCAACTATTACTGAGTTAGACAATGATGAGATCATGATGTTTAGATTGTTTTGATATCATACATATGTTATTGATTGTAAGGTTAATACTATGTTATGTTACCGAGCAAAGAACCTAGTCGGTAAACCCTAAGGTTATCACTATCAGTTAATGAAGGCGAAATGTCTACCGAGTGAAGTTTAGTATTTACCGAGTTGCAACCGAGTAATAACAGAATGCATTAAATGAATAAAAGCATTATTTAATTAATGAAGCTGATGAGCTGGCTATGATTAAATGATTGGTATGTTGTGAATGAAGTTGTTAAAGAATCTATGGCAAAGGAAAATCAGCAGGAAGATCTACAGCTTAGATTGAACAGCAATACCCTAGCAATATATGCAAGAAATGTATGCAAGTTCCAAGGTGGGGTAACACGTTTTTCAGATCGGCGAATACAATGAACCTGGACAAAGTTTGAAGATCTGATGGCTATGATTGATCATGGGAAATGTGATCAAGGAGATTAAGCGGTTGGCAAATTGTTTATAAATAGGGAATTGTTGATAAACAATGTATGCGGGCAAGTGTATGCACAGGGATGCTACATAGTGATTACTGAGCACTAAAGCTTGAAGACTTGTTTTGAATAACAGAGTATAGAGCCCAGCAGATGGACAAGATTAGTTCTATGTCTATATTGTATTGAACAAATAAGAATCTGCTTTAGCATTTTAGATGTGAAGTTGCAAATAGATTTTTATTACTGTTATTTTGTGAAGTGATAGAAAATCTCTTAGCCAAGTGGACTTAACAGTCTTATTTGTAAAACCCTCTAGCAAGGTGACATTCTGATTGAGTGTTTGAAATCCTTTAACAAGGTCACTTCTAACAAGGTGAAGATCCTAACAGATCTGAGGGAAATCCCTTAACCGGATCACATCTAGCAATGTGTTTGTAATCTTTAACAGGATTTTCTTTTAACCGAGCATACTCTAGAAGAGTATATTTCTTAGTGCGTCTAAAATCCCACAGTGGTTTTTTCCTATTTGGGTTTCCACGTTAAATCTGGTGTTATGAGTGTTATGATGTTTATATGCTTTTGAGTTTGCATGTTTAGCAGTTTTGGATATATTACTGAAATATATGTTACCGAGGTTGAATCTGATGTTTTTAAGGAAGATTAAGTTTGTATGATTCACCCCCCCCCCCTCTCATCTTATTAGCTTGGCATCTATAATTACATTAAGTATTAGAACTATCAGCATAGTGTACAAGTTGTTCCTTTTATCCCATCATTGCAATGTTATGTATTGCCTACTTGGAGATGTTGCTTCAACAAACATGGTGTTCTTTTTAACCAAGATAGAAAAATGTTTGATATTTGAAAAACTTTGGAAAGCAAACCTGGTCAACAAAATAAAATCGTGTAGCCAATGTCAATGTGTCTTGTTTTTACCCTTTGCAAAAGAAATGAAGATGAGATTCCTTTTATTTGCACCAAAGGAAATGTTGAATTCTTTTTAACTTGCCCCAAAATAAAATGAGATTCTTTTTAGCCTTGCAAGAAAGAAAGATTGTAGTTCTTTTTAAACCCTTTGTGACAAAAAGGAAAATGGGATTCTTTTTAAACACCAATGAAAGATGATGTTCTTTTTAGATCTTTGCAAAATGAAAATGAGTTCTTTTAAGCCTTTTTGTAAAATAATGAAATTTTTAACAAAAAGAAGTAAAATAAACTAAGCTAACTCCTTGAGAACCTACACAAAACGTTAGCACCTGCAAAACCTTCAAATTCTTAGTCCAAATGGTGGGCTCAAAAGCCTAAAATTTTCCTTGAGGTTACAATTTTGAGCTCTCTGCCCAATACAAAAGTGCTAATCTGCTAGAAACAAAAGCGCTAACAGAGAATCAAAAGCGCTATAGTGAAGCAAAAGCACTAGTTTAAGCCAAATGCGCTAGAACAAACAATGAAAGCGTTGTTTTAGGACTAAAGCGCTAGAATAGATAACTAAAGTGCTAGAATGAGACAGAAGCGCTAGAAGTCTAGACAAGGCGCAAAAACCAAAATAAATGCGCTATATCGAGCGTCAAAAGCGCTAAAGCGCTACCTATGCATGAAAAACCTGCGAGTTTCAAAAAAAATTAGAAAAAATTAACTTTAGAAGATGAATGGGACATAGCCCCACGATTCACGTCAAGTTCACCAAAATGATGCATTGAAAAGGGGACAAGCCATTGAACCAAAGAGTTAGTGTTGTTAGTCTCAACCAAAAACCAAATAAACACAACAAATTCTAAAAACCTTCCAATACATACCAAAAGAGATTAAAAAGAATACAAATGAAGCAATATCAAATGAAAAGAAGGGAGAAGAGACTCCCTAAGATGCTCCCATGATGCCCTTTTTTCTTCTCCCTTTTTTTCCTCCTCTCCAAGATCCAAATGAGAGTAGCTCTCAGTTCTTAGCACTAACCATGGATGCCAAATGGAGATTCAAAATGGTTGAGAAATGATACTTCCTATTGCTATGCAAATTCTAGAAGTAGAATCACTATGAGAAAGCTTAAGTGTTTATGCCAATACGAGTATAATAACAATGCTAAAATGCTTCCCCCTTTGCTTGAGGAATGAGGCTCTATTTATGGGCAAAATAGTGGATTGGAGGGTCAAGATTGATCTAGTTTGTGAAGGGCTAGGATTGCATGATTCTCAATCCATGTGACACTTTCAAACCAATGCAATGATGACAAGTGTCACCATGAGAGGGCTTGAGAGGAGAGGGAAGAAGCATTAAATGCTTGAGAAGACATGGTGGTTAACCTAGGGGGTTTGGTTAGGGTTGAGTTAATGGATAAATATTTTATCCAAAGGATAAACTCTTGTGCAAGGTTAAAAGGATAACCATGGTCAAAGCAATGAATGCTTGAAGAGACCTATGAGTTGATAGGATGGTTGTGTTAGAGAGATAGTCTCTAACCAATGGTCAAAGGTGAGTTAAACATTAATGGTCATGTAAGAACCTTACAAGTTTGGAAGACTTTAGAGGTTATCTTGTTGAAGAAATAAAGCCTTTAATGCTTTATGAAGACTTTGCATGTTTTATGAGAAGTGACCCCTTCTTAAGGAATGTGCAAATGTTTAGGAGGGAATTAGGCTAATTAGAATGGATTAGAAGAATCTAGAAGGGGGTTTAGTGAGAAAGTGAGCTTGACAAGTGGGTGAGGATAAATAAGCTTTTTAATTAAATGATTTATTTAATTAAAATGGGGAATGCAACTTGCATTTGTAGGAGAATGCAAGTGGATGGGGAGTTTTAAATAAATATTGATTTGTGATTTTTAAATCAATATTAATTTATTTAAATGAGAAGAAAGAGGGAATTAAATAAATTTATTAATTTATTTAATATTTTGGACTATAGTTATAATTAAATAAATTTCATTAGAATAGAAGAATAGGCTGAGATGAATTAATTAAATGTAAATTTAATTAATAGAGGAATATTAGTGCATTAAATAAATATTAAATATACATTTAATTAGTGGACAGATTTATGTGTCTATAGTACCATTTCTTGCTTTGGCATTATTCTCACAAGCCTTCTTTCCAACATGATCTCTTTGAGGGCTATCAAGAAATTCATATCCATCCATAATTGATTGCCAAACCTCAAATCCTAGAGTCATAAAATAAAATTTCATCCTTGCACTCTAAATACATAATTAGATCCATCAAAAAGTGGAGTGTGGTTTGAAGACAAACCTTCTTGAGCAATTGAGTGTACCATATTAGATTAACCTCAATTTGTTAAGCTTCTTCCAAGGAACTTAGCTCTAATACTAATTGAAGGTCACAAAATATACTACTAAGGGAGGGTGAATAAGTATATCTTGATTTCAACTTAATCAAACATTAATTATCACTAATAGCTTCTCTTAAATGTGAACCTTGAAACATTAATGTAACTCTCTTAAATCTTTTTAAAGATATAGTAATTAATCAACACATAAAACACACATCTACACAAAGAAAACCAGATATATGTGGAAACCCAGGATGGAAAAAACCACAGTAAGAATAGCTACTTGGATCTACTACCCAAATCCAACCTCACAAAAATAATGAATCATTTATAAAATGACGTGGGCACCAATCTACCAAAGACACAATCCCCATTTATGTTTGCAGACACCAACCCCTAATACAAATATTTGAGAACCAACTCAGTAGGTAAGACACCATTCCTACCAAAATACAAAGATATGATTTTTGGACCTTCAAGTGTAATAACTTAGCTTGCACTTAATTTGATTAGTCTGTAGACTCTCTCTCTCACACTGCTTATAATCTTTTTATGATGGTGCATAATGATTAGATTGCAGTTCACATTATATCAAATCTTATTGTACTTGTATCACTCTAATATTTGCAATGAAGCTATAACTACATAGCATTCCAGCAACCACAACTACCTAGGACATATCCTAGATCATTATATATATGTATTACAATTACAATTACATTCATATGTTGGCTCAAAACATAAAAGCAATATTTGCAAGTTAGCCACACAAAATCTCCTTAACCAAAAGTATCCAAATGTGTAATAGGCCAAGTCCAAAAGCCCACACACTACTCGAGAAGAAAGAAAACACTAGACAATTCCCAAAATAACCCTATTTTCTCCCAACAATCATCCACATACTACCTCCACTGAGCTATCGCATAGAACCAGAATAGAAACCCATCTATTAACTAGCACAGTGACTCTTCTATTACTTCAAACTTTATGTTTAATAATCATCAATTCTAGAAACTTTAGAATATGATTAAACATGTGTAAACATACTCTCCTTTCAAACTACAATACATAACTCACAACTGTGAAGAAATGTGGATCATAACAAGTTACTAGTACAAGCTCATTATCTAGGTAACTTACATCAAACATTTCATATCAAACATTGGAATCACTTCCATTGACATGAATAGATGCAATATGATACTACAAACATTCCTCAATTGATTTCATCATCATAGCTAGCCACAATATCTCTACAACTCAAAATGATTTGATATGACATGACAATGTTATGAATTCTTCATGCATCCATATGTCATAGCATCAATGACACAATTGACTAGCACACTTGATACTCCTTTGACATCAAATAAAATACTCTTTTTACATTAATGACAATATATGTCCAAAAATAGGGTATAGATCCCTCCCAAAGGAGATCCAATGTCATATGTTTAGTTTTTCTTCTTCTTCTCTAAAGTGTGAGTTTCCCATTGAGAATACATTTATTTACAAAGGATGCAAAGTATGAATTTATCACGATAGATATATTATATTAGGGGCATATCATCAATAAACATGGAGTGCAAGTGAACATGGATAAGAGCTACGTGATTTGGAATCAACCTCCCTTAAAGACCTTGACACAGTTGTGAGGATTATTTTGCCTTTGTGACTGCTATAGATTATTTATGAATGGATTCTCTCAACTAACCATGCCCTTAATTGATCTAACAAAAATTAGATTTTTCACATGGATTGAGATTACACAATGAGTATGTAACAAATTGAAAGAAGCTATGATCTTGTGCCCCATGTTGGCTATTCTAAATTTCTTCCTTTCACTTTTGAATGTGATGCATCGTGAGAAGGAATTGGGGCCATGCTTATTCAAAAGAATCACTTGATTGCATTTGAGAGTCAAAAACTCAAAGAGGTGGAAAGGGAGTTCTCTATGTATGATCAAAATGTTGGCTATCATGCACACATTAATCAAATTTAGGCAATAGTTAGTGGGTGTCCAATTTTTGTTCAAGATTGATCACAATAAGTTGAGGAATTTTCTTAATCAAAAGAATTAGAATAATTAGTATTAGAAGTGGGAAAGAAAACTTTAAGAATATGATTTTAACATAGAATACATTGAAAGAAAGAAAAAGTGTTGATGCTTTATCTAAAAGGTTGAACCTACATTCAATGTCTCACATTCCTTCTAATTGGAAGGAAAATATCAAGGCAAAATATTCTAAGAATGTTTGAAATTGATGTGTTGGAAAGGGATCTATTGGATGATAGCTTCACAATTTGCAACAAACTCATTTTATACAAGGTAAGAATCTACTTGGTGCCAAAATCAAGGATGAAAGGAAATATTTTGAGGTTGGTTTATGGCACTCCATTGGTGGGCCACCTTAGGTATTTCGAGACCCACAAGTTGATTGGGAGAGATTTGGAAAGGCCTCAAGGATGATGTCCTTGGTTATAATAAAAAACACATTATTTATAGGTATTTTGCAACTCTTATCAATTCTAGAGTAGAAGTGGGGGAGCGTTTTGTTGGAATTCGTCACTAAAATTTCTGAATTCCAAGGTAAGCACTACATATATTTTTTTAATCTTGTGAAGTATGCACATTTATTTTCTATTTCTTCAAATTTTAAGGTGTCACAAGTTGTTAACATATTCTTTAAAGAAGTTTTGAATATCCATGGACAAGCAAAGAGAATTGTGAGTGATAGAGATAGTCATTTCATGATTTTTTTGGTAAGAGCTCTTCCTTTTGGTAGGTAATGAACTAACCACCAGCACTAGCAACCACCCATAAATTGATGGCCAAATCTATATATGAACAAATGGGTGAAAAGTTATTTGAAAAATTATATTATTGATCAATAGAAGACATGGATCAAAATACTTCATCTAGAAGAGAAATGTGATGAAACCATTATCACATGTCAATAAAGATAGCATCACTCATGTATTTGTATGAGTATGAATCTTGAAGTCTTGTTGGTTTTTCTCTATCATACAACAAGGTCCCAAGGGTAAGTAATATGGTCAAGAAAAGATGAGACATCTTGAATTCAATCAGTAATAATCTCCAATAATCTTAGAATCAATATAAGGTTATACAGACCACCACAAGATTGAGAAAATGTTTGACATTGGATACATGGTGTTTGTGAGATTGCGATGATACAAACAATCTTCCTTTAGGGAAAATGAATTAAAAAAACTCAAGTTGCAAGGAACTAACATTCACAATATCTTTCACATATCTTTTCTCAAAGGGGTGTTTAGTAAACATAAAGTACCTTCATATGATTTTTCTTCGATTGATGAAGAAGGAAAGTTAATTTTGATTCCCAAAGTAATTGTGGATGTGAGGGAGAGGAAGATGAAAATTAGAAGCACAAAGGAGTATTTGATTTGGTGGAAAGATCTCCCCCTTGAAAGATAAAATGTGGGAAGGCCCTCAAGTATTGGAACATATAAATTTATAATTTCTTGAGGATAAAATTGTGAATGAGGAAAACTTGTCTTATCTCATTTTGAACTAATTTAAGTTTATGCATATTAGTCTTGTTCTTGTGTATCTCCCCTAATCTCATTTACTGTGTATTTTCCCCTTCTAGGTATGTATTTCCTTCCAACTATTATTTTCCCTTCTTTTTATCAAATTTTCAAACTTCCCCATCGTTCCTCAACCTTGATATTGTATTTGTCAAACTTTCAAACCTATCTTTATCAGCATTTCCATTGTTCAACCCTTAACTTCCCAACTTATAGTAGATGTCTTGTGGTATCTCTAACCATTAATCCTTGGTATTCATGCATTTGTTTTCATTCTCTTACCAACTTCCTAGCATTTAGTTTAACATCGTTAATAGTTTGTTTGTGGCACTATAAATTTTGAGAGTGGAATCTTTCTCACCCATAATCGCTATTCAAATTTGAAGTTGTAGGTTTACTTTGTAGCTTATCAGTTATTATTTTGATGGATATAAAAGAGAAATTGTGTTATTTCTAGTATCAACAAGTAAACTTTACACATGCTTTTTTAAACCATTTTAAGCAGCTTTGTTTGAACAAGGAGAACATAGGCTAAAAACCCTAGTTACTTTTAAGTCCAAACTCATACAAAGTTCACATTTGAGCTTCATTGGATATAGATTCTAGCAACATTGTATTGATTTGATTTTCTATTATTTTTGGTATGAATATGATTGCTTATTTTGGTTTTAATTGTTGATATTGTAGAATCATTTGAATGTAATAGATTTATTGTTGTAATAAGAGTGAGATTGGAAAATTAAATCTATTATTATTTGTTTGTAATAAGAAGATTGGGACTTATTGATGTAACTTTTTGTTGAGAAATGTAATGATATTGTTGATGTGTAAAAAGTGAATAAATTCGAGTTATCTAAGATCCAATTCAGTGTTTGGATCCGATAGTATTGTTATCCAAGTAATAAATGTTAGTAGGGCTTTTAGGATCAATTTTTTTGGTATTTGGCTCAAGGTATTGCATAACATGCCTCCAATTTATAAGAAAATAAAAAATAAAACAATCTAGTATCAAAAACAATGAGCCAAAGTAAAAATCCAACAACTCTATGATCATGATCAAGCATCTCATAATAGTATGTAACTCCTCTTACACCCTTTGTATGCATTATAGATATCATGGATTCTATCATAATGGTCATATTAACTAAGATCCAAATATTACTCTCCATGAATGCATTAAATGTTTATTGTATCCACGAAATTGAGAAGATGCTTTGTAGCTCCCAATTTTGACATTTTCAATGTAACCTCCACATTCAATGTCTTCTTACACAATATTCCATGTATCTCAAAGAATAAATAATAAACAAAGGATGTCCCTACCCACACATGGACATTCCATTTTTCCCACTCCAACATGTTTGAAGATCATACAGTATTTATCATGTATGTATTTCAATATAATTAATCAAAACATAGCATTGAAAGGTGAATGGTATCCATTATCCTAAAATTTAATTTAGTTTTTTTTTTCATTGGTAAGAAGGAAGAGTGCCTCTACACTTATACTATATATGAAGAAAAAAATTACACGAGTCTAAGAAATATTTTACCATGGCCAAACAACACTATTACATCGCATACAACTATTTTACATGATTATCATCTTAAGAACAAAAATCAAAATAACTAAAACCAGAAAATTAGACTCACATAATCGTAGACGACTCTATTTCCATTAATAGATCGTGGATTCTAGGATTTGTGCAACATCTTTGGTTGGACCTTTCTTCTTATCACTTGAGGTGTATTTGGTCGAGGCATTAGTGGAGGATTGTCCCCTTTCTCAACATTTGGAGGAACTAGATAATGGTGTCTTAAAAGTTTATTCAAAGAAGGAAAACGCCTTCTTAAATATATTTTGAAATCCCAACCCTTGATTAAATGGGTATGGATTATAGGGAAGGGGTCAAATATAGTGTAAGTTTGAGTTGTTTCTATCCAAAGCCAACTTGGCTACACTTATGTTGTAAAATGGCTCGAAGTTATTGTCTTTTCTCTTGTATCTTTGTTGTTTGGTAGTCAATCAACTATTGTTTTATAGATCAGTAAATGTATATGGGTTTAAGATCTTGTTAAAACCTATATATTGGCCCTTAATCAAAATTTATACTGTCATGAAAAATGTATTATACCTAAAAGAAATTATGTCACTCACTAAGTGTGCTCAAATCAAACTCTTTCTACAAAGGGATTTTAAGTGGTGAAAGGAGTTTGTGGTTCATTCAAAATATAAACACCCCCAACCACAATTCCCAATAGCCAATTTTGAGGACTTTCTAAATTTTATGGAGATTATCGGTTATCCTCATGCTTCTTCACTCCAGTTCATGTAGTCAACCCACAAAAGTTATGCCTCTAAATTCATCCACAAACACTACTAAATTGCCCTTTGGAAATCATCAATTCATTGCTACCATTGTATCTAACTTATCTATATTATAGTCACACAAACATTTTTGCCACTAGGACCATTGCCATCATAATAGATTAAGTCATTGGAAATCAGATAATAAAAAGAAATGAAGCAAACTTAAAATTTAAATGAATCATCATATAGTCAATATTGATGACTTCCTTAATGGCTTCCACTATTTGAGTTGAGGAAGAATGGAAAACAATGTTCAAATGGATTTTATAGACAGGTCTACAATATTTCCCCTCTACAAAGACCATGCAAGAAGAGAAGCACAATTATCTTGAAATTTTGATGAAGGCAAAGATTTGCAGGACACAGAGATTTCTAGAGGGTGAAGAGAATATATTTAGGACAATATAATAATGGTTGACCAATTATGTAATGAGTTACGTCTTCATTTATGATCATTAACAATTGAACTAAATCAAAATGTTTATAATGAACAACTACGAGTTGTTCGCATGTAGTGTTACATGTATGTTATTTAAGATATGTCAAAAATATTATTATATTAAGATGATATTATTAAATATTTCCTATAACTAATATTTAGAGTATTTGTTGCTTGAAAGTCTCAATCTTAGGACCCATTAATGTCTATAGTTCTCAATAAATGGTATTTTTGCAATTTTAATTTGTGTAATGTGTAAATTAACTACTTAAATATTGAAATAGCATAATGCATACATGTTAATGTTCTAACTAGACTATCAATCTAACCTAATTAGAACAAATAAAGTTGAAATTGTTATTGATTTAAAAAAATGAAATACTATTAACTAAGGACAATGAGAAATATAAGAATACTATGATAGGATATGTAAAGTGGATACAAAAATAAAAACCTAGTGAGATAAAATCTAAAAAAGTTTCAAAAATTAGATGTAGCACAAATGACAACACAATTGTGTTCATGTTCAAATGCATTGTTGACCTTTATATACAAGGAGACATATGTACATGAATTTGGATATGTAAAACACAAAAATCAAATGCATATAGTAAATATTGAGAAATGACAACAAAATTATTGAGAAATGACAACAAAAATATTAGAAATATTAGAATAAACTAAATTCTTTGAACTAAAAAAGAATAATACACAAATGAAAGCTAAGCAACTATGGGGAATACGACCAAGGGGTGAAGAGTCCAAAATCTCTATGTAATGAAGCCATAGCAAGTACGAGAATGTAGAAGATCGGAATGTCCTATAGGAGAGCTTGAGAATGTAGAAGATTGGAAAGTGTATAGCCATCTATTAGAAAACCAATTGAATGCACGAAAAGCGGGGAGACTGATTTCAAAATCTCAATAATAGAGAAGTTATTTTTGGTAAAGGAATAATGAAAAACTATTTGAATCTTGATCGATTTAGATGAGCGACGCTTACAAACAAATGTCAATCAAAAAATATATTTTGGTCATAAAATAAAGTTCATACGATCGCAATACAGTAGGCAATTGGGCAGCACATCTATGCAAGTTTTCTTTAGTCCAAGAACAAATAGAACTTAAAGTTATCAAAAATGACGACAACTAACTAATGAACACAAAAATATTAGAAAATAACACATAAACCACGAGTATGTAAATAAACATAAAATTCTGGCATTCGCACAAAATGGTATAAACTGAGTATTAAAACATACTATAGGAATAGACACTATAATAAATATAATTTATTTTGTCAAAATTGCACAAATTCAAGTTTTAACATTACAATTATGATGATCCTTGAATGTTCATCCACATGATGCATACAATCCTTAGGAGTTATGTAAGACTTATTTCAAAACCTTAGTTATAATTTATTGTTACTAGGATTTATCAGTCAGGTTGGAATCCAAACATTGGTGCCACGTGACCAAGAAGTGCTTAATCTTGTGAAAAGTGCACTTGTAACTACTGTGTTGTGTAGAATTAGTTCTCATACTAATAACTACTGCACTGCTGTAGGGATCATGATGCTTGTCACTTGCTTTTTAAGTAATAAAATATTGATCAAGTTGTTGTGAATCTAATAAAAATTAGAAGAGATGGACAACCAAAAATATATATAACCAAGGAGAATACTGTATAGTACTGCTCCAGATTGCAAACTGTTTTCAGTGAAAAAGCAACTCAATTGTGTGAATTAGATTTTTCTCTAGCAAGGATTCCTGTTCATTGCCATTGCTATTCCAAATCCATCAAAATTTAGATAATTCTATTATTCCAAGGTCATATTAGAAACCACCGATGCAAGATCAGTGGGTCTTTATGAGGACAAACCACCAAGCGGCAAGATTACGTCACTCTAGAAATAATTTATTGCTGAACTTTGTATGTTGACCAGTTAACTAATTTGAAGCTTGATTAATCAGTCAGCTATAATATTCCTCAAATCTATCCAAAATGTCAATCATTGATAATGAATGTTGGAACTGAAAGTTCAAAATTGCAAAAATATGTATTATTCCAGAAAAAGAAAATTATGATACAAAAATTAGAAAAAGATCTGAACATTACTGACTCCATAAATGGTTACATCAAAGACAACTTTCCTCCAGGCACACTTCTTTTACTCATGGTTAAGTACCTAAGCCTGACTGATTTAACTCATTTAGTAGTTATTCTCCCAATTTTTTTATATTAAATTGAGAACTAAATTTAAGATGACTTTTAACTGGTTAAAAAAATCGTGAATGATGACTACCAGAATCACAGAAGATATGTGCCTAGGACACCTCCAAGCTTGTTTTTTTGCGCCATGTGCATCAGTGTACCATCCTGCTATAATTTTATTGATTTATTCAAAAAAAACAGAGAATTATTTTCTCCATCTACATGGTCTCCAAAATACCATGGACATTTAAAACTTGAATTAATAATGAATCAGATAAACTGAAAGCAGGGATCCTGTATACAAAAAATATAGACTGCTTGCTCCAATGGCTCTTAAACTTGATAAACCGCCTGGGTTCTCTGGTTACATCTGTAACCAGCTAAGATAGTGATTATCTGCTATACTGAGCACCAAATCACCCAGTGCCTGATACTTATTACATATGATTTATCTGCTTCAGGAACACTGTATGCAAAAACATTCAAATCATTATAGGGACCAGAACCAATAATAACCTCTGCCTCTGATATGTCTGATTATGATTGCCAAGAGCCCCAAACCAATGCTCAACTGAACAGTTAAAATGCAGCCATTGCATTCAGGATGAAATATCCATAACAATACCAACTGCAATACTTCAGTAAAGCTTTAACATGTAAGGCAGTGACATTAAATCAAAGCATCAAAACATGCATCTTTCAACCTGTCAATGAAAACAGTGCCAAAGCTAGTGTGATACAACTATGGCCATTCCTCAAGCCTGCAACAAAATTTGACCTATGCATGAACTGAGTATGTTACTTAATGCCAGCTGCACTTCTCCTGTACCGTGCTCACAGCTGATTAGGCTTGATAAAAGTGGAAAAAGTCGAGACAGATATCTCTTGAATGTAGCAATCTTCAACTGACTAATAGCTTGCAAAGTTGCCACAACTAATGGAGCTCGAGAAGCCAATTCGCTCCTCCTTGCAGAATGCAGAGGAATAATCCTGTGTGCTTTTGCAAGATCATCATATGATCCAGAAAAGGGTTCAGGTGTTGCTGCATTTATGTAAACCTGCAAAACATCTTCACACAATTGTACAAGACGGGATTCTACTTCAATTTCTTTTGCAAGAATAGGTTTATCATGTGCCACATTCTGCAGCAATTTAAGGAATGCTTGGTAGGATTCACTCTCCAGACTAAGTAAAGGAGGATCTGGCATCTGGGTTATTGAGTTAACTTCCTGAACCTTCAAGCGCAAAGGATAGTCACTGTTCACATTATGTGCGTGAACTGCAATAGAATAGGGTATGTCTAGAAGCGCAATAGTGTTTGCTGCTGAGAGCCGTTCCCCATGCCTATTATGTATTTCCATAATAACCTGAGAACAAGGTAAAAGCATATGCTTCAAAAGTCTACAAAAATTAGATTTATATCGACCAAGGACAAACTAAATATATGAAATTACTATGTCAAGTACAGATCATATCCTGGATCTTTTTAGCAGTAATAATGATTTTACAACCACAACAAGACATCATAGTACAAAGTTACAAACAAGAGCACATGGCATACTATTATGAATTATCAAAAGAGTAGCGTAAAGTTTAAACCATTCCAAACTGCATCAAGGTTTATGAAAATCAATTGCTCCACTGATTTCCCATCTACTTGCCCATAGGCAGAATGATTCTACTCTTAACAAAATCAGTCCCTGGGTGTTGGTAACAACATTCAAAAATCTTCAAGGGAAGCACACTAAAGGGACAAATATACATCAACTTTTGGCTCTGCCAGCAAAAACTAGACATCCAAAAAAACCATAACCAAGCATAATGGATACTGGGGAGCCTAAAAGGAC
Source organism: Cryptomeria japonica (assembly GCF_030272615.1). Classification (NCBI taxonomy): domain Eukaryota; kingdom Viridiplantae; phylum Streptophyta; class Pinopsida; order Cupressales; family Cupressaceae; genus Cryptomeria; species Cryptomeria japonica. The sequence goes on along the minus strand of NC_081408.1, from coordinate 578,685,253 downwards.
CTTTACAAAGGAAAAATACAAATAGGAATGCCTACATCAAATCATCTCTAAGCTATTTTTGCAAAACATTCATACAAAAATATGTTATGCATATATTCTGGAAACAAATAAGTTTGTAAAGGTTGTATAAATAAAATAAATACCAAGAAAAGGTAAAGAAAATGCTGTTTAAAACAATGCACCAAAAACAGATCCCACTTTTATAAATAGGAAAGTGCTATATTTGACGGTTTTCTACAGAATTCCAAGGAGAAGCTAGATAAAACAGATGATAAATATAAGACATGAAAAGCAAGCTACAGACAAAAAGACAGGAAAAACACATTGTCACATACTCAATGTTTTTAACCAGAATAAAGAAAAGTATACCTGGATTAGGAGGAGTTGTACTGCTGTACGACATTTTGCATCAGAGACAGCAAGTCTTAATCTGTTTTCATCCCTATTTTCAGCTTCTTGAGTAGAAATTGTACCATTGACAAAGACGGGATTGCTAGACTTTGTAGGATCCTCTTCTGCACTGTCTGATGTCTCAATGTCAGCCATGATGTAAACAATCTGAGCAAATTCTGGAACTGTTTCTTCAGCCGTTGTTTTCAAAAATGATAAAACCTGTTGCCATTCATCATCTGAAAAGAGAGTACCAGCATTATTCATCAAACGAATAAAAGCAGATACACCAATGCCAGCCAAGTTTTGAATGGGCCGCTTTATAATAGTAGTAAGATGCTTCAACATGTTCCCAAGTAACAGATTCACCAGAGGGTAGAACTTGACAAAGAGGTCCACAACGAGTTGCAGTGCCAATGTAAATGTGTCAGAAATCCAATCATCTTCATTAAGATCAGTATATTTACTTTCTAGATCATTTGATCGTAAGCTACTTGATACAGGACTTGAGTCATGTGGAACATAGAAAAATAAAGGGAAAAGAACCGATTCAAACACCCGTTCCCAAAGAGCAGGAGAGAATAGATGCCCGTGATGTTGAAGCGTGTCAAAAAGAGTTTGCAATGCACTTTTCCTAATATCTGGTCTGGGATCAAATGTGAGTTTAGAAAATCCTGTAACCAATGCCAGTATAACACATGGGTAATATGACTAATAATTCACAATTAATATAAGCTCCCAAGGAAATTCATTTAAAAAGAAATAAAAACATTGCTAGAGGAATTATCAATTTCAAATCATAAAATTAGTAGATTAAAAAACCACCATTACCTGCTAATAAAGGGGACCAGAAAGACAAATGGTCATCTTTGTCAGTGAATTTTGGGCTGTCTATGTCTCCATTACATCCAGAAGCAAGTGGAACACCAGGTTTTACAAATTTTTCCTTGTCCTTGTTTTTCAGAGAAGATATAAGCCGCCCCTCGGCTAGTTTCAGAGCACAGAATCGAAGAAATGCTATTGCATTGAGACTAATATCCTTGTTGAATCTGGTGTTCATAAATGCTATCAGACAGTTGACACAATCAGTGAAAGTGGTAGTCTCTGTTTCAATTATGTAAGGAAAATAATCTCGTACTATTTTTTCAATGGTCTCAAATGCCAAAAGCACAATATTCTTGTGATCATCTGCCGCTGCTATTGTAAATACCTAGAGAGGAATCAAGATTAGCAAAACCAAAGAAATCAAAACAAATATAAAAGGAAAATTATATTCATTAACATTTATGAGAGAGAAGCATATATCTTATAGCATCAACAATGTTAAAAATGTACAGTTCACTAATTGCTAGAAATACTCCTGAAGTAAGAAACATTAAGATTGCACTCAAGCATTGTTTATAGATAATGGTAAACAACTTCAAATTATAAAGCATGAAATCACAAACGGACGGTTTAAAATACCATGAACATGCTTTTCCATCCCGATTTAATATTGTTGACACGTGCTAAAACCATTTGAGAAACACATCGGATAACTAATTCCCTGATTTCTATGGAGCTGCTCTGTTGAATAACAATCACAAATGGTTTCATGAATTCATTCTGAAAATTATAATTTGCAAGCTCCTCACGTTCTAAAAATTTCATGGCTAGCTGCCGTAGAGAATCCATCACAAAAATAGCAATAGAAAGATTTTCTGAGCATCCAACGGTGACAAAGAAACTTGATAGCACATTCCAGATACGAGACCAAACCAGCCTGATGCGGTTCATATTATAATGCCTGCATGGGAAAAATTTGTTTAATCATGTTGGGCCCTTAAACTCTTGCATAGATTGAAATTATTTTGCATGTTCCATATTTATTTACTTACGCAATTTCCACAATCTTGGTGAGGCTGAAAACTCGAGGGTCAGTAGGAGAGCGCAGCTCTTCTATTGAGACCTTGCAAAGGGCCTTTACAAAATCAACTATTGCCTCACTGTTCAACCTCTCACTATGAACAAATATGCAATTCATCTCAAAATTGCCAATCTGTTCAAGCATGTTCAAGTTGGAAACTAAATTGTTCATCTGCTCTGGGGTTACTATTCCTGAAGCATTACCCCCAACACCAACACTATCATATGATCCCCGTCGGGCAATTGTACCTGCTGTTACTGCATGTTGGAGCTGACCTGCTCCCTTTCTCTTTTGTGAATGGAAAACAGGGGATAAAGGATGCTTGATCTTTTCTAATTCATTTTGAGGCACTGTAAAAAAGGTGGCATCTGGAGGAGCACCCTCTCCCAACAGATGCAACTGCTCAAAACGAGAGAGACATGTTAAAATATGTTCCCAGGCCCCTTGGAGATAGTTACCATCTTCGTCAGCAATAGTGATAATGGCCTGCAAAACATTTGAAAAGAATGCTAATCAATGGTAATCGGCATTTAATTGCAAAACTGGAAAAATATACAATCGAACAACTATTGATTTCTTTCTTAATCCAATCCTAAAAGCCTTTTAACAATCAAAGGACTGAGACCTCAACTCAAGAATATAAAAGCACCAGAGTAAATGAGATTTATGCATAAAGAACATATACTATTATATAATCATTACTTACATTTGACAGTATTGAATTTGTCCGAGTTATGTTTTTTATATTGATAAAAACAGGTTTTTGAAGGTCCCTGGCCCTTGTACAACAAAGCAGCCAACAGTTAAACAGAACGACTGTCATGAGTTATGGGGTAAACTAGTCCCTTGTTATAGCTATGTTAAGGTTCACTAGAAATTTACAATACAAAGCTAGCAACATTTTAATATTCTATTTTTCAAGAAGTTAGATGTATGCACCTATGAAATTTACAATAGAAAGCTAGCAACATTTTATATTTCTATTTTTCAAGAAGTTAGATGTATGCAACTATGTCTAAACAGTTTCTTAAAAGAATTATATTAATGAATGGTGGTCGTTTCCTAGCTTAACAAATATTAGTCCTTTCCAAAGAATGCATGGTGAGAGAAGAAAGAAATCAAAAAGCAAGATGCAATGAAAGTCAAACCATTTGGTCTCACAAGTTCCATTTGAGGTAGCCTCCACTAACAGGGTGACTTCAGGCTCTCACTCCTGGTTCTATGTGTATCCTAGAGCTGAAACAGGCAACCTATCAGTTTCAGGATGAGAAAGATTTAATGCTTTTACTAGGAAGTGCATCCAAGGCAGGTGGCATTTAAAGATCGAGAGCTACAATTTGAAATTAAAGAGGCAAGAATCCTTCTAGAGAGATTTTCCAATGTACAAATTTTTGGTCAACTATTGTAAGACATCCGTCTATTTTTCCTATGCTTTTTGGGTATTGGAAGGGATTAATCTATTTAAAATTTTCCTATGTAAAATTTTCAGTCATCTATTGGAAGGCATCTATCTATATGAAATTTTCAGTCATTTTACTGAATACCGTGCAGCATGATTTTTCACTGGCTGCTACCAGAAGACAGAATTTATTTGTTGTAATTGGCAGAGAACGCATGTTAGGATGTCAAATGTGGGTGGCTTTGAAGCAAGGAAGGATAAATGATAAATTGCAGCTTCTCTCCAGTCAAATGAAAATAGTTGGAGAAGTAATTCTGCAAAGAAGAGTTGCAGAAGAATTTAGGAAAATGGTTTGTGATAGTTGTCAAACCTTGGCCACATTTACACTTGAAAGCATGTTCATATCCTGCCTGCAGGGATATCTGAGTGTTAGAAACTGGCTGGCAAGTTTAGTGAGATGAAAGTAAAACTGGCAAAGGCTAAAAGTGAGCTGATGTAGGTTTTACAGGGTATTTGAATTTCAAAGAAACTTCAAATAAAAATTGAATGTCACGATTTGAAAGAAAGACAAAAATCATCTTCATCACCACTAGGAATAAATGATTGAGAGCTGAACCCCTAGGTGTAGACCCAACAATTGAGCCATTGAAAGACATGGACAATGGTTGCAGGTTCAAAACCTAATTAAAACACTGCACTCGAGTGTGGGGCCTCTCCAGGCACAACCAAGGAGTTAAAGGGGGCTCACTATTCCTTCTAGTGTCTTTCTAAAAAATTCCAACACAAGGAGAATCAGAGCCCGGTAACATGTTGCCCACTTAGAAGATGCAAGAAGGAAGAGTAAGTCCCCTAAAACTCCTTGGCTGTACCTAGAGAGGCCCCACAACCCGGTACAGTGTTTTAATTGGGTTTTGATTCTGCAACACTGTACATGCATTTAAATAGATGTTGGGTCATATACATACATAAATGACAACAAAAAAAGTATCTGGAGAATCTTTAGAACCTACAATCAGAATATGAGGCAGAACTGTACAACTATAAAATCAGGTTGTCTCAAGTTCAAATTTTACAGAGCTGTGAACCCATGCTTCTGGGGAAAGGGATATTGTCTACTCTCAACAGCAGAAAGAATGGGCTCAGATTTTACAAAGCCATAGAAATTAAAGTATAACTGCATAATTTGGCAACAATGTAGAGCCTTGGAAATTGGAGAATGTAAGTTCAAATTTTATAGGTGATGAGTCCTTAACTTGCCATATCTGATTATGTCTATTTCCTGTGTTTTGCTGACGCCTCTAAACATTTTCATGACATGCACTGATATTTCCAAAACTCTGTTAAATTTGAAGCACTAAACTTAATTGTTGATAATTTGACAAATGACTGCATAAGCATATGATTTACTAAAATTGTGATGATAGGTTGGATTGTGTTAAATTGTTAATTATCTTGGACAAGTATTCTGTGAAGGGACTAATCTGACGTGCATCAAAAAGAAAGATGGACTGTTGCCTGCCTGTAGCCACGGGAGTTAGTACCTGTAGCTCGAAGGGTTGTGGATTTGCAACAATAAGAATGAACACCTATAGCTGGAGTAGCCACATCCAAGGGTACCAGAGCATGAAAGTTAGACTTTTGCTACTAGTAAATCACTTTTTTCGTGAGGAAAGAGGACTTTAGATATCAACTAATGGCAATATCTTTTTGTTGCACAATTCTGCCATTTGCCTATACATGCCTCTAAGATCAGGTTTTTCATTTAAGATTTAGCGAATTACATTAGGATTTCATTTCTGAATTGTTGGTGTAAATAATTATTCATCATGGATATTATTACACTTTACTTGAGTTTACTTAAGAAATGCATTTCATAGTAGTTTGGGTATGAGACACTTGGGTGTTTGTGCCACATTGGGATAGTGTGTGTAGGAGAATTTCCACCTTTTATGCTGTGATCTTGTTGTTACACTCCACATTCAATGGGTGATCCACCTCATGTAGACTATTATATTATTTCTCCTACCTACCCACACCTATTTCCTACCTACCCTTGTTTCTTATTGAGCCACATGTCATGTTTGTGTGCTCACATATCCATATAGCCTTGCCTATATAAGCAAGCTTATATTCATTGTATGTAATGCTTAATGATCCAGTTGATCATATTTTTTATCTTAATAGAATACAGTTTGTTTCTATCATCTATTTTGTTCTCTTTTATTTGTGTTTTCCATTGCCTCTTGATCTTGGCAAAATCTCACATGGTATCAGAGCCATTAGAATGTCATTGGTTTGCCAATTGAGAGAAATTTGATGTTATTTGGGGTTTGCATTTTGGATCTTTCTATCGCAGGTTATTATTGAAGCTTGATGGATCAAATCTGAGGTTACCATTGGATTGAGGAGGTCCAAAAAAGTCAGTTTTGCCTTTTGTTTCATCCAAATCGGACTTCGGAGGCCAAATCTAGAGGCATTTGAAGTTTGAAGCCGCGACGGAAATTTTCCAGAAATTATAATTTTTCAAGCGATTTTCAAATAGCGATATCTCACTCATCTGAACTCCTTTTTTCGAGCAATTTTTTTTGTTTTGGGGTAGAATTTCGTGATCTATACAATGGTGCAGGATTTTTCTGTTTCTCGGATACAGATTTTTCGGAAATCATGAAATTCCGATTTTTACAACTTTGGAGGCTTTATTTGGGCTCATATGGACTCCTTTTCAGGTGCCATTTTTTTTGGAAGTGCATATTTTTTCATCTACTTTCATAATCTGCCATTTGTTTGCAGTAATTTTAAGTAGAAAATTGTACTTTCATTATTTGGCCATTTTTGGCATATTTGGTACTTGCATTTTGTTTGGATCTCGGTTTAGATCACTAGCAGTATTTGTTGAAGTCTCTTAGATCTCATTTTGAGAAGTTGTAAATTGAAAACAAAAGTCCACTTTGTCTTGTTTTGCAAGTGGCCTATTGTACACGCACTACATATAAAGTGCCAAAATCATCATTTTTGGGGGGGTACTTTGATTGAGTGAATTTAGGGGGTGTCTCTTGTGCTCTTGTGCTCTTGTGTTCCTTCCTTTTTGTTGCTATGGGTTCTTCTAAGTTTCCTCTCTTAACTCCTCATAATTATGCTACTTGGAAAATTGATGCATGGAGTAAACTTATGGAAAAAGGACTCACTCATTACATTGATGGAACTATTGTTGCTCCTGCTGATCCTAAGGTTGATCCAGTTGGTCACTTGGATTGGCTCACTAAAAATATCATGGTAATTGGTACCTTAAGAAAGTATGTATCAAAGGATCTCATTTTTCATATTGAGAAATGTACTTTAATCAAAGATGCTTGGAAAAAGTTTCAAGAATTGTATGGTCAAGTTGATGAGATTAGGAGATATCAAATTGATAGTGATCTCACCATGTTGGATACCAAGAACTTTGATACTATACAAGATTATGTCACTAAGGCAAATGAGTTGAAGGCACAACTCAAAGATTGTGGCATTGATAAGAAGGATACTCAATTGATATTCAACTTGATGGGCAAGCTTCCACAAGAATATACAACATTTGTTTCTAGTTTCCAAACCCATAGGATGACAATGGGTTCAAGCTACACAATGCCTCCATTTGATGCTTTCAATGAAATTTTGATGAGGGAACAAACTAAGTTGATAAGCATGGACATTCTTAAGGCTTCTAAGTCTCAAGCATTAGTGGCAAATCAAGGGAACAAAGGAAATCAAGGAAAGGACAACTCAAACAAGAAGAAATGGCAATCAAAGCCTAAGGACAAAGCACCATCTTCTCCACAACAAGGAGATTCATCCTCTTCCAAGAGGGATAACTCACCAAAGAGGGAGAGACCTACTTGTGCCTATTGTAAAAAGTTTGGTCATGAGGAGCATCGCCGCCATTCTAAGAAGATTGATGAGCTCACACATATCATCAAAAAGCATAACATTGATTTGCCTAATGTCTACAAGAAGGATGATTCATCAACTTCCACTTCCTCACATTCAAAAGGAAAAGGGCAAGCATTCATGGCTTCTACAAGTGGGAAGACTCACTCTTTTGGGACAAGAAAAGGAAAAGCTCTATGTGCTACTATCAGTCATGATTCAGAGAGATGGCTTCTAGATTCAGGGGCTTCTCATCATATGGCATCTTCACAATCTATGTTCTCTACATTTGAGACTTGCACCATGCCGCAAATTTTGATGGGCAATCATACATACATGGATGTGATTGGGAAAGGATCTATTGACATTGGGGATAACTCCTTCAATGATGTGTTGTGTGTACCCCACTTGACAAACAATCTCCTTTCTATCTATCAAATCACACATGGCGCAACTAAGAGAGTTGTGGAGTTCACACCTGAGTCAGTTTTCATTAGAGACTTGGAGACTAGAGCTATCATTGCGACTGGGGTGGTTGATCATGCATCTCGGTTATACTCCTTTTCAGATTTTGTTGATGATGATGATTTCACATTTGATGATTCTACACATGATGATCACACTTCTTGTGATGGTTCAGTTTTTTAGGATAACTTTAGACACTTGAACATGGGGATTCTCACATGTGAACCCATTCTTGAGCCTTGTATTTCATCTCCTCATATTGATATCAAATCACCTATTGCACCTGATGATGCGGATAGTGCGATAGTTTTGCCTTCATGTGATTCAGTGCAGCAGAATATTCATTGTCTTCCAGCTTTAGATTCATCGGATGGTTACTTGACAGACATTGCAGGTTTGTTTATGGAATCCTACATTGCAGATTTGGGAGACATCATTGATGACATTCATCTTCTCTTTGATGATGGTGATCCTTCTTCGATTGTTGCGAGGGAACACTCTGACCCTCTTGTTCATTCTCTACATGATCATTCTTTCGAGGTTGACATGATTGTGGATACTTATGTACAGCAGTTGGAGGAGGTCTCTATTTTTTGAGGAGACATGTGAGTCTTTGGGACATGTTCTACATCCATCTCCACTAGATCTTGGAGTGCCTTTTTCAGCAGTGTGGCACAGTTTACCACCTTTGGAGGGGGTATCTTTTAGCATCGACATGAGGACACTTGAGCAGTTTTCAGAGATTCCTTTCATCATGAGTTTTCTTCATACATCTTCCCTTCATGATTGGGGAGACTTCATGGATACACCTTTGGTTTTGTTTCTTCCTAAGGGGAGGAATGTTGTTCGACGATCGTGGAGCAGTTTCCTCATACATCGAGCTTCTATCATTGGTGCAAATTCCACATTGAGGGGGGGCTTCCTAGTCTCTCTTCTTCTTCTTCTTCTCTCATATGGGGGGGACTTTTTCCTCACATGGGGTTTTGTTCTTCACATTCTTCTATGAGAGTTCTCTTGTATAGCTTTCATCTCTCTTCTGGGGGAGGGTTTTTTCCCATTGGGTTTTTCTCTCTTTCCCCACTTTGTGAGAGATTTCATTGCATTGGTTTTCATGCATTTGCATTTGCATTTGTACATGGGTGCCTAACATGGCCTAGTAGCTGGGACCCATTTTGCATTGCTTAGTTGCATTGTAGACTTAAGTGCATTCCCCTAAGTTGCACTTAAGGGGGGGTGTTGGTGTAAATAATTATTCATCATGGATATTATTACACTTTGCTTAAGTTTACTTAGGAAAAGCATTTCATAGTAACTTGGGTATGAGACACTTGGGTGTTTGTGCCACATTGGGATAGTGTGTGTAGGAGAATTTCCACCTTTTATGGTGTGATCTTGTTGTTACACTCCACATTCAGTGGGTGATCCACCTCATGTGGACTATTATATTATTTCTCCTACCTACCCACACCTATTTCCTACCTACCCTTGTTTCTTATTGAGCCACATGTCATGTTTGTGTGCTCACATATCCATATAGCCTTGCCTATATAAGCAGGCTTATATTCATTGTATGTAATGCTTAATGATCCAGTTGATCATATTTTTCATCTTGATAGAATACAGTTTATTTCTATCATCTATTTTGTTCTCTCTTATTTGTGCTTTCCATTGCCTCTTGATCTTGGCAAAATCTCACATGAATTTCTATGACGTGTCCTCTTGAAGAATAATCCTCTTCCTACTTTACAAGAATCAATTGATGTGTAATTATGAGTTGAAGATGTTTATAATTAGTTTAAATACTGCAAATTCTGTGAATAGAATTGAACACAATTTCCAGCATTTGTATTTTTCTTGCAAGCAAGTAATAGAAGCAGCAAGCCTTATATCAATTCGCCTTGAGTTAGTTGCAAATGCAGAGTTGATTGATTGAAAATTCATTTGTTTGAAAATTGAAAGTGTAACTACCCCAAGCAAGGGCCCACTTGAGGTACATTGCCACTCTATTGTTTTAAATTTAAGATTAAAACTGTTAAATCAGTTATTTAATCATTCATGTAGCAGTCACTGATCAATGCTAATAATAGAACCTACAGCTGAATCTATAGTCGTAACCCGTAGCCATAGGACTATAGCATCATTATAGCAAAATTATTCAATTTTAACTTAGTTGTCTTTCAGTTCAGTAAATTAATTACTATGCTCAAATAACTAGGAATCCTAGAACTCCTCAGCCAAACATACAGTACTGGTGCTATCTCAAGAAACATGTCCTTGATTGATATTTCAATGTAATCTCCTATGCCTGGTAATTACTTGATAAAAGATGACCCAATCCATCAAGTAGAAGTGCCATACGTTTTAAAAGTTATTTCCTATTTTCTTAGGCACAACAAACTTTTATTTTCAGCATTTAGGATTATTAGACAACGCATCAAATACCAAATTTTCTACTAACACCCCACAAGCAAGGTGGGAGGTGGTACACAATTATTGCATGTAGAGAAGAAGAGATCCTCTAGGGAGATTTATTCCAGCCAATAAACCTCACAAAGACATTTGTAATAGTGGCAAAAATGAGGGTAGGGCAAGCAAATGGACCTTTGATTCCTAAGGGACAACAACTTGAAGCCAATCCACTAGTAACTTCCAGTTAGGAATCTAACAATCTACCCCTTCAAGCTACCCCATTGATCCCTAATCTTTTCTCGAATTTACAATGGGGGATCTAGGAGGGGAGAGACAACCTCCTAGAACTACAACTTTTTGAATCCCTATTTCTAATCAAGAAAGAAACGTCACGATGAAAATTATACCTCCCTCTACTCTTTCCAGCTTCCATGGCCTTAAGATAGAGGACCCTGATATATTCCTATTTGATTTCAATGTCCTCTGTAGTGTTGAAACAGTAGCTAGCTTGGATACCTATTGTATGCACTTGTATTTAAACATAAAATTCTGGAAGTCATCTTAAATTGGGCTAGACCCAAATGTAGCATGATAAAGAAATTCAATGTGTCATTGGGCTGGGCCCAAAATGTAACATGCAAAGGGAAATTAAACAACTATTGGGCTGGACCCAATATCCAACGTGGGAATATACAATAATAATTTATTATTATTTGCAAGCCGACCTGAGGGTAATTAGCGCCTAAGGTTGGTATATAATGCTCCAAGATGAAGTCATTTGGAGACACAACACAATTCATATTTCTTCTATCTGCTCTGCTAGCAGCAATTCTCTCTAATGCGAACTTGTGCAAGGCGATTATGCAAGATTGAATATAGCGAAGTTGTAAAGTATCTTGTGCAAATCAGATCCAGACTTCTGCTGCTCCACTTTATCATCTGCTGTTAAAGGGCTGCATTCAACACTGATTTCTTGAACTGAAATCTGAGATAAGTCTTGTAAACTATCTACATTGAGATAATACATAGCACATTTAAAGGCTGGGTTTTTCACCTCCAGGAGGGAGGTTTTCCCAAGGTATTGGTGTCTTGTATTTTATTGCTGTTACTGTTCTTGTGTCTTGTGTTTTATTACTGTTATTGTTTATACACAGTCTGATTATATTCAAATTGGTTAAATTAACACCTGATTGCTTTAAAATCAACATGTAGAAGTTAAGATTATACCACAAATGCACACTGACTAAAACTATTTCCAACCACGCTCAAAGACCCTACTCTAAGATGGTTTATGGGAATTAAAAGGAATGCAATACACGACTAGTAATTACTTGATAAAGAATGACTCGATCCATCAAGGTAGTAGTACATGATTTAGCTGCTCCAGATTATTAATTTTTAAGAGAAGGCATACAATAAGATCTATATATGAAAAAAGTGAGAAGATAGTAATCCTATTACAGTGGTGCTGAAGCAAGATTTTAAATTTTTCACTAGCCACGACTTCACCTAAGAAACCACAATGGCTTAGAGTAATTATTTAGAGTGTGAAATAGAGTAATTGAAAGATGTCGGTATCAAGACATAATAAGTGATTCTCTTCCGAATCAAGTACAAATCCTAACCAAATGATAAAGTCAGAGAGGAACAACCTCGGAATCAAAAGCACTTCATAAGTAGATATCTAAGAAATGGACCAAACACAGGATCCACAATTTTGCCAGCGTGTGTGAGACAACATCACAAACCTGTCTCACAAATGAATGTTCCCACTTAGGACACCTAAACTAAGCAAAATGACTGACTCCAAAGCAAACTAAAGCTAAAGAAGGCTAAGCTAAAGAAATAAACTAATTGAGCCGCTTAAGATTCTTGAGTCAAATGACTCAAGGCAAATTAACAACCTGGGTCAACAACCTCTAAACTAAAGCATGCGGAAAGAAAACCTACTCTAAGCTATATACAAGACTCCTATAGTGAACAAGACTCACAAAAGTGGCATATATACATGACCTCGCATGACTTCTCAGGCTATGCAGCAGGAGCATGGCAACAATGATGGTTTGAAGTTGAGCAAACTCATCTATAAACTCAGAAAGGTAGGCCTCTCTCAATGCATTTCTCATATTCAATCAGTTCCTCCCTGAAGATAATCAATTGAGGCAATTCATCAGGTCCTTGGTCTATCCATATGCAAGTTGTTTTCCCAAAACCCCCATAATCAAAATCATAATAACTTTCAAAGCGAGGAGCAGGCAAAGAGACAATCTGACGCAGTTCATGCTCAAATGGAAACTCTTGCTCGAATGGAAGTTTACTCGAAGGATATGCAAGGGAAACCATTGCTGCTTGCTGTGAAAAGGCAACACCTTAAGCATTACTTTCCACAAACGTCTTCTCTTTGAATTTTTGGTTGTTTTTCATACAAAGTTGGCTAAGATGTAGATTCCCTTAAATCCTTTACGTTTTAGATGCTTGCTTTTGTTTTAAGTTTCTTGTAAACTTTAGCTTTAACTGATTAGTTTTTTTTTGTTTTGCTTTATAGTTTTTTACTTTTCAGTAGTGTTCTATTTCCAGTCTCAACATAGTAAGTGAAGAGACCATAAA